>NW_028317998.1:4018396-4324292 GCF_062004578.1 Staurois parvus
GCCAATAGCAAAACGGGTAGGGTGGTGCACATGCCCCCCTACCCAAAAATGCAGATCACGAATACATACTTTATTTTGCGCAGCCGTGCCGCCCTGTAGCAGTACTTCTGCTATAGTCCGGATGGCAAGTGGTTTTTAAAGACGGTACTTGCAAACATTTCTGCCTGAGAGCCAATTGGTTTGACGATAGACTGCATAGGCTTTAAAGTGGTGATAAACTCAAAAGCAAACATTTATAATATTACAGCTTACCAATTTTTAGATGTGATGGCTGCTTTAGTCCTCTTTTTTAAGCTCTAACTGCTGGTGTAACTGCAGTGTGAGCTGGAGTTTGGCTACAATTTGTTAGTCTATTTGAAGTCCAGTACGCAAAAATTCGGCTGATTCAACAGTAACTGGCCAAATTTCTGTACATGTGTACCACTGTCTGTTCAAAAGAAGCCCGTCTAGTGAATGGCTGCTGCGTTCAGAGTTGGCTAAAGAGAAGCCAAGAACACTACCTACATAGAGTTTTCATGTTCTGCCATTTGCATAGGTAATCTATGGGTATTCTGGTTTCCTCCCAAACACACTGGTTGGTTAACTGGTTCCTGTCTAAACTGTGTATGTATACATGTGTGTTAGTGACTGTGGGCTGCTTGAGTGCAAGGACTGATGTGAATGTACAATATGTATAGTTTCTATACCTATATCTCTATAGAGAAGTAATATTAAATTATACTAAAGGCAAAATATTTTTATTTTTGATTGAGTGGAGAGGAATTAGAACATATGTTAGGAGTTAAGTTTTTATTGCTGTTCAGGTGCTGTTAGGGAGATTCATCCTATATGTCCAGTTTACCATTATCACAGAAAATGAAAGAAGATCCCACATTTTGGGTTGTCAGCAGAAAAGCAACAGAAGGGAAATATTCCAGTGGGGACAATAGTTCTGCTGACCCTGGTGACAACCAGGAATTCCCTCACTTTGGATGGATTTCCTCTCACTCCGTTTTGGCTAAGGGGATGAAAGTGAGGGAAAAACTCTCCAATGGGACACAGAATGGGGAAAAAAATGGACATTGTTTAGAACCTTTCATTATTTTATCTAAATTTAAAAAAAAGTTGCCTTAATTCTACTTTAAGAGTGAATTTTGGTTCAAGAAAAAACATTGGCTATTGAGGCCCAGCTACTGTTAAAAATTTATATATACAAGCACATACATATTCTAAGACTTAATTTAGAAAATACTGGACACTTTGTAAAGAGAATTTGATAAATAAGATTTGAATTGTGACAACTCTGCCTTTAAGATCTCATTCACATGGGCGTACTATAGCGTACACCTGTGCGAGGGCCATGTTTGCAGAGTGCAGGTGCACTTCCCAATTGAAATGATGCTGCCTGCATCGGGATGCAAAAAACACCTCCTAAGGGAATAGGCTATGGTACGCCTGTGTGAACGAAGCCTAAAACAACAGCAATTCTGTAGGTAGTCGTTTGTTCCAAGATACTGGAGAACTTTCTGCACTTCCACTGCAGACTTTGGCTGTCTTTATGGCTTTCTTCTGCAAGTAATCCGAGACTACCTCAATGATATACAGTATAGATTAGGCTTTTGTGGCACCATACCATAAGTTGCACAGTTCCTTATTCTTTTTTGGCTGCAGATAATTTTCTTTTTACAATTTTGGCAGTGTATTTGGACTGATAAGATGCATCCCTGACGGTACTGCATGATGGACAAGAATTTGATTGTTCTTCTTAACGGTAAGGGCTTTGTGCCAAATCATTAACTCTAATTTCACAAAGCTGGAAGGACCCTCCACATTACTTCATCCATTTACCACTTGTCTTTCCGTCCCATGCTTTTCATTAGTCCCAAATATTTTCTCAATCCAAAGCTCCTGTCTTCTTCTTGCACCCCAGTTCTTGGTGGTTTTGTGTGCATGTGAATTGTATGGCTTTGTTTCTAATACAGAGGAATGCCCCTTTGGCTGAAAATCTTCTATTAAGACCGTCTCTGCTAAGACTTCTGTAGACTGTAGATGGGTTTAGCAGGGTCTCAGTGATTTCTGTCAGTTCAGAGTTGATATCAGTGCTGGATGTCTTCCATTTTTCAAGGGAAGCAAGCTTGATGTCCTGCTCATTTGTTGCAGATATTGTGGCCAACCACCCTGTTTTTGTCCGTTGCCACTTTGTTCCACTCTTACAGTATATTCTGAGTGTGGGAATACCTTACAGAAAATGGTTTATTTTAAAGATACTTTATAAAAATTATAATCAGTTTTCACAAAGTGTGGTTTCCATCCACTGGCTTGTGAGGACTTTCCACCAAATTGTGCATGTGAATTTTAGAACTAGTTTGATGCTTGTTATCTGTCTAGTCTGTCAGTAATTGGTAATGAGTGATGTGTACACACTTTGTGAGGATAAATTGGACATTATGGGTTTCCTTTACTAAAGCTGGAGAGTGCAAAAGTCAGGCTCACTTTTGCAAAGAAACCAATCAGCTTCCAGGTTTTATTGCTAAAGCTTAATTGAACAAGCTGAAGTTAGAAGCTGACTGGTTTCTATACAAAAGTAAGCCTGTCTTTTGCACTCTCCAGCTTTGGTAAATAAACCCCATATGTATCTTATCATGTGTATGTATTATTGATAGACCAACTGAGATTATATATGCACACTGTCAACTACCAGATTCTGAAGAAGCTGTGGCAGACCATGAAACATGTTGAGAAAGGGTGTTGAAATGAATGACAGTTCAGATTGAGACTTATGCAAAATGTTAAATATTTTATATATTTGATATGTATTTTATGGAGTTATTATTGGGCAGTAATAAAAGTCGGTTAATTTAATAATATACAGTAATGTAATCTTGGATCACAGTCTTCCTCTTTGATATATTTAACTGCTTAAGGACTGCCCTATAGCAGATATACTGCTACAGGGCGGCACCTGTGCGCAGGATCACGTATATATACGTCATTCTGCATTTTTTTTTGGGGGGGGGCACCCTACCTGCGCCACCATTCGCGGCCGCAAATGTCAATCACAGGGTCCCAGCCGATAATTACCCACCGGCGCCCAGTGATTACTGAGCATCTCCAATGGGGATCAAGATTGTTTTGTTTACAATCTTCCTCCCTGTCAGATCGAGCACACTGCCTGGGATGGCTGTGCACAGTACAGCCATCCCGATCAGTGTGCTTACAGTGAAGAACACCATCCCCCCCGCCCCCTAGTAAAACACTATCAGCACACAGTTAACCCTTTGATCGCCCTCACATTAACCCCTTCCTGCCCAGTGTCATTAGTACAGTGTCAGTGCTTTTTTTTTAGCACTAATCACTGTATTGGTGTCACTGGGGTGTCAGCGACACCAAGTTAGTTCCCCCCAGTGTCAGAATGTTCGCAGCAGTCCTGCTAAAAGTCGCTGATTGCCACCATTACTAGTAGGAAAAAAAATCCCATTATCTATACTGCCATTTGTAAACGCTATAACGTTCACAAAAACCAACTAATTTACACGTATTGGGAATTTTTTTTTAGCAAAGACCAAAATGTAGCAGAATACATTTTGGCCTAAAGTTATGATGAAATATGATTTTTTAAATTTTTTTACTGGACATGTTTCATAGCAAAAAGTCCAAAATATTTTTTTTTTTTCTCAAAATTGTTGGTCTTTTTTTTGCTTATAGCGCAAAAAATAAAAAAAAGCACAGGCTTTCAAATACCACGAAAAGAAAGCACAATTTGTGGGGGAAAAAAAAGACCTAAATTCCATTTAGGTGCAGCGTTACATGACCGCGCAATTGTCAGTAAAATTAATTTTGCCGTAACGCAAAAAATGGCCTGGTCATGAAGTAGGGTAAATCTTCAGGAGGGCAAGTGGTTAAAACCCCATTACATTTGGTGGCTATTTGTAAATAAACAAGGTTTACAATATGAGGTGGAAGTCTAGTCAAGGATTTAGTTATTTACAACATATCAATTTCTAAATGTAATTTTTCTGTAATTCTGTGTAACAGTGTCCATGTGGCAATAACATGGAAGAATGAATACATATTTGTAAAATAAATGAAACAGTGCCACCTAATGTACTTATACTGAAACTTTTGTGCCAGCATGAAATTAATACATTTTTATTATTTATAGTTTGGTTTTATTTGGAAAATGGGTGACACATAATTAACACAATTACCTAATTGACAAGTTCAATTTAAAATCAATATATCAAATGGAAACTGTCCATAAGACATATATTGGTATATTGTATACATTTGTTGTTTACATATTTATTTATTATTTATTTCAGGTACTTATATAGCGCCGTCAATTTACGCAGTGCTTTACATATATATATTGTACATTCACATCGGTTCCTAACCCTCAAGGGGTGTACAATCTAAGGTCCCTAACTCACATTCATATATACACATACAATGGACAATTTAGACAGGATCCAATTAACCTACCTGCATGTATTTGGTGTGTGGGAGGAAACCGGAGTACCTAGAGGAAACCCACGCAGGCACAGGGAGAACATGCAAACTCCAGGCAGGTGGTGCCGTGGTTGGGATTCAAACCAACGACCCTAGTACTGTTAGGCAGATGTGCTAACCGCCCCAGATATGTTGTTATTTAAATCCAATTTTAATTTATATGTTACCAATCAGTTAACACCATTTAGTTAGCTTCCTAAGAGATTTCTTCACTTCCACTAATACAATGACAAACCCCTCCATTTATGCCCTCATTACAATTTGTGGGTGAAGGGAATGACACACCTTTGACTATAAGGTGTATATAAATGGAATAGCACAGAGCAACCCCAATCCTCCTCTTCTTGGCTCCCCTGCTGACGCTCCTGGCTCCTCCTCTCTGGTGAGTGCCCCCATAACAAGTGGTGAACAAAACAAGACCTCCTATAACAAATAAAACATGATACATTGTGTACAAAATAGGGTAAGTATTGAACAGAGCAGAGTTAATACATGAACTGGTAAAGATAAAAATGGATATCTAACATCTATATACAGTGGATATAAAAAGTTTCCACACCCCTGTTAAAATGTAATTTCAGAACTTTTTCCATGTGATCTACAAACTGTACAAACTTAAAAAACAAACTGAAATCATTATTACACACACAGCAAATTACAAAATTCCTGCTAAATTCCTACTAGGTATAAAAGCTTAACCTGTATTGAGTAATACATAATTATAAATTTTATGTATAGAAATTGTGCAGCGCTAAGATACTGAGATACGATCCACGTGGATCACAATGCATCAAATAAAATCAAAAGTATATAAAATATATAAAATACATAAAATCCAAAATAAAAGTAATATATAAAATAGTGAGGCAAGCATATAATGTGATGTGACCCAGGTGACTTTTGTTAAAAGTCACTGAATGAGGAGGATTTGCACATGCTCAGTACGGTCACCCTTCTTCATTCTCTCCCCGCCAAGAAGAGGTTACGTCCATATCCGTAAAGTGGTCTTCCGGACACAGAGCCAACCTTGATGTAATCCACCCACCCTGGGCTGACATCTCCGGTATCATCCTTAAGAGGAGCTCCGGACGGATCTTCATTGATTTATATACTGCGCATATTCTATGCGTATCTGGTGAGTGCACATTTTGACTATATGCCTGCCGCTCACATGGACTGAGGAATCACACATTATCCGGATTAACAAAAGTCACCTGGGTCACATCACATTATATTCTTGCCTCACTATTTTATATATTACTTTTATTTTGTTTATGTATTTTATATCCTTTTGATTTTATTTGATGCATTGTGATCCACGTGGATCGTATCTCAGTATCTTAGAGCTGCACAATTTCTATACATATTTGTTTTGAAAGGTTTAGGGCTCGTTCACACTAGGCTGTTTTGCCAACGCTTGCCAAACGCCCCTATAGCGTTTGGCAAGCGTTGGTCCGGTGTTTGCGGAGCGTTTTTAACGCTCGGCAAACGCTCCGCAAACGCCACATGCGCGGTTTAGCGGCAGTTGCTAGGCGTTTGCCGAGCGTTAATAACGCCCCACAAACGCCTATAATGCATTTGAGTGGTGTTACCGCTCCGCAAACGCCCCGCAACCGCGTCGCAACCGCACCGCAAACGCCGGCCGGGCGTTTGCGGAGTGGCACCATAGACGAGAATAGGAGGCTTCAAAGCCTCCTGACTCAACCAGAGGCGTCCGTTTTGCCGCGACGCAACGCGACGCGACGCAAACGCTCCTGTTAGAACAGCACCATGTGCTGTAATGTGCAGAGTTGGCAGAGGCGTTTGGGAAGCGGTAAAAACGCTTCCCAAACGCCTCTCTGCCGCCTGCACACAAGGCTAGTGTGAACGTAGCCTTATGGTGTCCTTTTTGGTGTACAGCTGGTTTTTACCATAATAAGCGCTCGCTGATTTTTATACCTCCAATTATAAATTGCACCTTTTTGCAAAATGGTGAAAATTGAACTTCCGCAACATTGTAAATAACCAACTTTCTCTAAAAAGCAGGGAGGTTTTCATTTTTCACTTACAGCTTTCAGTTTGTAAAATACCCCCTTAAACCATATATTTTCTGAAAGCTGTGACCAGCAGAATACAAAGATGCTATTTTTTTTTAGGCCCCACAATAGTTGCACAAATGTTTGTCAAATCACTATTTTCACAAAAACAAAATCACACACTAAATATTTTTCTTGCAACACAAACACAACATAACGTACAAGCTGAATTTTTTCTAAGGCCTTGTTCACATGGGGGGTACTAAAGCGTACACCTATGAAGGCCGTGTTTACCTGCATGTGGATGCACGTGTTCTGTTTTTCCCTGTACACGAAGTCCCATTCATGTGAATTGGCAGATCTGATTCACGGTGGTGTAGGTGCATGGCCCCAAATGCAAACAGTGTGAGTTAAGAGACACACACCCACACGAATGTCATATTGGGAGCAGTGTCCATGCAGCCTTTGCGTTCCAACTTAATGAGAATGGAATGCATGAAACACCTGTGCATCCCTGTGCAGTCAAACATGGCCTCGCTGTAATATGCCCATGTGAACAAGGCCTTAGGCCTCGTTTAGACTTGCAGTTGGGGGGTAGCAAAAATGTGCAGTTGAGCTGTGTTTCTGCCACTTGCCAAGGCCTCTCCTCCCTTAAGCTGAAATAGGCAGTGGACGGGGGTGTTTCCATGCTACAGCCACGATGCTTCACACCTGCTGCAAAGTTGACCTGATTTGCAGTGATTGTTGGGTGGTAAGCCCGCCGAACTCTAACCATTCAAGTCAATGGGGAAGCACTGCAAATGCCCCAAAACATGGTGCATTTGTTGGAAAAAATGGGATTAAAACAGACGGGGAGTCTGTCAGTAGCCTCTGGAGCACGATCCAACAATTGGGTTTCAGAGGCAAGGGGGATTTAGCCACATACCTAAATCTACCCTTGCTTTTTTTGTACAATTGTATTTTTTTTAACAGGTACAGGTTTTATTTTTAATATTTTTTTTTTACATTTTTGGGGAGGGGCTTTGGATTGTTATCAGGGGTCTAAACAGACCTCTAAAGTCTTTTTTTTTTTTTTTAGACAGGGAAAGGGACTGAATTTAGTCCCTTTCTCTGCAGCCGCAGCTGCACTGTGGATGAATGAATGGGAGTCTCTGTATAGACTCCTATTTATTCACAAACTGAAACATAGTAAAAACCATTTTTGACAGCATAGTAAACACAGTGTCAAATATTGCACTAGTTTTATGTTGCCCTCTTACTTTTATAATAAAAAAAATAATTTTAAGAAATTATATTACTCAGATAGGTATATTATCTATATCAGTTATTGTTAACTTGCAATCTGCCCATACTGAAAAGTCTCGTCCATTTTTTTTTTGCATGCTGGTCTTGTATCAAAAATGAATACCGTATTTGCCGGCGTATAAGACGACCCCCTACTTTTCCTGTTAAAATATAGGGTTTGGGCTATACTCGCCGTATAAGACTACCCCTCTTCCAACGCACACCAAAAATTAAAAAACATCAGATTTGATTTCAATATGGTATGGTATTCCAATGATTGGGCACGCTTCCTCGCTCTGACACCAATGATGGGGCACTATTCCTCCCACTGACACCAATGATGGGGCACTATTCCTCCCATTGACACCAATGATGGTGCCCCATCATTAGTGTCAGTGTGTGAGGAATAGTGCCCCATCATTGGTGTCCGTGGGAGGAATAGTGCCCCATCATTGGTGTCAGTGGGAGGAATAGTGCCCCATCATTGGTGTCAGTGGCAGGAATAGCACCCCATTATTGGTGTCCGTGCGAGGAATAGCGCCCCGTCATTGGTGTCTGTGGGAGGAATCGTGCCCCATCATTGGTGTCCGTGGGAGGAATCGTGCCCCATTATTGGTGTCAGAGCAACGAATCGTGCCCCATCATTGGTGTCAGTGGGAGGAATAGCACCCCATCATTGGTATCAGTGGGAAGAATCGTGCCCCATCATTGGTGTCAGTGGGAGGAATAGCGCCCCATCATCGGTGTCAGTGTGAGTAATAGTGCCCCATCATTGGTGTCAGTGGAAGGAATAGCGCCCCATCATTGGTGTCAGTAGAAGGAATAGCACCCCATCATTGGTGTCAGTGGGAGGAATAGCGCCCCATCATTGGTGTCAGTGGGAGGAATAGCGCCCCATCATTGGTGTCATTGGGAGTAATAGTGCCCCATCATTGGTGTCAGTGGGAGGAATCGTGCCCCATCATTGGTGTCCGTGGGAGGAATCGTGCCCCATTATTGGTGTCAGTGGGAGGAATAGTGTCCCAACATTGGTGTCAGTGGGAGGAATAGTACTCCGTCAGTGGGGGGAGGAATAGTGCCTCATCGTTGGTGTCAGTGGGGGGAGGAATAGTGCCCTATCGGTGTCAGTGGGGGGAATAGTGCCCCATCATTGGTGTCAGTGGGAGGAATAGTGCCCCATCATTGGTGTCAGTGGGAGGAATAATGCCCCATCATTAGTATCAGTGACACCAATGATGGGGCACTATTCCTCCCACTGACACCAGTGACACTTGCTGACTCCTGTTCTAGTATGGTACTGCTGCAGCCAGCATATGTGGTTGCAGCAGCACCTCTGCACTGCACACTTACCCTCACTCGATTTTCGCGGGTCCGCTCGGCTCTGCCTCCTCACCCGTGATTGGCCGCCTGTGTGCCTTTCCTGAGCTACAGTTCTGGCGGCCAATCACCGGTGAGGAGGCGGAGCCGAGCGGCAGAAGTGAGGGAGTGGCCGGAATGACTGAAGGAGCAGCGCTTCCAGGATGGATCGTCGTGGGAGCCAGGTAAGAGACTGCAGCCCTCTGCCCACCCCTGTACTTGGTGTCCCTTCCGTCGGAAGGGGGGGACGGCGGCAGCACCGCGCCGCCCCCCTAAAAAGTGCCCCCTGACGTGTACCGGCGTATAAGACGACCCCCGACTTTTAAGAAGATTTTCAAGGGTCAAAAAGTCGTCTTATACGCCGGAAAATACGGTAGGTTACTAGAGTAAAAATTCTTGTAAGACACAATACAACTCTTGTGATGAAGTATTGTATTGTGTGCACTAGGCTTTAGTGTATTTTATGTGTGGCCCAAGACAAAATCCTTTAAGTGTCTACTTTCCAAAAACGGGTCATTTGCGGGGGGGAGGGGAAGAGTTGTACTGCCTTGACATTTTAGCACCTCTAGAAATGTGAAAGGCAGTCGGAAAGTAAAGGCTGTGTAAATTCCACTATATATACACCAGTTTGTAGACGCAGAATACATTTTGGCCTAAATGTATGACTTTGAGTTTACTGGATTTTTTTTATAACCAAAAGTGAAAAATATCATTTTTTGTCAAAATTTTCTATCTTTTTTAGTTTATAGAGCAAAAAGTAAAAACCGCAGAGGTGATCAAATACCACCAAAAGAAAGCTCCATTTGTGGTGAAAAAAAGACAGATTTCGTTTGGGTAAGCATTGCATGACCGCGCAATTACCGGTTGAAATAGCGCAGTGCCGAACAGCAAAAATTGCCCTGTCAAGAAGGGGGTAAATCTTCTGGAGGGCAAGTAGTTTATAATACCATCCCATACCAGTACCCCACCTCCAACTTGTTGGTGTCTCAGCCAAAGTGGAGCTTTGTGCCCGTTACTGATCCAGCCACGGGCCCATCCTTCTGGCCTGTCAACAGTCACTCATCTCATCAGTCCATAAAACCTTTGAATAATCTGTCTTCAGCTATTTCTTGGCCCAGTCTTGACGCTTCAGCTTATGTCTTGTTCAGTAGTGGTCAGGTTTCAGCCTTCCTTACCTTGGCTATGTCTGTGAGCACTGAACACCTTGTACTTCTGGGCACTCCAGGTAGGTTGTAATTTTGGAATATGACAGCACTGGAGGATAACGGGTTCCTGGTAGCTGCATGTTAGATTCTTCTCAAGTCTTTGGCAGTTAATTTGCATCTTTTTTTCTCAGCATGTTTCTTGCGCCCGTCGACTATTTGCAACAAAACGTTTAATGGTTCTGTGATCTTGCCCGAATATCTTAAGAGTGATGTATCCCTCTGACTTTTTTTTTTTTTTTTTTACAATTTTCGACTTTTTAGAGTCAGTTAAATATCTTTTTTGCCTGAAGAAAAGAAGCTGCCCAATAATTGTGCATACGTTGATATATGGTGTTGATCTCTTTAGGCCACACCCTCCCTCATTACACAAATACACATCACCTGATACGCTTAAATCCAATAAGCATTCAAGTCTATACAGCTTGGAGTTGGACAGTATACATAAAAACGATGATTTGGTCTCTCTTAGATTGTAAGCGCTAACGAACAGGACCCTCTGAATTCTCCTGTATTCATTTGCATTGTAATTGTACTGTCTGCCCTTATGTTGTAAAGCGCTGCGTAAACTGTTGGCACTATATAAATCCTATATAATAATCATTTGGTCAAAATACTCACTTGCCTAATAACTGTGCACAACCTGTAATAAGTAGGTGCAGGAATAGCGTCCCGTCACTAAGATGAGAGGAACGGTGTCCTATCTTTCATATCAGTGGGAGGAATAGTGTTCTATTGTTTATATCAATGGAAAGAATAGTGCCCCATTGTTGGAACAAGTGTGTGTGGGGAAGGGGGGAGAGTGCCCTAAAGGCAGGATAAGGGCCCCAGGTTGGTGACCAGTAGTATACAAAGATGCTGAGGTATGGCAGTGACGGAGGAAGGTCAATGTGCTCAGTGTCACAGAGAAGGCGGCACAGTTCCTGCAACCTCCATGTCCTTCTTCACACATCCCCCACATATTACTCTTCACTCTGCTCCCCCACCTCAGCTCCCTGTCCCTTCACGTCCCTGGTTATTCCGCTCCCTGTCCCCCCCCCCCTTACTTAGCTCCGTGGACCTCCACGCCCCCTCACTCAGTTTCCTGTACCTTTAGGTCCCCCCCCACTTAGCTCCCTGTCCCTCCACGTCTCCCTCGCCCAGCTCCGTCCCTCCACATTACCCTCACGCAGCTCCCTGTTCCTCCACGTCCCCCTTGCCCAGCTCCGTCCCTCTGCACCCCCCTCCCTGTCCCCTTCGCCCAGCTTCCTGTCCCTTCATGTCCCCCTCACACAGCTCCCTGTCCCTCCATATCCCCATCGCCCAGCTTTCTGTCCCTCCACATCCCCCTCATTCAGCTCCCTGTCCCTTCCCCCCACACGGCTTCTTGTCCCTCCACGTCCTCCTCATTAAGCTCCCTGTCCCTCTTGCCCGGGTCCCTGTCCCTCCTTGTCCCCC
Organism: Staurois parvus; assembly: GCF_062004578.1. Classification (NCBI taxonomy): domain Eukaryota; kingdom Metazoa; phylum Chordata; class Amphibia; order Anura; family Ranidae; genus Staurois; species Staurois parvus. The sequence goes on from NW_028317998.1 coordinate 4,030,179, forward strand.
TCACCCAGCTCCCAAGCACATTTGCCCCCGTTCCCTTGACCTCCATGTGTCCCCTCTTCACTCAGCTCCCTGTCCCTCCAGGTCCCCACCTCACTCAGCTCCCTGTCCCTCCAGGTCCCCTCCCCACTCAGCTCCCTCTCCCTCCATGTCCCCTCCTCACACAGCTCCATGTCCTTCCACGTCTTCCCCCCCCCAGCTCCTTGTCCCGCTATGTACCCCCTCAGCTCCCTGGACCTCCACGCCCCCCCGTCAAGGCTATCAATATTGATTGGACCCTGGGCAAACATTTTCTTGTGCTCCCCCCATCATTACTGCTTACTGATTGGTTGATATATGTTGCTTCACATTATTAGTACTCACTGATCGGTTGTTAGAGGTTACTGCACATCCACATCATTACTGCTCACCCATTAGTTACTAGAGGTTACTGCACATTCTTACCACTCACTGATTGGTCACTAGAGGTTACAGCACTTAATTACGTCTCACCAATTGGTTGCTGAAGGTTACAGCACATCATCTCACTGCCTGCACACCATGGACTGAGAAGGTTAGGGAACTCACCAATAGACAGAAAACTCCTAGGACTCCTGGGATCAATGGCAGTGCTGGGCAGGAGGGTGTGATCAGTGGCAGTGCTGGAGGGTGGGTTGATGGGATCAGTGGCAGTGGTGGGGGGATGGGATCAGTAGCAGTGCTGATGGGAGGATAGGATCAGTAGCAGTGCTGATGGGAGGATAGGGTCACTGGCAGTGCTTAGGGTGGATGCGATCAGTGGCAGTGCTGGATGGGAAGTGACAATTCTACTCTGACCACCAATGTTAGGGGGGATTAAAACTGATGACCAATGCAAGAAGGATTTACACTGACCACCAGTGTAAGGGCAATTCTGCACTTACCACCAATGTAAAGGGAAATTTACACTGGCACCCAATGTAATAGGGAATTTGCACTGACCACCAATGTAATGAAGAATTTACACTGGCATCCAATGTAATGGGGGATTTTACACCAACAACCAATACATTTCTACACTGGTAACCAATGCAAGGGGGGATTTACACTAACCACCAGAGGTGTATACGACTGGAACTTTGGGGGGGGGGGCATAATATAGATATGAATGCCACATACTGTAGCTGTGACGGGAGTGACTTTTGGGGGTGGGGGGACCTCTGTGTCTGCTCATGTTCTCCCCATTATGTTTAAGTGACCCTGTGTCAGGGCTCCCGGGTATGACCAGAGGTGTGTAACTGACGCAGGGAAACGCAGACTTCAGATATGTTATAAACAATGTAATTTATTAACACTAACCATACAAACATAAACGCAGTGCAATACTAAAACGTAACACAGTGCAAACAAACCAAACCAACCACCCACAGATAACAGTACATACAATGCAAGCGTCGTCAGGCAGGCCGGGTCAATATCAGTCGGGCAGGTAGGTACAGGGGGAGCAAGCGGAGAATGGTCGGGGTCACAGGCCAGGTTCAGCAGGTAGCGGGCAGCGTGGTACAGAGGGTCAGGCAGAGGAGAATGGTCAGACAAGCCAGGGATCAGAGCAGGGTCAGCAGAGAATCAGACAGGAACAGAGAGCAGGAACAGGATACAGGGCCCAAGAGAAACACAACACCAAGGCAGAGTCTGCAGGTCTGAATGTCCCTTAAATACACCAGTATAATTAGTTCCAGGTGTTTGACTGGCTGCAAGGTTGAGTCTCTGATTGCTGGGAGCACCCGCTGGCCAGCCCTGGTACTGCAGCTCATAAGGCAGCTGAGTCCCACTATTGCTGGCCAGTCCATTCCTGACAGTACCCCCCCCCTCAAGGAGTCCAGTCCTAGCTGGGCAAAATGTTCCACCGCCCGGGTCTGGTAACTGGCGGGATATCAAAGACCGGCACACCGGGCAGGACTCCGGGCAGCGGCACACCGGGCAGAGGCACAGCGGGCTGGACTCCGGGCAGAGGCACAGCGGGCTGGACTCCGGGCAGAGGCACAGCGGGCTGGACTCCGGGCAGAGGCACAGCGGGCTGGACTCCGGGCAGAGGCACAGCGGGCTGGACTCCGGGCAGAGGCACATCGGATTACCGGGCGGGGCGGCAGGCACCGGGCCCCCGGGCGGGGCGACAGGCACCGGGCCCCCGGGCGGGGCGACAGGCACCGGGCCCCCGGGCGGGGCGTCGGGCCCCCAGGCGGGGCGACGGGCGTCGGGCCCCCAGGCGGGGCGACGGGCGTCGGGCCCCCAGGCGGGGCGACGGGCGTCGGGCCCCCAGGCGGGGCGACGGGCGTCGGGCCCCCAGGCGGGGCGACGGGCGTCGGGCCCCCAGGCGGGGCGACGGGCGTCGGGCCCCCAGGCGGGGCGACGGGCGTCGGGCCCCCAGGCGGGGCGACGGGCGTCGGGCCCCCAGGCGGAGCGACGGGCGTCGGGCCCCCAGGCGGAGCGACGGGTCTCGGGCCCCCAGGCGGAGCGACAGGTCTCGGGCCCCCAGGCGGAGCGGCGGGCGCCGGACCCCCAGGTGGAGCGACAGGTCTCGGGCCCTCAGGCGGAGCGGCGGGCGCCGGACCCCCAGATGGAGCGACAGGTCTCGGGCCCTCAGGCGGAGCGGCGGGCGCCGGACCCCAGGAGGAGCGACAGGTCTCGGGCCCTCAGGCGGAGCGGCGGGCGCCGGACCCCCAGGTGGAGCGACAGGTCTCGGGCCCTCAGGCGGAGCGGCGGGCGCCGGGCCCCCAGGCGGAGCGACAGGTCTCGGGCCCCCAGGCGGAGCGACAGGTCTCGGGCCCCCAGGCGGAGCGACAGGTCTCGGGCCCCCAGGCGGAGCGGCGGGCGCCGGACCCCCAGGCGGAGCGACAGGTCTCGGGCCCTCAGGCGGAGCGGCGGGCGCCGGACCCCCAGATGGAGCGACAGGTCTCGGGCCCTCAGGCGGAGCGGCGGGCGCCGGACCCCCAGGTGGAGCGACCGGTCTCGGGCCCTCAGGCGGAGCGGCGGGCGCCGGACCCCCAGGTGGAGCGACAGGTCTCGGGCCCTCAGGCGGAGCGGCGGGCGCCGGACCCCCAGGCGGAGCGACAGGTCTCAGGCCCTCAGGCGGAGCGACAGGTCTCGGGCCCCCAGGCGGGGCGGCAGGTGCCGGACCCCCAGGCGGAGCGGCGGGCGCCGGACCCCCAGGTGGAGCGACAGGTCTCGGGCCCCCAGGCGAAGCGGCGGGCACCGAGTCACCAGGCACGACAGTGGGCTCCGAGTCAACTGGCATGACCGCTGGCACTGGGTCAGACATTGGATCGTCTGGCTGGACAGTGGGCATCGGGTCACCAGGCATCAGGTCATTTGGCTCGACAGCGGGCACCGCGTCATCTGGCAAGGCAGTGGGCTCCGAGTCAACTGGTATGACCGCGGGCACTGGGTCAGACATTGGATCGTCTGACTGGACAGCGGGCATCTGGTCACCAGGCATCAGGTCATTTGGCTCGACAGCGGGCACCGCGTCATCTGGCAAGGCAGTGGGCTCCGAGTCAACAGGCACGACAGTGGGCACCGGGTCATCAGGTACCGGATTGTCTGGCTCGACAGGGGGCATCGGGTCACCAGGTATGACAGCGGGCACTGGGTCACCAGGCATCAGGTCATTTGGCTTGCCAGCGGGCACCGCATCATCTGGCAAGGCAGTGGGCACCGGGTCACCAGGCATTGGATCGTTTGGCTCGACAGCGGGCATCGGGTCACCAGGTATGACAGCGGGCACTGGGTCACCAGGCATCAGGTCATTTGGCTTGCCAGCGGGCACCGCGTCATCTGGCAAGGCAGTGGGCACCGGGTCACCAGGCATTGGATCGTTTGGCTCGACAGCGGGCATCGGGTCACCAGGTATGACAGCGGGCACTGGGTCACCAGGCATCAGGTCATTTGGCTCGCCAGCGGGCACCGCGTCATCTGGCAAGGCAGTGGGCACCGAGTCACCAGGTACGACAGCGGGCTCTGAGTCAATTGGCACGACAGCGGGCACCGGATCAGGTACCGGATCATCTGGATCAACAGCGGGCATCGAGTCAACTGGCCTAATAGGATCGTCAGGCTGGATCAGTTCATCACGCTGGGTAGAGGCATCAGGCTGAATGCCGGCGTCCGGCTGAGTAGAGGCTTCAGGCCGAGTAGAGGCTTCAGGCCGAGTAGAGGCATCAGGCCGAGTAGAGGCATCAGGCCGAGTAGAGGCATCAGGCCGAGTAGAGGCATCAGGCCGAGTAGAGGCATCAGGCCGAGTAGAGGCATCAGGCCGAGTAGAGGCATCAGGCCGAGTAGAGGCATCAGGCCGAGTAGAGGCATCAGGACGAGTAGAGGCTTCAGGACGAGTAGAGGCTTCAGGACGAGTAGAGGCTTCAGGCTGAAGAGAGGCATCAGGCTGCGTACAGGCATCAGGCCGAGTAGAGGCATCAGGCCGCGTACAGGCATCAGGCCGCGTACAGGCATCAGGCCGCGTACAGGCATCAGGCCGCGTACAGGCATCAGGCCGCGTACAGGCATCAGGCCGAGTAGAGGCTTCAGGCTGAGTAGAGGCTTCAGGCTGAACCACGGAAGGCAGGTTCACCGGTTTGGACACTGGCAGGATGGTATTGGTTGGAAAGAATTTTCGCTTTTTTCTGGTTTTAACTACTGGAGCACTGCAAGTAAACGCAGGTCTGCAAACGAATGGAGCAGCTGGAGACAGAGAAGAACTGGAGGATGGAACAGGAGAGGGAGCAGTTGCTACAGAGGGCTTTTTTACAGGGTTAAAGGCAGGATAGGTGCAGCGAGTGGGAACAGGGTACTGACATGCGGTAGATAGCAGGGCAGGATGAGCTGTTGGGAATGCAGGAATAGAGTTTTGAGGAAATAGATTAGAAGCAGGACTGGGTCTTTGCAAGCTGACTGAGGCTGGGTGCAACGAGTCTGTCCATGTCTGCAGTATGGGTTGAACAAAGCTGAGCTTACACAAAGCCTGTCTGACCAAAGACTGCACTGCGTTTATACAATCTCTTAGTGTCTGTGGTGAACATGTGGAATAACGCTCCAGAAAGTAACCCACATCATCCTCTAATAACCACACCAGGGACTCTACCTGGTCTGCACTAAATGGTGGCAAAAATTCATCCCTGCATTTGGGGGTACCAGATGAAACCAACTCAGCACAAACCTCAATCAAAGGCTGCACCTCAGAGAACTCTGTGCCCTGATCTACTAGAACATGAGCGAGCCGTATACATTCTAGCAGTTCATCCCGGGTATACTCCTTCAGAGTTTGATAAGCATACTCCCTGTCATCAAACACTAGCAGATATAAATACGCAACCTCATCCAGATCCATCCTTCCCATCAACAAGCCAAGATGGCTTCCCTGTGCAGCCACTTCTGGTCAGGATTGGCCTTGGTGTAATGTCAGGGCTCCCGGGTATGACCAGAGGTGTGTGACTGACGCAGGGAAACGCAAGCTTCAGATATGTTATAAACAATGTAATTTATTAACACTAACCATACAAACATAAACGCAGTGCAATACTAAAACGTAACACAGTGCAAACAAACCAAACCAACCACCCACAGATAACAGTACATACAATCCAAGCGTCGTCAGGCAGGCCGGGTCAATATCAGTCGGGCAGGTAGGTACAGGGGGAGCAAGCGGAGAATGGTCGGGGTCACAGGCCAGGTTCAGCAGGTAGCGGGCAGCGTGGTACAGAGGGTCAGGCAGAGGAGAATGGTCAGACAAGCCAGGGATCAGAGCAGGGTCAGCAGAGAATCAGACAGGAACAGAGAGCAGGAACAGGATACAGGGCCCAAGAGAAACACAACACCAAGGCAGAGTCTGCAGGTCTGAATGTCCCTTAAATACACCAGTGTAATTAGTTCCAGGTGTTTGACTGGCTGCAAGGTTGAGTCTCTGATTGCTGGGAGCACCCGCTGGCCAGCCCTGGTACTGCAGCTCATAAGGCAGCTGAGTCCCACTATTGCTGGCCAGTCCATTCCTGACACCCTGTGGCTGTTAAGAGGTACAGGGTGTAAATGTCCCAGTCTTGTGTATATTGTCTGTTCTCAGCCATGTGGTTGCCCAGTGTCTACTGCCATGTGGCTATTCCTTTGTTCTTGGCCACATGGCTGTCCATTGTTTGCCATGTGCTTCATCCCATTGTTCTGTGTCTTGGTTGGATGGGGAGGGGTGATAATGTGTTTCCTGCCCATACTGTAGCCCTCCTCACTGATCAGGCAGGCTGATGATGTGTTTCCTGTCCCTGGTTGTGTTTCCCCGCCCTATGTATAAAACATGTTGTGAAAAAAAATAAAGGAGTTGGCTTCCTGTTTTAAGAAGAGCTGGGTGCTGTCTATTTTCCTGAGGGATTTTAAGGGTGTGGTCCATGGATGGTGTTCGGACAGGGGAAGCTGCGGTATAACGGAATATACCCAAGAGTGGTCAGGTTCCGTTTCCGTTACACTGTCGCTATTTACATATGAATGCCACCGCTATTTAAGTGTGAATGCTGAGTCATCTGTTTATGGCAATAGAACAGAGCTGGGCAGCACACAGTGAAGGAAATAAGTATTTGATCCCCTGCTGATTTTGAATGTTTGCCCACTCACAAAGAAATGATCATTCTAAAAATCGAATGGTATGTGTATTGTAACACAGAGACAGAATAGCAACATTCAAAGGAAATGCATGTCTAACAAATGATGCACTGATTTGCATGTTCATGAGGGAAATAAGTATTTGATCCTGTAATGGACCGCCTGACAGCACCTCTATCAATCCCCTGGCAGAGCCTCCCCAGAGTGCGGAGTCTAAGCACCGGAGCACTTGTTCACCAGGGCCCCTGATGGTGGGGATGGACTTGGAGCGCTCCGGTACCAGGTCGCAGCTGCTAGGTATCTCCAACAGGGGTAGAGGAGTCTGACAGGAGCTCCAGGGGGCTAAGAGTCTGATGTGAGGGAGCCTAGTGATCCCTGCGGGATGGATGGATGAGCTAAATCAGAGTCATACAGGCCGGGTGGGCAACTAGCGGATCGGTGAGGTACAAAACGGTAGGCAAAGGATAGTCGGGTCACACGCAGGGTCAATACCAAAAGATCAGATTTAAAGGGGAACATCCAAGAGCAGAGTCAGGTAGGCCAAGGGTCAGGACAGGAGAAGGCAGCAAGGTCAAACAATCCAGATCAAGATTTTTTTTTTTTTTTTGTTCCCATCAGACTGAATCACAACTACTCAGCAGTAACTGTCAAAAATAAGAACTTAACTGAGCTGTGTTCCTTGCATCATCTAGGACAGTAAAAGGCAAATACAAAAGCTAAAAGACCCCAATTTCTCAGGGAGGCTCCTGCCTCCCCTCCCACCACCTCCTATACCTCCATAACGCATTCGCACCATCCTCTCCCATCCGCTTTCTTTCCACCACTAGCATAAAGTACAATTTAGCAAAACACCAGTCAACACAATCACTTTCCGACAGATCCAACTTCCCCTTTTGCAAAGCACACCGGGCCTCCCACATCACCTCTCTAAAAATAGCCGCAAACACATACGCCCGCCTTTGTACCACCTTCCCTCCTTCCACTAGTCCAAACACTCCAGCTTCAAAAGTAATATTCTGAACACCCACCACCTTATGCACAAATCCACCCAACCTCCTCCACACTTCCTTTGCAAAGCCACAATCCCAAAAAACGTGCCTGACATTCTCAACTCCCCCACAACCTTCTCTTGGACACCTCTCACTCCTCACCAAATCTCTCTCTTTCAGGAAATCCATTGTAAGCAAGACATTATGCAACGACATCCATACAACTTTCTTCTGTTTATTTGTCACCCCTACCATTCCCATATTCCTCCAGCAATCTTCCGTCTGTTTCGAGCCCAAGCCCCTGATGTTAGTTAATAGCTCTGCCCTCCTCAACCATCTCCAAAGACTCTCTTTCTTCCCCGCCTCCTGCCCCAACTCACCCAGAGAGTGGTCCCTAAAAAACTTCCCCATGCCAAGATAATATGCAGGGGACACTAGGGACATGGGCCGCGTAAGGTCCTTCTCACACCACCCCCATCTCAACAGAGGCCATCCTATCAAAAACCTCATTAAGGCAGCTACAGCACCACCCGTGTCAAAGGCCTTCCAATGCACCAACCACCACTGTATCTCCAGGAACCGGGCAGTATTGGGAAAGTCATAACCTCCGAAAGACACAGCCTTCATCACCACCTCCCAAGCCACTCTCTCCATTTTGGACCCCCAAAAGAACTGGAATAACATTCGGGTCACAGTTTGACACATCCTCTTATTAAATGGAAAGATCACCCCAAAGTATAACAACACAGGGAGAACTACCGCTTTAACAATAAGAGTCTTTCCAGATAAGGACAGCCTCCTCATCTTCCACAGCCCCAGCTTCTTGACCACCTTCCCTATACTCCTCTCAGCATTCACCTGATTCATTAAATTCCTCTCAAAATGGACTCCCAGGACATCCAACTCCTCCACCTTCTCCAAACTACTCCGGGACACATCACAGGATCCGCTAAGAACACAAACCTTGCTCTTACTCCAATTAATCCTCAAACCAGACATTCCACCAAAAATTTTAAGCTGCAATTCAGCCCTTCCCAGATCTCTAGCGGACCCACACAAGAGCGTGATATCATCCATATAGCAGAGAGCCTTGGAGCATTCATTCCCACAGCCCAGTACAAACATCCCTTGAAAGACCTTGTCCTTCTGCAGGTGCCTCAGCAACGGCTCCATGACACAAATGAAGGCGATCGGCGACAGGGGGCACCCCTGGCGCACCCCGGACCTCACCTCCACCGCCCCTGTCAAAGTGCCATTTACCAGGATCCTACTCTGCACACCCTGGTACAGACCCTCCACCATAGCCACAAAACCTCCAGGCAAGCCCATCCGCCTCAATACAGCAAATAAATACCTGTGAGACACCCGATCGTACGCCTTCTCTAAATCTATGCCAGCCACCGCCAAAGGGGTGTTATTGCTCTGAGCGTAATATATCAGATCCCTCAAGAGGATCAGGTTATCAGAGATTCGCCTGCCAGGCACTGCACACACCTGCCATTTTCCAATTACTCCAGAAATAATACCACTCAGTCTATTGGCCAAAAGTTTTGCCAAGATCTTATAATCACAGTTGAGCAACGTGATTGGCCTCCAATTCTTAACCTCCCTTTGATCCCCTTTCTTGTATAACAATGTAATTATACCCTCCCTCATTGATCTGGACACCACCTTCCTCTCAAAACATATTTTCATCACTTCCACCACATACTTTCCCACCACTGGCCAGAATTTCACGTAGAACTCTATGGGCAATCCATCCTCCCCTGGGGTCTTGTTCCTGCTCATACTCCTCACAACACCCTCCACTTCTACCTCCGTCACAGGATCCAACAGAGTTTCAGCTTCCTCATCACCCAGATTTCCTTCCACCACAGCCCAGTAATTTTCCACCTCCTCCTCCTTACCACCTCCACTCCCATCATACAATCTATCATAGAACGCCTTGACCGCCTCCTCCATCCTTGCCCCATACACCTCCTCGCCTCCTTCCAGTACAGTCTGAAAAACCCTCTTTGGGCCAAAGGTCTTCTTAAAAAAGAATCTGGAGCATTGTTCGTCCTCTTCCATCACCTGGATCTTAGCCCGGAAGACAATCTCCCTGCCCCGCTTCTCCAGAAAAACCTTCCTCTCCTCCCGAACCTCCTTTTCCACCTCCACTCCCATCTTTTTACACTGCAGCAAAAAATGCAGCCTGTCTATCAAGTTCCGACTCTCCTCCCGCTTCTTCCGTGCCTTCTCACTCCCCAATTTCTTAAAAAAACCTCCAATCCGTCTCTTTGCCCAATCCCACCACTCCAAAGCATCCTCAAAAAACCGCTTCCTGAAGGCGAGTCCCTCAAAGAAGGACACAAAGGCTTCAAACACACCCTCCTCCTCCAAACAAGCCCAGTTCAACTTCCACAGCCCCCTTCCAAACTGCACCCCTGCTTCCAAATCAAAAGAAGCAGAAATCAGGCAGTGATCAGAAAACAGAGTAGGCTCCACACGGTACCCCTTAATCTTAACAAAATGTGAGACAAAAATAAAATCTATCCGGGACCTAACTGATCCCTTATCTGAAAAAAAGGTAGAGGAAGGCTTCCCCTTTTCCACCTCCATCCCCACATCTTTCAAATGAAAGTCCCCCACCATCTCATTTAGCACCTTAGAGGACACATCAATTCTCCCTCCCTCTCCACTCACCCCCTCTCTCTCCGCACTCGTCCTCACACAGTTAAGGTCTCCAACAAGCATTGTTGGGACTCTTCCAGGCAGCCACAATTTCACGGTATTCAGAAAATCACACCGCTCTCTCCTATCAGCCGGGGCGTAGCAGTTCAACACACGAAACCTCTTCCCCAGAAATTCCAACATCACCACTTGCAGTCTACCGGGCACCACCACCTCATGGGACACACACTGCACAGCAGCATTCTTAATTAGAACCCCCACACCTTCACTCCGTACCCCACACATAGGAGCCCAGAAGGATGCCCCCTGCTTCCACTCCGCTTCAAGACCTCTCCCCATTCCACATTCCTGCAGACAAATCACATGTGCCTTCACATTACTTAACTCCTCCAAGATCACCGCCCTCCTCTCCCTAGAAACGACACTCCTTACATTGATGGAGCTAATGGTCAGCGCCATCATAATGAAATAAATGAGCCCACAGATAGCCATCATACAGAATATTAATGGTCCATCTGTGACCCATCCATACTCCAACTCAAGCCACTCCCATGACTCTTCTGACGTCTCCTTGGCACAGGAGAGCTGGCAGACTCCGCCTCGGAATCTCCATCAAATGGTGTGGGAGTGCTGCTACCACTGCCCGCCTCCTGCACCTCCACCCGCGCTCTTTTACTGGCCGACAGAGCCTCCGCCCCCGGCACATACACCACCAGCCGCTGCCCACATTCCAGGCTAGCTTCGCTGTCAACGTCCTCAAATTCCTCCCCCTCGTCACTCGAGGACAGACCACCCATCAGCGCCTCCAACACTCCAGGACCGGAGGCACTGGTTAACATGAAGTCCTTCTCCCGCTGCAGATCCTCCTCTCCCGGCGGAGACAACAGTAGACGCCGCTCCTCCTCCTCTCCACCGAAGACTCTAGGCACGCCCCCTTCCACTCCGGTGCCGGCCTCCCCCGCCTCGGGCACAGCGTTCCTGGAGCCGGCGTTCCCGCTCACCCCCGCACACCCGGTGGCTACACCGGAACCCCCGGCTCCGTTCACTTCCGCTGCAACCTCGGCGGGCGCAGTGTCATCAGCCGAAAAGACAGGGAGCTGGATAGGCGGATCCCTACCAACGGGTCCCGCACCATCCTTCACCTCCCATGCCTTCCTCCCCGGCCTCGACTGCCCTTTAGCTCCCACCTGCTCCTGTTGTCCAGTAAGTCTCTTCTCCACCGCAGCCCATTTCTTCGCTGCAAAGTATTCCTCACACTGTTTAGCCAAATGGCCTGTTTTTTTTACAAATGTCACAGAGCTTCCTATCTCTGCACTCTCCCGAGGGATGACCCTCTTTCTTGCAAAATCTGCACTTAGGTCTCAGTTCACAGTCTCCACTTGTATGGCCATACACAAGACATTTCCTGCAGTAACTAGGCTGCCCTGGGTAAAAGAGAAAGCCCCTCTCACCTCCAATGGTAAAGACTGCAGGGGGCCTCCGCACCCCTCCTACACAGTCAAGATCCATTTTAAACCTTCCCATGAAACGATACTTTCCAGACCAAATCCCATATCTGTTCAGGACTCTTTCTCCCCTTCTCAACTCATCACAGTAGGTGTGCAAGAATGCCCACACCAGATGTAAGTCCGCAAAGGGGTTGTACATATGCACAGTTATTACCTTTTCTTCTTGCATGAACAGTGGTGTTACCTCAAACTTTCCCATGACAGCAGAATCCACAGCTCCTCTGGCCTTCTCGTACGCATTCCAACACACCTCGGTAGATATAAAAGTAATGTCGTAAATTCTTTGCTGCGGAAAATCCTGCAAACACATAATATCCCTTACCGCCAAGCCTAGGGAATCCAGCAACAAATCCACCACGACCATCTTTAAATTCCGGCTTCACCGTAAAGCGCAGTGAATCTCTCATTCCACGAGTCCCCATGTTCGACACCCAATCGTGTCTCGCCTCCAGATAGAACAACACCCGGAGGGTGCCCCTATAAAAAGGGAACCCCCCGGCAGCTCTCCCAGCAATAGACCAAACCACCAAACACAGGTAACAGGATACAAAGACCATTTGGCAACAAGTGTTTGTGCAGAGCTGGCTTAAATAGCCAGCCCTGCACCTGGCAGGTGCAGCCTAGGTCCTAGTGCCTGCCTAGTACTGTCAAGACGACAGGTGCGCCTGGGTCCTAGTGCCCTGCCACCTACACGTCTTGGCAGACACCTACGCCTGTGTAGACCCACGCATCGCGATGGTCCCTGACAGATCCCCTATCATTCAGCAGGATTTCTGGCTACCAGGTGCCTTTCATACAGATAACAAGCTGAGATTAGAAGCAGTCTCTTAAAGGGAGTGCTGCTAATCTCATTTTGTTACCTGTATAAAAGACACCTGTCCACAGGAGCAATCAAACAATCAGATTCTTTCAGGGCTCCCGGGTGTGACCAGAGGTATGTGACTGACGCAGGGAAACGCAGGCTTCAGATATGTTATAAATATAATTTATTAACACTAACAATACATAAACGCAGTGCAATACTAAAACATAACACAGTGCAAACGAACCTAACCAAACCACCCACAGATAACAGTACATACAATGCAAGCGTCGTCAGGCAGGCCGGGATTATCAACAGGAGGTCAGAACGTATGGGGTTAAGCAGGAGAATGGTCAGACAAAGCCAGGGATCAGGAGCAGGAGAATGGTCAGACAAAGCCAGGGATCAGGAGCAGGAGAATGGTCAGACAAAGCCAGGGATCAGGAGCAGGAGAATGGTCAGACAAAGCCAGGGATCAGGAGCAGGAGAATGGTCAGACCAAGCCAGGGATCAGAGCAGGGTCAGCAACGAATCAGACAGGAACAGGATACAGGGCCCAGGAGAAACACACACCAAGGCAGAGTCTGCAGGTCTGGCCATCCCTTAAATACATCAGTATAAGCAGTTTCAGGTGTTTGGCTGGCTGCAAGGTTGAGTCTCTGATTGCTGGGAGCACCCGCTGGCCAGCCCTGGTACTGCAGCCCATAAGGCAGGTGAGTCCCACCATTGCTGGCCAGTCCATTCCTGACAGATTCCAAACTCTCCACCATGGCAAAGACCAAAGAGCTGTCCAAGGATGTCAGAGATAAGATTGTAGACCTACACAACCCCCAATTCCCTCCTCAATCAGCTCACTGTCCCTTTACATCTCCTCTCATAGAACTCTGTCACTCCACCCCCCACTCAGCTCTATGGACATCCACATCCTACAGCTCCGTGTCAATCCAAGTCCCCTCCTCACTCAGCTATCAGTCCTTCCACGCCCCCTCCTCACTCAGCTCCCTGTCCTTCCACGCCCCCTCCTCACTCAGCTCCCTGTCCTTCCACGCCCCTTCTTCACTCAGCTCCCTGTCCTTCCACGCCCCCTCCTCACTCAGCTCCCTGTTTTTCCACGCCCCCTCCTCACTCAGCTCCGTTTTTCCACGCCCCCTCCTCACTCAGCTCCCTGTTTTTCCACGCCCCCTCCTCACTCAGCTCCCTGTTTTTCCACGCCCCCTCCTCACTCAGCTCCCTGTCCTTCCACGCCCCCTCCTCACTCAGCTCCCTGTCCTTCCCCGCCCCCTCCTCACTCAGCTCCCTGTCCCTCCAGGTCCCCACCTCACTCAGCTCCCTGTCCCTCTAGGTCCCCTCCTCACTCCTTGTCCCCCTCACCCAGCTCCCAAGCACATTTGCCCCCGCTCCCTTGACCTCCATGTGTCCCCTCTTCACTCAGCTCCCTGTCCCTCCAGGTCCCCACCTCACTCAGCTCCCTGACCCTCCAGGTCCCCTCCTCACTCAGCTACGTCCTTCCACATCCCCATCTCACTCAGCTCCCTGTCCTTCCACGTCCTCATCTCATTCAGCTCCCTGTCCCTCCACGTCCCCTCCTCACTCAGCTCCCTGTCCTTCCACGTCCCCATCTCACTCAGCTCCCTGTCCTTCCACGTCCCCTCCTCACTCAGCTCCCTGTCTCTCCATGTCCCCTCCTCACTCAGCTCCCTGTCCTTCCACGTCCCCATCTTACTCAGCTCCGTCCCTCCACGTCCCCTCCTCATTCAGCTCTGTGTCCTTCCACGTCCCCATCTCACTCAGCTCCGTCCCTCCATGTCCCCTCCTCACTCAGCTCTATGTCCTTCCACGTCCCCATCTCACTCAGCTCCCTGTCCCTCCACATCCCCTCCTCACTCAGCTGCCTGTCCTTCCACGTCCTCATCTCACTCAGCTCCGTCCCTTCACGTCCCCTCCTCACTCAGCTCCCTGTCCTTCCACGCCCTCTCCTCACTCAGCTCCCTATCCCTCCACATCCCCTCCTCACTCAGCTCCATCCTTCCATGTCCCCATCTCACTCAGCTCCATCCTTCCATGTCCCCATCTCACTCAGCTCCCTGTCCCTTCACGTCCCCTCCTCAGCTCCCTATCCCTCCACGTCCTCATCTCACTCAGCTCCCTGTCCCTCCACGTCCCCTCCTCACTCAGCTCCCTATCCCTCCATGTCCCCTCCTCACTCAGCTCCATCCTTCCATGTCCCCATCTCACTCAGCTCCCTGTCCCTCCATGTCCCCTCCTCACTCAGCTCCCTGTCTCTCTACGTCCCCTCACTCAGCTCCCTGTCCTTCCACGTCCCCTCCTCACTCAGCTCCTTGTCCTTCCACGTTCCCTCCTCATTCAGCTCCGTGTCCTTCCACGTCCCCATCTCAGCTCCGTCCCTCCACGTCCCCTCCTCACTCAGCTCCATGTCCTTCCACGTCTCCTCCTCACTCAGCTCCGTGTCCCTTCACGTCCCCTCCTCACTCAGCTCCCTGTCCTTCCACGTCCCCTCCTCACTCAGCTCCTTGTCCTTCCACGTTCCCTCCTCATTCAGCTCCGTGTCCTTCCACGTCCCCATCTCAGCTCCGTCCCTCCACGTCCCCTCCTCACTCAGCTCCATGTCCTTCCACATCTCCTCCTCACTCAGCTCCATGTCCTTCCACGTCCCCATCTCACTAAGCTCCGTCCCTCCACGTCCCCTCCTCACTCAGCTCCCTGTCCTTCCACGTCCCCTCCTCACTCAGCTCATCCTTCCACATTCCCTCCTCATTCAGCTCCGTGTCCTTCCACGTCCCCATCTCAGCTCCGTCCCTCCACGTCCCCTCCTCACTCAGCTCCCTGTCCTTCCACATCTCCTCCTCACTCAGCTCCTTGTCCTTCCACGTTCCCTCCTCATTCAGCTCCGTGTCCTTCCACGTCCCCATCTCAGCTCCGTCCCTCCACGTCCCCTCCTCACTCAGCTCCGTGTCCCTTCACATCCCTTCCTCACTCAGCTCCCTGTCCTTCCACGTCCCCTCCTCACTCAGCTCCTTGTCCTTCCACGTCCCCATCTCAGCTCCGTGTCCTTCCATGTCCCCTCCTCACTCAGCTCCGTGTCCTTCCACGTCCCCTCCTCACTCAGCTCCCTGTCCTTCCACGTCCCCTCCTCACTCAGCTCCCTGTCCTTCCACGTCCCCATCTCACTCAGCTCCGTGTCCTTCCACGTCTCCTCCTCACTCAGCTCCGTCTCCTTGCACGTCCTCTCCTCACTCAGCTCCCTGTCCCTTCACGTCCCCTCCTCACTCAGCTCCCTGTCCCCTCCTCACTCAGCTCCCTGTCCCCTCCTCAATCAGCTGTGTCCTTCTACGTCCCCTCCTCACTCAGCTGTGCCCCTCCACGTCCCCTCCTCACTCAGCTCCCTGTCCCTCCATGTCCCCCTCATTTAGCTCTCGGTCCTCCCACGTCCCCCCGTTCTCTAAACTCCCTGTACATCCACGTCCCCTCTCACCTCCTGTCCCTCCATATCTCTACCTCCCAACAGCTGCAACGGACACTATCTGTACAGTTGAGGCGCGGACTCGCCAACTTGTGCGCGCTCCCGTTCACAAACCGCCCTCTGCCCGTCAGTGTCTGGGCGGTCGGTACGGTGTCGGGAGTGGGCGTGTTCTCGTAGGTCTTCCTCCGTCTGCTATGTAACGTCCGGTGTTCCGTTTATTCTTATTATTAGTAGTGTGACGTACTACTTGAGCCGTCATACAGCCGTGATGGAGGGGCTTTCAGATGAGGACATCTTGCCTTCCACTTCACGGGAAGCAACAGACTCAGCTATCGAAGAGGTAAAAAAAGGCGGGAGAGTGGGAGGGGCGGGGTAGAGAGTAATGGCGGGAATTCTGGGCGGGTGTTGTGTGTAGAGCCATGGAGGGAATTCCGGGTGTGCAGCCCGGGCCCAGCAGGGCTAACAGAGGCCCTCACACTGCTCATCTACATGACACCAGGGGGGACTCCATCCCACACTGGAAACTTTTTATACATGTTGGTGTTTGTGAATAATTCTGGAATATTCCATTGAGCCCCTCACTAAAGACATAGTTCACCTTTACCTGAGAACTGCCTGTGTAGGTAAGAGGCACCTGTAGAGGCAAACACACTGCAGATCTGACTAAAGTGGAATATTGCCCTTGAGATAGGTGTAGCCCATTTACCTTCCTCCTGAAGCCTGGCTGAAGAACTCCCATAGTCCACATCATCCTGTCCTGCCTTGACTTGCTAGAACGTTGCCAAGGGACTCCCAGTTCACCATCACAGGAGCGAGCTCAGAAACGGTGAGCGCAGAAAATGAATGTGAGGGGGTCTCAGAGAAAGAGCGCGCTCCTGTGATGGTGGAGATGGTCAGTAAGAGTGGAGTCTCCTAGCAATGTCTCTTAACATGTCCTAGCAGCAAGGCAGGATGGGATGATGTGATCTCAGGGAGTTTTTCAGTCAGGCCGCAGGAGGTATGTAAATGGCGTACACCTAGGGGTGTCAAACTGGCGGCCCTCCAGATGTTGTGAAACTACAAGTCCCATCATGCCTCTGCCTTTGGGAGTCATGCTTGTAACTGTCAATCTTGCAATGCCTCATGGGACTTGAAGTTTGTCAACAGCTTGAGGGCCGCCAGTTTGACAACCGTGTAGCAGGGGAATTATTCAACTTTACTGAGAGCTGCACAGTTTGACTTTATCAACATAGGTAGGTTTTGTGGTGAAGGAGAACTATGCCTTTAATGTCATAACAATGGACGGAAGGCAATCCCGGCAATGAGAAGCATTAATACTGCCCGGCCCACACTGTACTACTCTACTGATCTTGATGAAGAATGTTCAACAGTTGACTTCCAGGAGTGCTCCGTGGTCTGCTCTGTTCATCCTACAGGACACTGGAGTGGTGAAGAGGCTGCTTCTGACACTCCTGGAAGGGTCGAATGCTGGGCATTCTTAAAGCTGAAATCTTCCACACAGCAGACTTTCATGGTGGAGGGAGAGGTCAGTACTCATACCTGACTTTCCCATAGGGCTCATTCACACCAGTGGAGGCGTGTATTCACCAGATGACATGTCCCCCATGGTGTGCTTGTTAACCACTTGCCTACCGGGCATTTTTGCCCCCTTCCTGCCCAGTCCATTTTTCAGCGCTGTCACACTTTGAATGACAATTGCGCGGTCATGCAACACTGTACCCATATGACATTTTGAAACATTTTAAACACAAATAGAGCTTTCTTTTGTTGGTATTTAATCGCCAGTGTGTTATTTTTTGCACTATAAAAGAGAGCAATAAAATACTTTTTTTCTTTGTTTCTATTATAAATTTTAGCGAACACTGTAATTTTTCTCCTTCACTGATGTGCATTGATGAGGCTGCACTGATAGGCAGCAGTGATGGGCACTGATGAGGTGGCAAGGATAGGCAGCACTGATGGGCATTGATGAGGAGGCACTGATGATGATGCCCTGACGAGCAGCGCTGACTGGTGGCACTGATGGTCGCAACTGCTGGGCAGCACTGATGGATGGCACTGTAGGGCACTGATGATCAGTGCCGATCTGCTCTGTGACATTTGCCGGTTATTATCGGCAGTACTTTCCTCATGCTGTGACAGTGTGAGGAAAGTGCTGCCGATAACCGGCAACTGTGATCACCGAGTATCTCCAACGGGGGAGAGACCTGCATGTAAACAATACAGATCTCTCCCCTGTCAGCTCCTGCACACTGCTTTGTATGGCTCTGCATAGCAGAGCCATACAAAGCAGTGTGCTTAACCACATGCCGCCCAGCCACTGTAGAAATACGTTGGCAGGGCGGCACAGCTGGGCAAAACCACGTTTTAAAACGTGTGCTTTCAAAACAGGTAGGGCGCGCGCGCGAGGCGTGCCAGTGCCCTACCTGTCCCGCCTATCACGGACGCTGATGTCATTCGCCGGGTGACAGCCGATCGTTACCGGCTGTGTCCCGGCGATTAGCGGCAATCACTGACAGAGAGCAGGGCTGCAGTAGCTCTGCTCTCTGTCAGTTCCCTGACAGCTCCTGACATGCTGATCGGGACAGAAGAGTTTATCTGTCTGGATCAGTGTGTCTCTGTGCAGTACACACCCCCGCCCCCTAGTAAAACACTCCCCTTACACAGTTAACCCTTTCACTGAATAATAAAGTTAACCCCTTCCTCCCCAGTGCCATTAGTACAGTGTCAGTGTTTTTTTTTTCACTGATCACTGTATTGGTGTCATTGGGGAAGTCAGTTCCCCCCCAGTGTCAGATTGTCCGCCGCAGTCCCGCCATAAGTCGCTGATCGCCGCCATAAGTTGCTGATCGCCGCCATTATTCGTATAAAAAAAATTAAAAATCCCAGTATCTTTCCCGCCATTTGTAAATGCTATAACTTTCACGTAAACCAATTAATTTACACGTATTGGTTTTTTTTTTAGCAAAGACATGTCGCAGAATGCATTTTGGCAGAAATTTATGACTAAATTTGATTTTTACATTTTTTTTACTGGACATGTTTTATAGCAAAAAGTCCAAAATATTGTTTTTTTTTCCTCAAAAATTGTCAGACTTTTTTTTTTATAGCGCAAAAAATAAAAACGCACAGGCAATCAAATACCACCGAAAGAAAGCTCAATTTGTGGGAAAAAAAAGGACATAAATTTCATTTATGTACCGTATTGCATGACCGCGCAATTGTCCATTAAACTAGCGCAGCGCTGTATAGCAAAAAAATGGCGTAAATTGCAGTATCTATACCATAGTTTGTAGACGCTATAACTTTCACACAAAGCAATCAGTATACACTTATTGGGATTTTTTTTACCAAAAACATAGCAGAATACATTTTGGGTGCAGCATTGCATGACCGCGCAATTATCAGTTGAGTTTGTGCAGCGCCAAGTAGCAAAAAAAGGCCTGGTCATTAAGGGGAGTAAATCCTCAGGAGGGCAAGTGGTTAAAGTGAAACACAGGCACAGCCCACGTAGTAAAACAGCACACAGTTATCCCTTTGATCGCCCCACATGTTAACCCCTCCCTGCCCAGTGCCATTAGTACAGTGTCAGTGCTTTTTATTAGCATTGATCACTGTATTGGTGTGACTGGGGAGGTCAGTGACACCAAATCAGTTACCCTGCCGCAGTCCCGCTATAAGTCGCTGATCGCCGCCATTATTAGTAAAAAAAAAATAAAATTCCAGTATATATACCGCCATTTGTAAATGTTATAACTTTCACATAAACCAATTAATTTACATGTATTGGGATTTTTTTTTTAGCAAATACATGTAGCAGAATACATTTTGGCCTAAATTTATGGCAACATTGGATTTTAAAAATTTTTTTTTACAGGACATGTTTAACAGCAAAAAGTCAAAAATATTGTTTTTTTTCTCAAAATTGCTGTTTTTTTTTGTTTATAGTGCAAAAAATAAAAAGCACAGGCGATGAAATACCACCGAAAGAAAGCTCTATTTGTAGGAAAAAATATTAATTGGGATGCAGCATTGCATGACCGTGCAATTGTCAGTTAAAGTAACACAGCGCCGTATCGCAAAAAATGGCCTGGTCAGGAAGGGGGGGTAAATCCTCTGGAAGGCAAGTGGTTAAGATGTGTAGTGGTAAGTAAGAAGGCTGCTGTGTAGAGAAAACTTGGTCTATATTACTGATCTTGGGTATATCTGCAAAGTTACATACCTACTATTACCCCCATATAGGAGATACTGGGCTTGTTTATGTTTCAGTAAGGCTGCTGTCTGTATAGCAGTTTACTTGCCTAAAAATATTGAATTTGAGGCTGAATTCCAGGTATGATCTGTATTGCATAGTTAGAATAATCCCTCACTAGTCAGATCACCTCTTATCAGGGGACACTGTGCAGAACAAGGCAATTGTTTTAGTTTTTTTTTCAATGTATAAAGAAAAACTGTAGTTATTTCCTTTTGGTCACCAGGAAAGCTTTCAATTTTAATTTGTCATTTTCCATGGTACGTTTGAATTTGATTAGAGGTTGTGCATAATTTTCTTACGTGACACTTTTCCACACATTGTTTAGTACAGGGATCAGTAATCGGTTTGCATGCTTTCATGGCCATCTGACGGGCAGATTGGGACCCAGCTGTGCCGCCAGATCCTGACTCTGCCTGATACCTCTCAGATCAGAATGAAACGAAAAATACGACAAAGACGACCCAGGAGCATTGAGCAGTTAGAATCCTATATCAGACAAGAATGAGACAACATTCCAAAACTCCAGCAACTTATCTCCTCAGTTTCCAGATGTTTATAGAGTGTGGTTAAAAGAAGAGGGGATGCTACACTGTGGTAAACATGGCTCTGTTCCAACTTTTTTGAGATGTGTTGCTGCCTTCAGTTTCAAAATTACCTTATTTTTTCTTAAAATGGTACATTTTCTAAGTTTAAACATTTGATATGTTTCTATTTTCTATTGTAAATAAAATCTGGGTTTATTTTGCAAACCATTGCTTTCTGTTTTAATGTAGATTTTACACAGCCCCCCAACTTTTTTGGAATTGGGGTTGTAAAAGATGATGTTACACCGAGTAATAGATACCAAACATGTCACTACACTCATGCTTTACAATTGTGAACAACACATGCCATCACGTGCCTGACGGAGGGGTCCTGCGCAGCTCTGAAACACTGCACTACACTGTTTGGGATGTGATCTTTCTTTAACCACTTGCCTACCAGGCACTTATACCCCCTTCCTTACCAGGCCAATTTTCAGCTTTCAGTGCTGCCGCACTTTGTTTGACAATTGAGCGGTCATGCAACATTGTACCTATATGAAATTTTGATCATTTTTTTTCTCACAAATAGAGCTTTCTTTTGGTGGTATTTAATCGCCACTGGGCGCTTTACTTTTTGCGCTATAAATAAAAAAAGTGCAAAAAATTTGAAAAAAAAAAAAAAGTTTATTTGTTTCTTTTATAAAATTTTTCAAACAGGTATTTTTTCTCCTTCACTGATGTGCGTTGATGAGGCAGCACTGATGGGCACTGATAGGCAGCACTAAAGGGCACTGATAGGCAGTACTAATGAGGTGGCACGGATAGGCGGCACTGATAGACAGCACTAATTAGGGATCACGGATAGGCGGCACTAATATGCAGCACTGATAGGCGGCACTGATAGGTGACACTGATGATGGGTACTGATAGACGGCACTGACTGGCATCACTGCTGGGCACTGACTGGCGGCACTGACTGGCACAACCCCTGGGCACTGACTGGTGGCACTGACTGGCTGCACTGGTGGGCGGCACTGGTGGACGGCACTGGTGGGCAGCACTGGTGGGTGGCACTGGTGGGCACAGGTGGGTGGCACTGCTGGGCACATGTAGGTGGCACTGCAGAGTGGCACAGGTGGGTGCACTGCTGGGCACAGGTGGGTGCACTGATGGGCATGGGTGGGCGGAGCTAGTGGGCGCACTGCTGGGCGGAACTTGCGGGTGGCACTGCTGGGCACCGATCATCAGGGCACTGATCATCAGTGCCCTGATGATCAGTGCCGATCCCCGCTCTGACAACTGCCGGTTCTCGGCAGTACTTTCCTCACGATCTGACAGCGTGAGGAAAGTGCAGCCGAGAACCGGCACTTGCATTTCCTTCTGATCAGCGTGTCATTGGACACCGCTGATCAGGTGGTAAAAGGCCGCTGTGATTGGCCTTTTACCACATCACGTGATCAGCTGTGTTCGTAGGACACAGCGATCACGGAGATCGCCGGGTGCGCACCCCCTGGGGCGCGCAGGAGAACGCGTTCTGGGAGGACGTCATATGACGTCCACTCAGAACTGGCCGGCCGCAGTGAAGCCGTCATTCGGCTATCTGCGGTCGGCAGCTGGTTAATAAAAAATGTTTGGACTTAATTGAAGATACATGGGAATGTTTATGTTTTGGTTTACATTGCTTTAAAATTGTGCACACCTGTGGAATGCCGACAAACTACATTACATTCAATTATCCATAGGCAATGCGTTAAACCTTTACAGGTTACCAGTTTACAGTTACACAGGAAGTCTGGTGCTGAGATTATTGCCCCTGCTGTGATGTGTGTGGTACGATTTCCATTTACATACGTGTGTGGGACCCGTGTGCATGTTAGCATTTGTATATGAATACCTAGAATTTCTTTTTTTTTTCTTTTATAAATATTTATTTTCAATCCATATACAAGTCATTTCAACATATCTATTAAAATATTTATCAAAAACATATTTTCTCCTTATAAAATGTATTCCTATATATAAGTTTCTTTTCATACCACCTCCCCCTCCTTCTCCCCGTCCCCTCCCTTCCCTCCCTCACCTTCCCACGCTCTATATTCTCTCTTCTCTCATTTACTCCATATAATTCTGTTGTTCCTAAATCCAATTCTAAACCGACTACCAGGGACATTATCTCTTCACCTTTTTCGCCATTTCTTTATATTCTCCCCATCCTTTCCATTTTTTATTGTACATCTCCAGCTTATCCTCGTGCGTATAATACAATCTTTCTGTCCCAGAAATCTGGTTTACTCTACCCATCCAGTCTTCCTCAGTTGGCACCTCTCTTTTCTTCCAGTACCTGGGTATCAGGCTCTTTGCTGCGGTTAAGTAATGCCATATCCCTGACCTCTTATATACTTTCACTGGGAGTTCTGAGATATGGAGGAGGCAGAATTCTGGGTCTAATCCTGTATTGATTTTAGTAATCTTCCCTATCAAGTAAACTATCCTTCGCCAGAACACCTGTATTTCTGGACACTCCCACCATGTATGATACCACGTGCCCACCTCTCCACAGCCTCTCCAACACATCTGTGAAATTTCCGTATTCATCTTGTGCTCGAGGTAGGGGGTAATGTGCCATCTATTCAAACACTTATAATTTATTTCCACTTCTCTCATACTAATATTTTCGTGAATTAATGTGAACATCTTCTTCTCCTCCTCCTCTATTTTTCTTCCCATATCTCTTTCCCATTTCTCTATGTGCATTAATTTTGTGTCTGTGTCAAGTTCCATTAATATCTTGTGTATTTTTGCCGTTCCGTGTCTACCATTTCCCCGTAACTCAAAAATTCTCTCAAATGGATTCCAATCTTTTCTAGTTCTTATAGGTTTTGGAAGGCTTTCAAAAATGTTCTTCAGTTGGTAATATCTTAATCTATCCATCTTATTAAAGACTTCACCCTTTCTTTCCTCCATATCCTTATATGACCCAATTTCCTCTCCTACCATTATATCTCTCAATTGCGCCTCCTGTTTTATAATCCATTTCCCTGCTATGCTATCTTTACCCGGGATGAAATATTTTGTGTTCCTAAGTGGTATTAGTTGTGAATTAAAAACCCACCCCTTTTGTCTATGTAATAAATCCCATTCTTTTAAAACATTAAGAGTGTGCGTGCTTGTGCACTCCTCTAATTCTCTGTGTTGTGCAGGCACCCAGATACTATTGCTCAAACTTATTCCACTCAGTGTTTTCTCAATTGTGACCCAACTTTTCTCCGGATTATGAATCCAGTCGAAGATTCTTGCGATAATCCCCGCTTTGTAATATTTCCTAAAATCTGGTACCCCCAATCCTCCTCTTTCTTTACTTCTAGTCAACGTTTCATAACCTATTCTAGGCTTTTTATTCCTCCATATACATTTTATTATCATTTTCCTCAGTTCTTTAAAATATGCCTCTGGGAGTTTGATTGGGATCATTTGAAATTTATATAATACTTTGGGGACAATTACCATCTTTATCAAGTTTATACAACCTATCCACGATGGATTTCCATTTCCCACTCTCCTCAACTCCTCAACTCCTTAATTTCATTTAATAACATTATATAATTGGCTTTATAAAGGTTTTTATTTGAGGTTGATAGTTTTATTCCTAGATATTTTAATTCTTTGTCTCTCCAAAGGAAAGGGAATTCCTCTTGTAGTCTTTCTTTTTCACTGTTTTTGAGATTTATATTTAAGATTTCGGTCTTTGTCGGGTTAATTTTCAGGTTCGACAGGTCTCCGTACTCCCTCAATGCTTTCATTAAATTTGGAAGTGATGTTCTAGGGTTTCCAACATAAAACATCAGGTTGTCCGCATAGGCCACTACCTTGTGTTCTCTGTCACCTATTTTTATTCCTTTTATGTCTATGTTCTTTCTAATCATGGACAGTAAGGGCTCCAGTGATAACACGTATAGCAGTGGAGACAATGGGCATCCCTGTCGTGTACTATTTGACATCTTAAAATACTCTGATCTTCCTCCATTTACCATTATGGTAGTGGTAGGCCCTCTGTGCAACTCTCCAATCCACCCTCTCATTCTATCTCCCACTCCTAACGCTTCCAGAGTGTCCATCATAAAGCCCCAACTCACTCTGTCGAATGCCTTCTCTGCATCTATCGACATCAGTATCATTGGGGTTTTCCCTTTTTTGCCCTCCTGTATAAGCAACAGTGATTTCAGAGCATTATCTCTACCCTCTCTTCCCGAGACAAACCCCACCTGGTCTCCATGTACCCACTCCGGCATCAGCTCTTTCAGTCTATTTGCCAGAACCTTTGCATATATTTTAGTGTCTACATTCAGCAGCGCTATTGGACGATAACTCGCACATTGTGAGGGATCTTTATCTTCTTTCTGTATCAATACTATATTCGCCTGTAAAGACTCTCTCCTTATCTTCATCCCATTTCCCCAAGGCGTTCATATAAATCTTAATTTTGGGAATTAAAAGCTCTTTATATTTTTTATAGTATTTGGCCGTATATCCATCCGGACCCGGGCTTTTCCCTCCCGCCATGCTTTCTAATGCTAATTTTATTTCCTCTGGGGTTATTTCTGCCTCTAGAGAGTTCAGTTGTGTTTCTCTTAGTTTCGGTAGGCCTGCCTCCTCTAGGTATGTCTTTCTTTTCTCTCTATTTACTGTTTCCGTTTTCCTAAACGTATCCTGAGGTATGATATTATACAACTCATTATAATACTCTTTAAATATTCTAGCAATATCCTTGGTTGAGTGTACAAATTCCCCCTTGGGGTTTCTTATTTTCTCAATATAATTTCTATTTTTCTTCTTTCTTAAAGTTCTCATTAAATACTTTCCCGGCCTATCTCCCCATCTGTACCTTTCACTTGTTATTTTATTAAAGACTCTTCTTTTTTCCTCCTCCATTACATTCTCTAATTCTTCTTTCTTCTTTATTAACATCTGCATTATCTCCTTAGTTCTTTCCCTTTTATGCACCTGTTCAAGATCATATATTTCATTTAATAATCTATTTATCTTTTCTCTCCTTTCTTTTTTCTTTTTTGCCCCCATTGCAATAAGTAGACCTCTGATGTAAACTTTATGTGCTTCCCACACCGTTGCAACCGACACATCCTTTGTTTCATTCTCATCAAAAAACCATTCAATTTCTCTCTCAATTCTTTGACCAATCTCTTCCTCCATGAGAAGTGCCTCATTCAACCGCCATACATAACCTTCTCTCCCTTCTCTACCCCATCTTAACTTCATAGCAACTGGGGCATGATCCGACAGGGTGCTTCCTTCAATTTTTACTTCTACCACCCACTCTATCACTCGATGTTCTACTAATATGTAATCTAGTCTAGAATAAGTCTCATGAACGTGCGAAAAGAAAGTATAATCTCTCTCCTTCATATTCCTAATTCTCCAGATGCCCACCAACTGACACTCATGCATCAATTTCTTTAACATTCTCAAGGATTTGCTTTCCTCCCTCCTCACAGAGGAAGTGGTATCTATCCGCGGGTCCATACAGATGTTAAAGTCTCCTGCTACTATCATACACCCACTTTTAAAATCCATCAATCTCTTCAACACTTCTCTCATAAACCTCTCTGGTCTCTTATTTGGACTGTATATATTTGCTATTGTACACTCAATTCCCTGTAGTTTACCTCTCAAAAATAAAAACCTCCCCTCCGGATCCGTTAATCTCTCCTCCACCTCGAACCTTATATTCTTTGCGAAGCCTATAGCAACTCCTTTTGCTCTTTTAGTTGGTGAATCCGCATAGAACCATGTTGGAAAATGTCTAGTCTTCAGTCTAACCTTCGACACTATCTCTAGATGTGTTTCCTGCAAGAATACCACTGAGGATTTTCTATGTTGAAGTTCTTTAAATAACCGGAATCTCTTTCCTGGGCAGCTTAACCCTTTTACATTGTAGGTTATATATCGGATTTCTTCCATCTTACTCTTTTCCTACCGTCTCCCTCTTCCTCCTTCCCTTCCTCTTTCTTATTCCTATAGAGCGTTTTTATCCCACTACCCTTTTCTCTCTCCCTCTCCCTCCCCCCCTCTCCCAGTACTCCCCCCACTCCCTTTCCTCTCCCCCCCTCCCTCCCCCTCTCACACCACCTCTCCCCCCCTCCCCCCTCTTTTTAGGCCTTTACTTTGCCTAACCGTCATTTGTGGAGGTAGCATCCACCTTTGACTTAAACCTTAGGGCTTCACTCTTCCCATAGACAGCCTTTCCTCCATCCAGGTCCCCCCCTTGACCCCCTCTCTACTCATCTTTCTATAGAAGGAAAAAGGAGTCAAGCTGGAGGGACAAGGGGAAAAAAAAAAGGTGATGAAATGGGAGCAAGGAGAAAAAAAAAAAAAAAAAAACAACACTTCTCTCCCCTTCACTCTCCCTCCCCGCCCCTCCCCCTCTCCCCCATCCGTCTCCTCCCCTCCCCTCTTTCTGCTCTATCTTCCCCAGATTCTTCTTCCCAATCCTTTATTTCAATTTTCTGCATTTCAAGTCTATCGCAAAAATTTCTCAAGTCCTCTGGGAACCTCAAATGGGCTGTTATTCCATTTTTCCATCCTATTAAACACTCCGGAACTCCCCATCTATATTGCACCTTCTGTTTTTCCATCTGCTCCAGCAAAGGCCTCAGAGCTCTCCTCCTCCGGAGAGTCTCTGATGACAAGTCCGCATATATTTGAATATCCATTTATCCATACTTTATTACTGGTTTTCCCTTAGTGTTCCTCCAAATTTTTTCCCTTTGTTGTAATTCATAAAATTTTACAAGTATGTCTCTCGGCCTATCTTTCTCATGATTCCCCTGGAGTTTCCCGTTTCTAGAGATTCCTTCTATATTAGTCCTTTCCATTTCAGAGTTTCCCATTATAAAGTTCAATATTTTGCAAACCATCTCTTCCAGTATTTCTCCTTTTAAACTTTCCGGTACCCCTCTTATCCTTATATTTCTCCTTCTTTTTCTATTTTCTTGAATTTCCACCTTGTACTACAATTTTTCCTGAGCTTTTTCCATATTAATTATCTTCTCTAATTCGGAAATAATCTGGGTCTGGTTTTTAACTTTCTGCTCCGTTTCTTCCACTCTTAACAACAACTGCCCCAGGTCATTCCGAATTTTTACCATTTCTTGCTTTATTGTTCTCTCCAGATCTTTAAACATTTCTGTCATCTCTCTTTTATTTGGGATTTGTAGTTCTTTTTCTATCTCTGATATTTGTTGATTACTGATATCCAATTCCATTGACTGTTTAGGACTATTTTGCATACTTCAATCAGACTCTCCTTTGTCTTCTCTGCTCTGGGGCCTTTCTGGGGTTACATTTCCCTGGGATGTGTACTTTTTAATTGTCCTTGTTTGTGTCCCTTTTAGGCCCGGTTCCCTTTGCACTTTTACTTTTCATTTCTTCTGTATACTTTGCAAGACGAAGAAATTAATAAGGTGTAGAAATAGAATTCCCAGCTTTGTCTTTCCACCTTTCTGTATGCCTTTGCCTGCACCTTGCGTTTTTCGCTTTATTTTTTATTCTTATTCTCTGGGGGTCCCCCCCTTTTCTTTCTCTCCCTGCTTTCCTCCAACTCTATACAGTTTTTGTGTTTGGGGCCACCGCCAGACTCCCTCACCCCTCCAGCGCTTCTCGTGAGACGGCTCCAGGCTCCTTCCTTCAATTCCTTCGGCAGGTCCGCTCTCTTCCTCTCAGGGGGACCCTCCCAGGACTTTCCTCCATGCTCTTCTTCTTTGTCTTTGTTGGGGAGACTCACCATCGACCGCCTGCTAGGGCTCCCTGGGTTGCAGGTCGTCCGACAGAGCGGAATCTCTCCTGCTCCCTGTCAGCGGGCGGCCGGCTTCCTTGCCTCCCAGAGGTGCACTGCGTCCCGGCCGCGCCTCCCTGTCACCCAGCAACCAGGCTCGGCATCCAGGCTCAGCGTCCCTGCCTCACTCCGCTTGTCTCCGCTCTCATTTTCTCCCGCCGCGGGGAGCCGCTCAGCCAGGGGAGCCCGCCCCGGTCGAGGTAGGTCTCTACCTTCTAGAGCTCCATCTGCTAGGGGGGAATTTTAGGGTCCAAGGGGGGGTCGGTCGGAAGAGGCCCATGCGGGAGCTCCTACCACGAGCTCTCCGCCGCCGCCATAGTCAGGCTCCGCCCAGACACCAGAATAAAAGGAATACCTAGAATTTCTAATACCTAGGGATTAAGGCGCTTAAAATTAAAAAAAAAAATGCTATCTATTGTATTACATTTTTTTTTTTTGGATTTACTTTATTGGTATCAAAAGGGATGAACAACATTAGATTGGCCTCCAGAGCATCAGGGATGA
The DNA here is from genome assembly GCF_062004578.1 of Staurois parvus. Taxonomy (NCBI): domain Eukaryota; kingdom Metazoa; phylum Chordata; class Amphibia; order Anura; family Ranidae; genus Staurois; species Staurois parvus. Next base: position 4,059,355 of record NW_028317998.1, read on the forward strand.
ACAACATTAGACTGGCCTCCAGAGCATCTGATCACACCAAGATAAGTTTCATCTGATGCTGTACAACGGCTTGTAAGCAAACTGGAAGTTACAAAATACACATAGTTACATAGTCTGGCTGAAAAAAGACAAAAGTCCATCCAGTTCAACCATTAAAAAAAAAAAAAAAATTATAATCCTACACCCACAGTTGATCCAGAGGAAGGCAAAAAACCCAGCAAAGCATGAACCAATTTGCTCCTGCAGGGGAAAAAATTCCTTCTTGATCCCAGAGAGGCAATCGGATATTCCCTGGATCAACTTTACCTATAAATGTTAGTAACCAGTTATATTCTGTGTATCCAAGAAAGAATCCAGGTCTTTTTAAAAGCAATCCACTGAGCTGGTCAGAACCAACTCTTGAGGGAGTCTATTCCACATATAGTCTTTTGGAAGAACTCCCATTTCTGTGTTGTGTTCATCGATGCCAGTATTCCCTCCCAGTCTAAGTCTCGTTGAGCAGTTCTCAGCCTTGGAAAATTAGCTCTCTTAAAATTGAGTGTTTTTATTTTTCCCGTATGTGCTTGTTGTTTACAGCTAACAGTAAACGAAATCATGTTATGGTCACTGCTACCCAGATGTTCTTTTATATGGACATTCGTAATAAGCTCTGCATGGTTTGAGATTACCAGGTCCAGCAGAACATCATTCCTAGTTGGGGCCTCTGAACTGTACCATAAAATTGTCCTATAGTAGGTTTATACATTTTTGCCCTTTAACCGTTCCTGCAGTACCATTACTCCAGTCAATTTCCGGGTAGTTAATATCCCCCATTATTATCACTGTCCCAGCCTTTGCAGCTTTTTCAATCTGTGCAAGGAGCTGAGTCTCCACCTCCTCATTAACACTGGGAGACCTATAACAAACTCCAATGATTACCTTTTTAGTATGTACCCCCATGTGCAGTTCCACCCATAATGCTTCAGCCTCATCACACTCTCTCTGAGATCACTTCTTACATAGAGACAGACACCATCACCTTTCCTTTTCACCCTGTCTCTCTGAAAGAGAACATAGCCAGAAATATTAATGGCATACATTTCCACTCTGAAAAAAATAGTGGGAAAAAACCGTAAAACATAGTGCTAAATTTAAGTGCTAAACATTGCAAAATATAAATATTTAACGCATTCAAAAACCTCTTCCCGTTTATCCTATAGCAGATATACTGCTACAGGCCAGCACGGGTGCGCAAAATCACGTGTATGTGTGTATATATATATATATATATATAGACATATATATATATATATATATATATATATATCTATCTATATACACGTGATTTTGCATTTCTGGGCACTGCCATTCCCGGCCGCAGCTGTCAATCACTGGGTCCCAGATGGTGATTACTTGCCGGCGCCTGGTGATTGCCAAGCATCTCCGACAGGGGAGGGGGAGAACCGTTGGTAAACAAAACAGTTCTCCCTGGCAGCTCGTGCACACTGCTTTGCATGGCTGTGCCCAGCACAGCCTTACAAAGCAGTGTTCTTACAGTGAAGCACTAACACACAACCCCATAGTAAATCAGCACACAGTTAACCCTTTGATCACCTCAGATATTAACCCCTTCCTGCTCAGTGCCATTAGTACAGTGTCAGTTCTTTTTATTAGCACTGATCACTGTATTGGTGTCACTGGGGATGTCATTGACACCAAGTCAGTTCCCTCCCCAGTGTCAGAATGCCCGCTGCAGTTCCGATATAAGTTGCTGATTGCCGCCATTACTAGTAAAACAAAACAAAAAAATCCCAGTATATATACTGCCATTTGTAAATGCTATAATTTTCACGTAATCCAATTAATTTACACGTAGTGGGATTTTTTTTATCAAAGACATGTAGCAGAATACATTTTGGCCTAAATTTATGACGAAATTTGATTTTTTAATTTTTTTTTTTTACTGGACATGTTTAAGGGCAAAAAGTCAAAAACATTGTTTTTTCTCAAAACTGTTGGTCCTTTTTTATTTTTGCGCAAAAAATAAAAAAAATTCTGGGGCGGACAAAAAAAAGGGTTCTGCACTTTTTTTGTATGGATGCTATGAGATTTGAGCTCTAAAAAATGCATGGCTCAAATTGCACTGCACAGAAATCGCATGTGATCTGCACAGGAATGTGGTGTGGTTCCTGTGTGAATCACATGGGATGTGCCACACTGCATCAGTGTGAACCCGGGCTCAAGGAAGGTTGGGGGTGGCTTTTGGTTCAAACTGATTTTTTTAAATAAATTGTATAGCATTAGTTTATTATTATTTATATAAATCCTTATTTTAAAAATAAACATGTAATCCTTTTACTGCTGCCTCTGTAAATATTAGAATGCAGCAGCTTTGGGATGTAAACAAGCTCACAATTGTATTAGTAGCCTTGAGTTTGTTTACCTTTTTGTTCAGCCGCCTTCAGTTTTCCAAAAATAAGTGTTATAGGCAATCACCCCTGTATGTTAGAGATGGTGTATCCCATGTTCAGCCCCTGTTCACATGTGTCTGAGGCTCACCTGTGTTCTCTCGGAGCTCCATTGATGGTGTCAGAATAGCAATTTTAGGGGAGTCCATAAACATGTTCCACGATTTTCCCTAGGAGCGGTGAACCCTAAAGTGCTTCTTGATTCAGCGCTTGTGAAAGCAAAAAAGTTTAGCGAAAAAAAGGTTTTACATTTTTAAAATATTAAAACAGAAAAAAAAATTGAAGCCCCCCTTTTCTCCACACATGCACATACGGGCGCAAATGCATGTATGACCCACTCGGTGGTACATATACTATGATTGCACAATAAATATGTATGTATCACCACACATGTATTTGTGTTAGTAAAGTTTCTTCAAATACTCACAAAGGTAATTTATAAAACAGCAGTTAGGGACATTTGTCCTTAACTGCACGCAACCACTTGGTGTGTGGCTACAAGCAAACAGTGGTGGCCACTGTCAGCCTGTCAGTAGTTTATGTAGGCTGATGTTTGCATGCACCTGTGAATCTAGCAGCAAGAATCCGCTCATTCTTGACACTGGAATCCAGTGTATGCTGCTAAATGGCTGTGTGAAGGAGGCCTGATAGAGTGCAGCTTACTAGTCCTTGGATGTAGTGGCTACATGAATTTTCTTCTCTTACATTTTTTAATGGCCACAGCCTCTCTTCTTTATTCATGACCAAACGGTTTTATAGCACCACCTATAGGTGCAGGACACTAGGCAGAAAAAAACTAGGCACCTCCTCAGGGCAGTCCTCTCTAGGCATAAAACTCCCTCTCTGCTATAGGCAAGCCAGTTATTTCTGCCTAGCATTTCAGGTACTATGGCCGTCCCCTTCTTCCAAAGGTGGTGTTGGTTTTCCATGTGAATGAAGACATCGTCCTACCCTCCTTGTGCCCTCAGCCTTTGCACTCTAAGGAGGTGGTTTTGCCTTCCCTGGATGTGGCTTGAGCAATTCCTGTGTACTTCTCTGTGATGGCTGCCTTCTGAAGGGCCGACTCTCTCTTTGTTCTCACAGATGGCTTGAGGAAAGTCATGGCGGCCTCTTCTGCCACTATTTCTCATTGGATTCGGCAGACAATTATTCAGGAATGTGCCATTAAGAGGCGGGAACCTCCCTTCCCTGTTTCTGTGCACCTCATAAGGGCGGTTAATGCCTCCTGTGCGTTCCGACATCAGGTGTCTTTCTTAGTTTGCAAGGCAACTGTGGATGCTAGTTTTGGCCGCAAAGTTTTGCATGCGGCTGTTTAAGGCTGTTTAAGGCTCTTAGGCACCCCTTCGAGGTGGTTCAGAGTGTTGGTGTGTTAGCCTGGGTTTTCTCCTTTAGTTGGTTTGCCCACTTCTCTTTGTGGTACTGATTTGGGACGTCCCTGTTTGGTCATGAATAAAGAGGAGAGGCTGTGTCCATCAATGGACGTAAGAGCAAATGTTTTTTTTTTGTTACTCATCATAAAATCTCTTACTGTGAGCTCATTTACGAACACAGCACCCACTTCTCTATTGTGTGAAGGAGCCGCATTGACTCTCTGTGTGTGGGGCCATCCGCCTGCTTCCTGCCAACCGATGACATCATTGGTTGTTGAGGACAGGTTGGGCGCCTGCACAGGGTTTCTGGGTTGCTGCTCTGGTGCTTTCTGGGGTACGCTGATTGCCTGTTCTGTCTAAGGAGCTGTGGACTCCATGAACATGAGTGAGAGAAGTAAAAGAGGGAGAAGACTGGTCAGTGGGCTGGCTGCACATGAGTTACTGTGAGCTCTGGAGGTGCAAGGCTATGTTTGTTTGTGTCAGTAGTAATTTACACACTGAATTTATTTTAACTAATTGCAGGCATGGTGTTTTTAACCACCATTTGGACTTTTGTATTTGAATCAATTATAAATGTAATGCATATATATTTTTTCATTTGTGTTTTTCATTACTTTATAAATGTTGTTTCAGTTGATTATCTATATGGTATTCATGGGTCTGTAGCTAATATAGCATTGCACTTCCTTTCATTTTGTATACCGCATACACACTGCCCTGCTGCGGTATGGCTGCAGTGGATGATACCCATAGTCATCATGTGGGTTTCCTGTGGTTTCCCATAGACTTCTATTATGTCCCACATTTTTAGTGCATTTTCTGAAAGCACACCAAAAGTTCTGCGTTCTGCATCTTTGGTGCGTTTTCAGAAAATGCTTCAAAAATACGGGACATAATAGAAGTATATGTGTCTGTATATGTACAGTGGATATAAAAGTCTACACACCTCTGTTAAAATGTCAGGTTTCTGTGATGTAAAAAAAAAATGAGACAAAGAAATAATTTTAGCGCTTTTTCCACCTTTTAATGTGACCTATAAACAGTACAAATCAATTGAAAAACAAACAGAAATATATTTTTTTGGGGGGGGGGGATTAAACATAAAAAAACTAAAATAATGTGGTTGCATAAGTGTGCACACCCTCTTATAACTGGGGATGTAGCTGTGTTCAGAATTAGGCAATCACATTCAAAATCATGTTAAATAGTTAGTACACACCTGCCATCATTTAAAGTGCCTCTGATTAACCCCAAATAAAGTTTATCTGTTCTAATACGTCTTTCCTGACATTTTCCTAGTCGCATCCTACAGCAAAAGCCATGGTCCACAGAAAGCTTCCGCAGCATCAGAGTGATCTCATTGTTAAAAGGTATAAACCAGGAGAAGGGTTCAAAAGGCTTTCCAAGGCATTAGATATGCCATGGAACACAGTGAAGACAGTCATCACCAAGTGGAGAAAATATTGCGTAGCAGTGACATTACCAAGAATTGGACGTCCATCCAAAATTGATGAAAAGACGAGAAGAAAACTGGTCTGGGAGGCTGCAAAGAGGCCTACAGCTGTAGCTGTGTTCAGAATTAAGCAATCACATTCAAAATCATGTTAAATAGTTAGTACACACCTGCCATCATTTAAAGTGCCTCTGATTAACCTAAAATAAAGTTTAGCTGTTCTAATACGTCTTTCCTGACATTTTCTTAGTCGCATCCTACAGCAAAAGCCATGGTCCACAGAGAGCTTCCACAGCATCAGAGGGATCTCATTGTTAAAACTATCAATCAGGAGAAGGGTATAAAAAAGGGCTTTCACAAGGCATTAGATATGCCATGGAACACAGTGAAGACAGCCATCACCAAGTGGAGAAAATATAGCAGTGACATTACCAAGAATTGGATGTCCATCTAAAATTGATGAAAAGACGAGACGAAAACTGGTCTGGGAGGCTGCCAAGAGGCCTACAGCAACATTAAAGGAGCTGCAGGAATATCTGGCAAGTACTGGCTGTGTGGTACATGTGACAAACAATCTGTATTCTTCATATGTCTGGGTTATGGGGTAGAGTGGCAAGACAGAAGCTTTTTCTTATGAAGAAAAACATCCAAACCCGGCTAAATTTAGCAAAAACACACCTGAAAGCATGTGGGAAATGTGTTATGGTCTGATGAAACCAAGGTCGAACTTTTTGGCTAGAATTCCAAAAGATGTTTGGCGCAAAAACAACACTGCACATCACCAAAAGAACACCATACCCACAGTGAAACATGGTGGTGGCAGTGTCATGCTTTGTGGCTGTTTTTCTTCAGCTGGATCTGGGGCCTTAGTCAAAGTAGAGGGAATTATGAACACTTCCAAATACCAGTCAATATTGGCACAAAACCTTCAGGCTTCTGCTAGAAAACTGAACATGAAGAGGAATTTCATCTTTCAGCATGACAACGACCCAAAGCATACATTATTATATTATTATACAGTATTTATATAGCGCTAAAACGTTTGCTCAGTGCTGTACATTATAGTGGGGGACAGAACATGAGACAATACAGTAACAAAACAAAACACGAGGGGGTCAAGGGCCCTGCTCTTTTGAGCTTACAATCTAGGAGGGAGGGGATAGTGGTACAGGAGGAAGTGGCTGTGGGGGATGGAGTGGTAGGAGGAGTGGAGGAGATCGGCTGTTAGGTGAGGGCGGGGTAGGCTTCCCTGAAGAGATGGGTTTTCAGGGTGCGCCTAAAGGTGAGGAGGGTAGGTGACAGTCTGATGGATTGGGGTAGAGAGTTCCAGAGGATGGGGGAAGTCCTGCAGTTGGGCGTGGGAGGTGGAGACCAGGGAGCTAGAAAGTAGGAGGTCTTGTGAGGAGCAAATACATTCAAAATTAAACAAAGGAATGGCTTCACCAAAAAGACTGAGTGCTGTAATAAAATCAGAAGGTGCTTCAACAAAGTATTAGTTTTAGGGTGTGCACACTAATGCAACCATATTATTTTAGTTTTTTATTTTTACCTCCCTCCACCTAAAAGATTTCAGTTTGTTGTTCAACTGAGCTGTACAGTTTATAGGTTACATTAAAGGTGGAAAAAGTTCTGAAATGATTTATCTTTGTCTCATTTGTTTACATCACAGAAACATGACATGTTAACAGGGGTGTGTAGACTTTTTTTATCCACTGTATCTATATGTTTGTGTATATGAATGTATGCGAGTGTACGTATGTATGCTTGGATCACTTGTCAGAGGCATTTAACAGGGGGTGCAGAGGCGATATGTCTCCTGTTTTAACCCACTAAATGCAGCATCGTTGTACCGCAACCATGTGCAATGTATGCTGTTGCTGGGCGGTTGCAGTGAAGACCCACTCACTTGGGGGTATACTTGCTGCCACGGCCACAGCATATGCACGACCCTGGCTGCTGAATCTGCAGCTAAGGGGGGAGCAGTTGGGGGATGGTAAAAACAGCTCAACCGTGTGGTTTTACCAGTCTCCAACCTGATATGTGAATGAGCCCTTTGCAGCTGTGTGCAGCATGTAGGACAGTCCATTCATTTCAGTGGGCTGTCCTACCCACAGAAACACAGGAAAAGAAGACCTCAACCCCTTTTTTAAAATCATGTCGCACCAGAAACTCACTGTGCTTGCGAATTCATGGGGGTACAGTTATGAATTAATTGCTCTCCTACACCTCTGCACATTTGTCTGCGTGTCGAGAATGTGTGTGATTTTACATGTGTTCCCCAACACACAGTGATGTGAATCAAGCCTTAGATTGGGGTGTTTCGAGACTGAAAATATATTTTAAGGGCGTCCTGACTAGAAAAAAAGGTTGAAAAACACTGCTAGACTGACAATGCTCACTTACTGTACTGCATCTATGGAGGAGCAGCATTGCCGCCCTAGGACAGGAAGTGTGGACCTGGACAAATGTGACTATGCAAACAAAACATACCTGGAATTCGGCTTTAATGTATTGTTGCTTTGTAAATTATAACATTATGATTATGTTGTATTATAAAATTATTGTTGAAATTATCTTTTTCTAGAGAAATGATCCCCCCTTTCAGCTGAAACTCCCTCCTAAAGCTCAGCGTCCTGAAAAGGAAGTGGATCCTGAATATGAAGAAAAGATGGTAAGTGTTGTGAGAGTGGGCTAACAGACAGTTAAATATACTCCCATATAAATGGCTTGAAGGAACACAATAGCAGGAAGCACTAATTTTACTGACAGGATGTAACAAAGAAAGTTAAGAGAGGGAGCAAGTGAGGAAATTGTCAGTGCCCATTCTTTTTAAAACACTCTTTGTCACTTTCTATCAGTTTTGTTAAACACTCTGGTTAACTGACTGATAAACTTTGTTAAGACTGACTGATAAGCTTTTATTTTGACATGAAACATGCACTGCAATGTTAACACATGCTGGAATAATGTTTTCAAACGTATTAAGTCCTCATGCACTCTGGACATTTTTACAGCTGCTGTTTTGGGCTTTTGATGTTTTTTTCTACAGCCAGTAAACCCCCCAGCATGTTATCCTATGTGTCCATGCACACATAGTCTGTAATCAACGTTTTTGGCAGGAATGTTTTTTTGGATGGAAAAAAACCCCAGAACTAGGAGTTTTTTAGCCTTAAAAATGCTCTAACGCTGAAAACCATGGCAAAACACGGTACATCGCAGCAACACGTCTTTTGACACGTCACGCTTTTGACTAAAAAAACCTCTAAAAATGCAGCTAAACGCTAATAGAAAAACACTAAAAAAAAAAAAGGTTTTTAGTGTGACTTTACACAGCTAATGTTACCAGCGTTATTAACCACTTCAAGACCGGACACTTTTACCCCCTTCCTGACCAGGGCAATTTTCAGCTTGCAGCGCTATCACGCTTTGAATGACAATTACGCGGTCATGCAACGCTGTACCCAAATGAATTTTTTACCATTTTTTTGAAACAGATAAAGCTTTATTTTGGTGGTATTTATTCACCGCTAGGATTTTTATTTTTTTTGCTATGTAAATGAAAAAGTCCAAAAAGTTTGAAAAAAAGTGTTTTTTTTATAAAATTTTGCAAATAAATAATATTTCATCATAAATCTTTGCCAAAATTTATTCCATTATCTTTTTAGTAAAAAAAAAAATCCAAATTAGTTTATAACAAAAATTATAATTTTTAAACATTTTTTTTTACATTTTTATTTTATTTTTTTATATTATTATTTTTTATTTTTTTAATTTTTTTTTACATACTGTCACCCTAGCAGTACAGTGTCACCATGTACTACTTGTGGGGGGTGATGAAGATTTTTTTTTTTTTTACACATTGCTTTTACACCCATATAGGATGTAAAAGCAATCATCTCTTTCTCTCTGTGTGCATTCATGCACTCATTGAGAAGTACTGCCTGAGCTGTGATTGGTCACAGCTTGTCACATGGTACAAGGCTGTTGTGAATAGCCTTGTACCATGTGACCTCTGTGATCATTCACAGATTTCACACGTAGTAAGCAATGATGTCACAAGTGACATCTTGCTTACTACTTTGCATGTGATCACTGATTGGCCAATCAGTGATCACATGATCGGGACCTCGTACAGAGGTCCCGTCCAATGATCGGTGTTTCACTGTGTCTGGAGGACACAGTGGGCACCGGATCGCGGTGCTGCGCGCTCCCAGGGAGCGCGCACAAGCAGGGTGCGGGGAGGCCGTTTATAGACGGCCACCCGACCCTGCAGTGCCACCGTCCGGCCGTTTATATGCAACGGCCGGTCAGGAAGTGGTTAAAACACCCAGTGTGCATGGAGCCTAAATGTATTGGTGTGTTTTATAATGAAAACTTCCCTATAAAGATACATAGGTACATTGGTATCAATGTGTACATTGGAGGAAGGGAGTCATGTGAAAACTGAAGGAAAGTATGTAGTAGGTGCTCAATACTAATGGTGAGATTACATTTTACCACCTATTGCTAGAAAATGACTGAACGTGGTGTTGGTAAAATCTGGAGGTGCTGAAATAGCTAAATGAAGGCAAGTAACACTTTACCTATCTACTGCCATACAGTGGGAGGGCGGTCAGTTCTCAGTGCTGCTTGGTACACACCTGTCCCTGACTCTTTACAAAAACAAAGTGGCTGAAAATGTATAGATGTGAACATGTCCCATAGGAAACCACGGTAAATGGACTGTAGTGTATTTCTTCAAAACTCAAAAAGCACTAAAAAAAAAAACACATAAGTGTTACCAGGCCCTAAATAAAAAATTGTTGATTGTGCTTATTGCCTCCGCTATATCATGCAAAGTAAAATCACATTTTGCAAAGGGTACAACACATTTTTTTCTATGTAAAGAGCTTCACATTGGGGTTGATTTACTAAAACTGGAGAGACCAAATCTGGTGCAGCTCTACATAGAAATCCACTTCCATTTTTTTTTGTCAAAACTTAAAGTGGTAGTAAAGTCTGTTTGTTTACTTGTACCTACAGGTATATAAGGCTTACCTGTAGGTACTGTAAATATCTCCTAAACGTGCACTGTTTAGGAGAGGTTTACACCGGCTCATGCGCTGTGAAGGAATGGCATACCTGTAGCTGTGTGCCATAAACAGTGATTCTCGCATGCATATGCGGGAATTAAGTAATTGTGGCTCGGCCATTCAGGCAGCCGGAGCCTGCGAATCCGGAAGAAGGGCCGGGTGAAGATGGAAACCCTGTCAGTGGTGACATCTTGCCACTGGAGGGCTTCCTTTTAAGGTACGTTTCACATAATGTGCTAGTATGCAATGCGTGCTAGCACATTATGACATTGCCTTGCAGGGGAAATGTTAGAAGCTGATTGGCTACCATGAACGGCTATATTAGATTTTGTACTCTGCAGTTTTAGTAAATCACCCTCGAATTGTTTTTTAGTGACATATCACCAGAACAACAGTTTATGTTATTTTCAGCATGCAGTCAGAATCTGATTTGTGCCCCACATTTCTGCTGATCCCATGGCTTCAGAACATTTTAGAGTCAGAGTCCCAGAACAAGTATTGAGGCCAGGAAAGTCAGAGAGTAGTAGAAGCCCTTATCTGAACGTTTGTTCTAGATCAGTGTTTAGGAGTATTGAAGCCAGAGGGTCAGCATATTAGCCAGGCAGCTAGCATTTTCAGATGGAAAAGTCATCAGTGGCCTCTTGATCATTTTTTCATAACAGGCTTGCTTTATATTTGGTGATAATGTGATATTCTTGGGAAAAACATTTTTAGGAGATATGATCAGCAGCTTGTACCTTCATTATGTTGCCTTTTTCTGTTTACCCATCACCATGTTTACTGGTATTTTTTTTTAGAGAACTAGCCACTGTACAACCCTGATATCCGGAAACTGAGCTCAGAGCAGCAGTGAGAACTCAATGATCAGCGTCATGTGATCGCTGATTTCTCACACTTAGAGCCATCAGGTGGACAGTCCAAGCATCAGACCAATGCTGCATCCACCTAGGTAAGTATAATTTGGGGAAAAAAAACAAACCCCATACTTCTCTTTTTAAAGTGATACTAAACCTAAAAAATCTCCTAGATTGTAAGCTCTAACGAGCAGGGCCCTCTGTTTCCTCTTGTACCAAATTGTATTGTAACTGTAATGTCTACCTTCATTTTGTAAAGCGCTGCACAAACTGTTGGCGCAATATAAATTCTGTATAATAATAATAATAATAAAAAATTGCTTGCATTAACCGCTTCCCGTCTGCCCTGTAGCAGATATACTGCTACAGGGCGGCACGGGTGCGCAAAATCACGTATGCATTTCCGGGTAGGGGGCGGGTGCGCGCCGCCATTCCCGGCCATAGCAGTCCAATCACCGGGTCCCGGTGATTAATCGGCCGGTGATTAAACAGTTTCCTCACTGTCAGCTCCGACACATTGCTTTGCATGGCTGTGCACAGCACAGCCATGCAAAGCAGTGTGCTTACAGTGAAACACACAGACACAGCCCCATAGTAAAACACACCCAGCACACAGTTAACCCTCGATCGCCCCAGATGTTAACCCCTTCCTGCCCAGTGCCATTAGTACAGTGTCAGTGCTTTTTATTAGCACTGATCACTGTAGTGGTGTCAATGGGGATGTCAGTGACATCACATCAGTTCCCCCCAGTGTCAGAATGCCCTCCACAGTCCCGCAATAAGTTGTTGATCACCGCCATTACTAGTAAAAAGTAATAAAAAAAAAAAAATACCAGTATACAGTGAGGAACAGAAGTATTTGAACAACCTGCGATTTTGCAAGTTCTCCCACTTAGAAATCATGGAGGGGTCTGAAATTCACACTGTAGGTGCAGTCCCACTCTGAGAGACAGAATTTAAAAAACAATTCAGGAAATCTCATTGTATGATTTTTAAAGAATGTATTTGTCTTGCACTGCTGAACATAAGTATTTGAACACCTAAGAAACAGCACGAATTCTGGCTCTCAAAGACCTGTTACTGTGCCTTTAAAAAGTCCACCTCTACTCCAGTCATTAATCTAACTTAATAGCACTTGTCTGAGCTCTTTAAAGACACCTGCCCACCCCTCAGTCAGTCAAACGCCAACTACTACCATGGGCAAGACCAGAGAGCTGTCAAAAGACACCAGAGACACAATTGTGGACCTCCACAAGGCTGGAAAGGGCTACAGGGCAATTGTCAAGCAGCTTGGTGAAAATAGATCAACTGTTGGAGCAATTGTTAGAAAATGGAAGAGGCTAAAGACGACTGTCAGTCTCCCTTGGACTGGGGCTCCATGCAAGATCTCATCTCGTGGGGTATCACTGATGATAAGAAAGGTTAAGAATCAACCCAGAACTACAAGGGAGGAGCTGGTCAATGACATGAAGAGAGCTGGGACCACAGTTTCAAAGGTCACTGTTGGTAGAACACTACGCCGTCATGGTTTCAAATCATGCATTGCACGGAAGGTTCCCCTGCTCAAGTCATTACATGTCCAGGCCCGTCTGAATTTTGCCAATGACCATCTGGATGATCCAGAGGAGGCATGGGAGAAATTATGTGGTCAGATGAGACCAAAGTAGAACTTTGTGGCCTAAACTTCACTCGTCATTTTTGGAGGAAAAAGAAGGATGAGTTGCATCCCAAGAACACCATCCCTACTATGAAGCATGGGGGTGGTAACATCATGTTTTGGGGGAGATTTTCTGCAAAGGGGACAGGACGACTGCATTGTATTAAGGAGAGGATGAATGGGGCCATTTATTGTGAGATTTTGAGCAACAACCTTCTTCCTTCAGTCAGAGCACTGAAGATGGGTCGTGGCTGGGTCTTCCAACATGACAACGACCCGAAGCACACAGCCAGGATAACCAAGGAGTGGCTCCGTAAGAAGCATATCAAGGTTCTGGAGTGGCCTAGCCAGTCTCCAGACCTAAATCCAACAGAACATCTTTGGAGGGAGCTGAAACTCTGTGTTGCTCAGCGACAGCCCCGAAACCTGACAGATCTAGAGGAGATCTGTGTGGAGGAGTGGGCCAAAATCCCTGTTGCAGTGTGTGCAAACCTGGTCAAGAACTACAGGAAACGTTTGACCTCTGTAATTGCAAACAAAGGCTTCTGTACCAAATATTAACACTGATTTTCTCAGGTGTTCAAATACTTACAGTTGCAAGAAAAAGTATGTGAACCCCTTGGGATTACGTGGAGTTTTGCATAAATTGGGCATAAAATGTGCTCTGAACGTCATCTAAGTCACAACAATAGAAGAACACAGTCTGCTGTACATAATACTACACAAACATTAGATGATGCCATGGTTTAATTGCACATAACATGTAAGCATTCACAGTGCAGGGAGGAAAAAGTATGTGAACCTTTGGACTTAATAACTGGTTGACTCTCCTTTGGCAGCAATAACCTCAACCAAACATTTCCTGTAGTTGCAGATCAGACCTGCACAAAGATCTGGAGTAATTTTGGACCACTCCTCTTCACAAAACTGTTTCAGTGTAGCAATATTCTTGGGATGTCTGGTGTGGATCACTCTTAAGGTCATGCCACAGCATTTCAATCGGGTTGAGGTCAGGACTCTGACTGGGCCACTCCAGAAGGCGTATTCTGTGCTGTTGCAGCCATTGTTTTGTTGAATTACTTGTATGCTTTGGGTCATTGTCCTGTTGCATCACCCATCCTCTGCGGAGCTTCAGTTGGTGGACAGATGGTTGTGCGTTTTCCTGCAAAATGTCTTGATAAACTCTGGAATTCATTTTCCCATCAATGACAACAATCCGTCCAGGCCCTGAGGCAGCAAAGCAGCCCCAAACCATGATGCTCCCTCCGCCATGTTTTACAGTGGGGATGAGGTTTTGATGTTGGTGTGCTGTGCCTTTTTTTCTCCACACATAGTGTTGTGTGTTCTTCCCAAACAACTCAATCTTGGTTTCATCTGTCCACAGTATATTTTGCCAGTAGTGCTGTGGAACATCCAGGTGCTCTTTTGCAAACTTCAAACGTGCTGCAATATTCTTTTTGGACAGCAATGACTTCCTCCGTGGTGTCCTCCAATGTACTCCATTCTTGTTTCATGTTTTCCTTATTGTAGATGTGTCAACAAAAATGTTAGCATGAGCCAGAGATTTCTGTAGGTCTTTAGCTGACACTCTGGGATTCTTCTTTACCTCATGCAGCATTCTGCGCTGTGCTCTTGCAGTCATTTTTACAGGATGACCACGCCTAGGGAGAGTAGCAACAGTGCTAAATTTTCTCCATTTGTAGACAGCCTGCCTTACCGTGGACACATGAACATCAAGGCTTTGGGAGATACTTTTGTAACCCTTTCCAGCTTTATGCAAGTCAGCAATTCTTGATCGTAGGTCTTCTGAGAGCTCTTTTCTGCGAGGCATGGTTCACATGAGACAGTGCTTCTTGAAACCAGTAAACCCAAAACAGGTGTGTGTTTTTTAAGGGCAGGACAGCTGTCAGCAACACATCCAATATCATCACACTGATTGGAGTCAAGGTTGGCTCACTCCTGGCTCCAATTAGCTCTGGGAGAAGTCATTAAGCTAGGGCCTCACATACTTTTTCCTCCCTGCACTGTGAATGTTTACATGTTATGTGCAATTAAACTATGGCAACATCTAATGTTTGTGTAGTATTATGTTCAGCAGACTGTGTTCTTCTATTGTTGTGACTTAGATGACGTTCAGAGCACATTTTATGCCCAATTCATGCAAAACGCCACGTAATCCCAAGGGGTTCACATACTTTTTCTTGCAACTGTATGTTCAGCAGTGCAAGACAAATACATTCTTTAAAAATCATACAATGTCATTTCCTGAATTTTTTTTTATTTCTGTCTCTCAGAGTGGGAATGCACCTACAATGTGAATTTCAGACCCCTCCATGATTTCTAAGTGTGAGAACTTGCAAAATTGCAGGGTGTTCAAATACTTCTGTTCCTCACTGTATATATCGCCATTTGAAAATGCTATAACTTTCACGTAAACCAATTAATTTACACGTATTGGGAGTTTTTTTTTAGCAAAGACATGTAGCAGAATACATTTTGGCCTAAATTTATGATGAAATTTGATTTTTTTAATTTTTTTACAGGACATGTTTAATAGCAAAAAGTCAAAAGTTTTTTTTCTCAAAATTGTCGGTCTTTTTTTTTTTTCATAGCACAAGCGATCAAATACCACCGAAAGAAAGCTCTATTCGTGGGAAAAAAGGATGTAAATTTCATTTGGGTGCAGGGTTGCATGACTGCACAATTGTCAGTTAAAGTAACGCAGCGCCATTAAGCAAAAAATTGCCTGGTCAGGAAGGGGGGTAAATCCTATGGAGGGCAAGTGGTTAAGGTAAAAAATGGTTTCAGTTTTCCTGTATGAAGGGAAGAGAGGGGAAATGAGATTAGTGCTGTGCTTGGTTGTATCTCTTCTTCCCTCGCTTCCTCTTCACACAGGGACTCGAACAGCAGCAGGAGCCATTGGCTCTTGCTTCTGTCAATCAAATGTAGTAAATAGGAAGTGGGGGCAAGGCTGAGTGCATAGACACACTGATTGGGAGCGAGCATGCAGCATGTGCCCCCATAACAAATGGCTTGCTATGGGGGCTAACGAAGAGGAGGAGCCAAGATCCTCGGCAGGGGACATGAGAAGAGGAGGATCAGGCCACTCTGTGCAATACCACTGCACATGGCAGGTGAGTATAACACATCTGTTATTTTCCTTTCAATACATTTTTATTGAAAACGTTTTGATTTTGAAAGTACAAACGTAACCGCTATCATGTGTACAAGCAAAGATATAACAATAAGAGGTAACAGTTCAAAAGCGGTTGAATATAATTTATTTTAATTAAAAAAAAAAAGCAGAGTTTAGTAACACTTTAACATGACAAAACTTTCCTTAAAACATTTTAAAATCTACAGTCAAAACTTCAAAACCTTTGGGTAGAGTGGGAAAGAGTAAACAACTCTGCCAAGTTTATTGTCTTCTGCATCCTTGTTAGGGAGATCTTCTTTCACTTACTTCCAGGACAAGAAGTGATGGGAAATCTCTTAAACTGGGCCAAAAAAACTAAAATGAGGGTTAGAACTTCTGACGGTGTTTCTAATGCTGTATGTGCCTTTCTGTCCCAGTGATACCTGTACCCCCATTTATTGTGTAGGGGGAAAGGGACAAGTAGTAAAACTAAATATCCTCAGTGAGGACATAGACATAAAAGGAATGAGGACAAAATTTGACATAGGTTCTTACACATTCTATTGAAATCTGTAAAAGAAAACAAGTGTCTTTGCTGGAGTTGGGCTGTAATTACTAAGGCGATCACTTGAAAAGGCATTCATATATGATCATATTTTTAATTTCATTTGTACATTGCAAAATGTTGACTTTAGTTATGACTGTTTTTGAAAAACACAGAGTGAAAATGTTCGTTATTATGAAAAGGTATCTGTAGTGTGCAGCTGATGGGAAAGAAAGCTAGTGGCGGGAACACTGGGCTAACAATGCAGAAGTAATAGACTAATGGTGTAACCTTAACATAACCTCCTTGTTTCTTTGTCTCTCCAAAAGTTTGCAATTAGAGTAGACAGGAAGCAACCTTGTAGTTATATTCAGACTGTCTTTGGTTTTCATTTTCAGTTTGCTTCCTGCATTTCCAGAGGCTGGATGGAATGTAGATTGTACTAATAATATCCCACATTTTGGCAAAAAAATTATACTTTTGAAAACACCTGATTTATAAAAATGTGTTTATAATATCATACTATGGGCATATTTTTCTAACTGAGGTTATTAAAGTGGAATTGACTTGAGGTGCATTGCTCCACCCCCATGCAATAATAATAGCTGTTATTTGGAGGGGCTATTTATGTTCCCTGGGAAGTAATGAGCACATTCTATATAGTTTCAAAAGGGCTCAAACTGAATTATATGTATGGCATCAGTATCTTGGTCAAGTGAGTTTTAGTTGATGGACACTTATCGTAGTATCTATTTTTTAAGGCTAGACACTCCATGACCGGAGATAATAGTGAAAGCAGTAACATACACCCTTGCTTCTGGAGGCTGTAGGGCTGACTGTGCATTGTAGGCAAGCACCTCTTTCAGCTTGTTTTTTTCTACTGCCTGTCCCTTTCTGCCTGATGATTGTTGGGCACCATTAGCAGCAGTTGCTACACATGGTGAGCTTTAAGATTCTGACTTGAAACTAGACTAATGCCGGCCATAGACGGGTCGAACATCGGCTGATTTTTCGGGCAGATTAAAAAAAAAAAAAAAAAAACCCCCACACTGTTGGTCGGCCATTTTTCGGGTTTTTTAAACATTTTTTTCTGGTCATGTTGGAAAATTCACGCCCCCGGTTTGGATGACCAGCCGATTTTCCCGGCAATGATGGGCAAATCGGCCATTCGTTTTACCGATAAAAAGTCTGCACATGAGCCGTGACCTGCAAGAGACAGAAGTTATGGGGTTAACTTTATGGTTTAGTTGGCTGATTTTTTTTTTTTTAACGTTGGTGGTAACGTTGGCCGACTGAACGACCGATTTTTTTCGTTTTTTTTTCCGAAAGATCGACCGATTGTCGACCTGTCTATGGCCTGCATAAAGCCGAAGATGAGCTTGCTTTTGTTGGCCTCTGTATTTCTACCACAGCAGAATGTGAAAGCATCTCATATGTTGTATTGGAGCAGGAGTTCCCAGGTGCAAGTGGATAGCAATGGCTTAGTCCTTTATTACAAACTTAGCATTGAGTGACAGCCATATCATCCAGGTGTGTGGAAAAAAAAATATTCTAAATTTCCCTGATCAAAACAACTGCTGCTTCTGAAACTCTTAAGAAGACCCTAATCCCATACAATTATCACCAATCTTCCCATAAAATATGTTGTGTTACCTTAGATCATGCATTTAATCTGCCTGTAAATATTGATGATAATATGGTATTGAGCAGAACTGAGGCTGGACACTGCCATCTTGGATTTGACATGAGCAATCTCAGACTCAAATATTACCATGTAGTATTCCTCTGCTATAATTTATTAAAGCCTGGTACACATGAAAATCGGCTGGTTCAGTAGGAACTGGCTGAGTTTTGGTCTGTGTGTACATCTGTCTGTTCAACAGAATGCAGTCTAATGACTGACTTCTGTTGAACGAGCATGCTGAAGAACCAGCATTCGATCTGTGCTTGCAGCCAATGGCTGCGATTGCTGATCAGTGTAGTCTGGTAGGGGGGAGTCCCCCCTGTTAGAATACAATAGCTCAGTGAGAGAGATATCTGCATCAAAATCACTTATTATTGTGGGGATCTATCTAGTTTTTATTTGTTCAACCTGCTGGATGAATGAGAAAAAAAAACTGTGTGTACCCAGCTTTAGGCTTACTGGACAGCTTGTCATTTATGTGATGACAGGGCAGAGAGGCTGATAATATGAACTTGCACACAGCAGAGCACCGAGTATTGCAGCAACAACACCTCCTCCACTCTGTGATGTTACAGTGACCTTTTGCTTTGTTTCCATTTTCTCTGCAGTAATTACTTTAACTGGCACTTCTGTTTACTTACATTTTGGTGCACAGATAAAAAACTGCCAATATTGCCTGAAAAACCTAATGTTTACTAACAAGTAGCTATGTAGTTCCCATTGTTTGCCTTCATAGTGGCAGGGGGAGGGGGCAAAATCAGAGGCTGGCACACACAGTAATGACACACAGTAATGATCACTTACAGGAAGTAAGTTACGCTGGACACACTATGGAAACATTAAAAAAAAAAAAAAACAGTGGGGAAACTTCCTTGTTATGCTCTACTGCTTCAAGTTTTCAATGAAAAAGTGCTGGTTTCTGTCTAAAGTTGGCCATACACTATGCAATCTGATTGTACATTCTCCTGTAGTTTTGCCAAAAATGTATAATACGGGGACAAACCTAAACAACCTCTTTGCTTTTCATCTAATTAGGCAGGCCCTCATACTACATAGTTGATGGTGGATCTAAGAAAGATTGCACAACCAATCAAAGTGTATGGACACCTTTATTTATATGAAATATATTTATTTAAGTGTATATGCTTTAAAGGCTTTTTTTAATTATACTGTATGTATACAATCTTTATCTTACAAAAAACATTTAGCGCAAAATTTTAACCATTCGTTAAAGGGGCAGCACATCAGAAGTGACTCCCTTTTCAACACCACTGTCTCTCACTGAATTATTGTGCTAAACCCTCTGTTAAGGTATGAGTCTTTACTCTGATACATTCCGTTCTGTGTGTGTCACCTTTACCTATCAGTCTCTAAGCAGAAGAATCTTTAATTCTGGAAAGAGCAGTGAAAAAACCTAGAGGATTGCCTTTAGTTGTATAAAGAAACTACATGGAGACAATTATAAAGAGGCATTATGGCCAAGTACTGCCACGTATCCTCAGTACCGGTACCTGTCATATTTGTGAAACATGTAAATGCCTACCTAGCAGTAACTAAACATTATAAATTTGCATCTCCAAAATATTGCTCTTTTAGGGATGTGAAGTGGGGCAAAACTGTTCCTATGGTGCTTTCATAAAGCTCTGCTGTATGCTTTTTGCTTGTTTGTGCCAGAGTGATGCAAGCTCAGAAACATGATGGTTTTACTGTTTCTACAGCTAAAAGCACTAACACTCAAGGATTTATAGAAATCATTGAGTGCCTTCCGAATGCAGAAAATGGCAAATTGTCACAACAGTAGTATGCAGAGAATTTTATAGCTTGAGTTCCCAATAAAAGACTTCAAATGCAAAAAACACAGTTATCAATAATAAAATATTAGTGCCACATCCCTAATGTATATTTAAACCGAAAAAAGACCCAAGAATGAGGACCTTTGAGGCACAACATAAGCATAAAAACATGATTTATTATATATCAAAATCCAACATATGTGACATCATTTTGTTTCACAAAAAAAAAAACAGGATATTGCAATATTCTACAAAAAGCAAAATGCAGGCGCACTGTAGAGTGCTTCCAGTGACGTTTTGCAGGTTGCAGAGAGGAGTTAGCAGTATTTCTTTAAAGGCCCCATATTGTTCATATGAAATATTTCATAATTATCTGAATAAAAATTACCTCTTACATTCATTGATGGACACAGCGGCTTCTCCTTTAACATTAACGAAGCAGGGTTTTATAGCCCCTCCTATAGGAGTAGGACACTATTTGGAAAAAAAAAAAAGACTTGGCACCTCCTATGGGCAGTCCTCTCTGGGTATAAAACCCCCTGTGTGCTATAAGTCTAGTCTTTTCTGCCTATTGTCTCAGGAATATGGACGTGACGTTTTGCTGGGACTTATGGTCCCACAACATTTTCTTTTTCTTTTCTTTCCTTGGACTATTGTGCTTTTGTTTATAAGGATTGGAGTAGGTCAAAGTGTCCGTTTGTGCTACCTAAACTCTTCGCAGTGCATTATCCCTTTGTGGAGACCCTGCTGAAGAAGTGGACATATCTACCGATGGTTGATTTCCCCCCCCCCCCATCTCCAGGATTAACAAGTCCATGCTGATTTCTGTGGAGGAATCCCTCTCATTTAAGGACCCTGCGGACTACATGGTAAAGGCGGTGGGCCGAAACGCATTTTTCGCCTCTCTTGCTCCAGGTCCTTTAAAGCCCCTGCAGGTGTCATTAAGCGTCCCTGGCCCCAGAAGTCCTCCAAGCCTGTGGATAAGTCCCCCCCAGCATGAAGGTTTGCCCCCACCCGGCCCATGGACCTCCCTCATTCACAACATGTGGGTTCACAAGATCATTCTATCAGGATAGAGATTCATTCCCTTCCATGGACAGATTTTTCCCCCCCCCAATCTGTGGCTTTTGCCAGGTCGCCTGCAAGACCTTTATGGGGCTATGCAGGAACTGCTGCTCCGTGGAGTGGTCTTCACAGTACCCAATTTGGAGTGTGTTTGTGGCTTCTACTCCAACTTGTTTACTGTTCTGAGGCGGGTTCGCCCAATCCTGGACCTCAAGGCCCTGAATGTCTTTGTACAGGTTCACATGTTCAAGATGGAATCTGTTTGCTCAGTGGTGGCCTCCCTCCACTACGGAGATTTCCTGGCCTCCTTGGACATCAAGGACGCTTAACTGCACATTCCCATTTGTGAGGGGCATCAGCACTTCCTACGTTTTGCCCTTTGGTCTGGCCTCCGCACCAAGGTCCTAGCCCTGGCCTTATTGAGGCAACGGGGTGATCGGCTACCTGGACGCGTGTGGAGACTCGCTCCTTGCCATTAGACAGTTTGGAGATCAACATGCGTTCTCTACGGGACTGCAGGTGGATCCTGAACCTCAGGAAGTTGGTGTTGACTCCGTCCAGGCGCCTGGATTATCTGGGGCTGATTCGCAATTTGGAGCAGGCCAAGGTGTTCCTTTCGTCTGAGAAATTATTGAAGCTTTGGTGGTTCAGCAACTACTGGCTTGCAGGTGGTCCTCTCTGCGTCCTTGCATGTGGGTGTTAGGCTTGATGGTGGCTACCTTCGAAGTGGTTCCGTATGCCAAGTTTCATATGAGAACACAGAGGGAAATCCTATTGAAACCGAACAGGGCTTCCACCTCGTTGGACCTTCAGATTCACCTGGAATGGTTGACGAGGGCCTCCCTTCTTTGGTGGATGAGGTCCCTGGATCTACAGAATGGAAGGTTTTTCCTCCCCTTTCAATGGACTGTGGTCACGACAGATGTCAGCCTGTTGGGCTAGGGAGGAGTCCTGGGAGCAGACTGCACTCAGGGTCGATGGACTCCGTGGGAAGCTCGTTTACCGATCAATATCCTGGAGCTTTGGGTGATCAGATTGTCACTGACACATTGGAAGTACTGTCTGTTGGGTCTGCCGAACAGGATTCAGTCGGACAACGCCACTGCGGTGGTGTATGTCAATCATCAGGGGGGCACAAGAAGTGCAGCAATGGTGCTGGAGGCATCTCACATTCTGCAATGGACGGAGAGGTTTGTTCCGGCTCTGTCCCCCGAAGCCTCCATTTGAGGCCATTCGGGAAATTCCCTTGCTTACGCTTTCACAAAAGGTTGCCTTCCTTGTCGCTATCACTGTGGCTCGGAGGGTGTTGGAGTTGGCAGCTTTGTCCTGCTTTTCGCCCTTCCTTCCTTTCTTCCGAAGGTGTTGTCAGAATGCCCGCCGCAGTCCCACAGTCCCGCTATAAGTCGCTGATCGCTGCCATTACTAGTATAGAATAAAATAAAAATTCCACTGTATATATATTCCGCCATTTGTAGACGCAATAACTTTCACGTAAACCAATTTACATGTATTGGGATTTTTTTTTTAGCAAAGACATTTAGCAGGAAACATTTTGGCATTTTGAAGAAACTTGATTTTTTAAAATTGTTATTGGTTATGTTTTATAGCAAAAAATCTAAAATATATATATTTTTTCCAAAAATTGCCATTTTTTTTTGTTTATAGCGCAAAAAATAAAAAAAAACAAAAAAATGCAGAATTGATCAAATACCACTGAAAGAAAGCTTTATTTGTGGGGGAAAAAGGACATCAATTGAATTTATATACAGCGCGCAATTGTCAAAGTAACAAAAAATGGCCTGGTCAGGACGGGGGGGGGGGGGGGGGGGGGGAGTAAATCCTCTGGAGGGCGAGTGGTTAATCAGTAATAGACCAGAGAAAAAAAATAGGTTTCTTACCATTCCAGAATGCATCCTGCTTGAACTTTGCTGCCCTCTATTGGCAAAATGAAAATGTTGTATGTTCCAAAGCTAAATAGCAACACAATATAACTCAAATGTATTGGAATGTTCACAAAATAAAAATGTGTATTAGTTGCCAGATGATGTGGAAAATGTGATTATTTGATGATGGCTTTTTAAAGTTTACCAATTTATATTGTATTCTAGAAAACAGATCGTTCAAAAAGATTTGAATTCCTTCTCAAGCAGACAGAACTATTTGCACATTTCATTCAGCCAGCTTCACAGAAGTCACCAACTTCTCCCCTCAAAGTGAAATTAGGACGCCCCAGGATAAAGAAAGATGAAAAACAGACCTTACTGTCTGCTGGAGAGTATGTCAATTTTCATTAAACTTTTATAATATGTAAAAAATATCTATCTTTCTATCTATCCTTGTGCACAAAAATTTTAATACACTTGAAGAATTGGTAACAGCATGTACAATTTTTAAGTAAAATTTGAGTGAGCAGGCAGAACACTTTTCTTTTATTTCTTATGTGATTCAGATTTAATTGTAGGTAATAACAGAATGCCTCAGTCTTACAACAAAACATAGCAACAAGTAAACAAATTAAATGACCCCTGTTCAAAAGTCTGCATACCCTTAGTTCTTGATTCTGTGCATTTCCCCCTTTAGCATCAATGACAGTGTGCAATCGTTTGTAATAGTTGTCTATGAGACCCCAAATTCATGCATGTGGTATAGCTGCCCATTTGTCTTGGCAAAATGCCTGCTGGTTATGCAGAGTCTTTGGTCGTCTTGCATGAACTGCACATTTGAGATCTCCTCAGAATGGCACAGTGATATTAAGGTCAGATAACTGTGATGACCACTCCAGAACCTTCACCTTTTTCAGCTGTAATCACTGGAAGATCAACTTGGCCTTGTGCTTAGGGTTATTCTCCTTCTGGAAAGTCCAAGAGCATCACATGCGCAGCTTTCGTGCAATTTTGTGCCAATAGTCTGGCAGTATTTTCTGATAACATGCTGCATTCATCTTGCCATCAATTTTTACAAGATTTCCCCAAGATTTCCCATGCCTTTAGAGCTCATACACTCCAAAAACATCAGTGAGCCACCACCATGTTTCTCAATGGGGAAGGTATTCTTGTTGCTATAGGCCTTGTTAACATCTCTCCAAACCTAGCGCTTTTTGGTTGTGACCATAAAGCTCTATTTTGGTTTCGTCACTCCAGATTACAGTGTTCCAGAAGCTGTGAGCCGTGTCAAGGTGTTGTTGTGCATATTGTAACCAGGCTTTTTTGTGGCATTGGTGGAGTAAAGACTTATTACTGGCAACTTGGCCATGCAGCTCATTTTTGTTCAAGATCATCGTATTGTGGCCCTTGAAACAACCACACAACAACCATGCCTTTTTCCAGAGCAGCCTGTTTTTGTCCTGAGATTACCTGTGGGTTTTTCCTGAACACGTTTTCTGGCAGTTGTGGCTGCAATCTTTCTTGGTCTATTTGACCATGGCTTGGTATCAAGAGATTCCCGAATTTTCCACTTCTTAGTAAGTGATTGAAAAGCATTGATTGGCGTTTTCAAGGCTTTGGATATCTTTTTATATCCTTTTCCATCTTTATAAAGTTCCATTTCCTTGTTACACAGATCTTTTGACAGTTATTTTTTGCTCCCCATGGCTCAGTATCTAGCCTGCTCAGTGCATCCACGTGAGAGCTAACAAGCTCATTGACTATTTATACACAGACACTAATTGAAATTTAAAAAGCCACAGATGTGGGAAATGAACCTTTAATTTCCATTTTAACTTGTGTGTGTCACCTTATGTGTCTGTACCAAGGCCAAACATTCCAGACTTTGTAAACTTTTGATCAGGGCCATTTGGGTGATTTCTATTATCATTATGATTTAAAAAGGTGCCAAACAACTATGTGATAATAAATGGCTTCATATGATCTCTATCCTTAAATAAAAGACAGTTTTTTAGAATGAAAAGTTAAATTTTCCATATCAATGCCAAAATGTCATAATTTCTGCCAGGTTATGCAAACTTTTGAGCACAACTCTATCTATCTATCTATCTATCTGTATGTCTGTCCATCTAAGTGACATTGCTAGAAGTTATTTTCTGCTATTTACGAGCCATCCCTACAAATATACAGTAAAGTTGCTAATTGCAAGTGCTTTTAATTGAATCTGATCAGTTACATAAGTAAATGTGTGTCAAAATACATTGAGGTTGCTACGGGCAGGGGTCAGGCTCGGAGGTCAGTAGCTATGGCAGTAGAGAGGCTCCCACTAGCCAGCTGGATACATGTAGCAGCAGATCACCCTGGCGGATGACATGGGCTCACCCGCTGTACACTAACCAGTGTTCACGAGAGCTCCTGATAGTGAAGACGGGTTTTGCTGTGTGTTAGAAACAAGTCATGGTCCTGTGGATCGCTGCAATAGGAGGTGAGCAAGCTGGGGTCCAGTAGCTGAAATAGCAGGTAGGAATCAAGCAGCAGTCTAGTTAGTAAACAAGCTAAATGTTGATAATTCGTGGTCGCAGGTTGGGATTAAGCAGAAACGTAGTCGAGGAACAAGCCAAAGGTCTGTAAAAAGTGGCAGCAGAAATATGGTTGGCAGCGGGAGTGACAAGAGTGAGATATTGGCTGGAGAGAGCTCAATAATCTGGCAAACAAGAAGTGCAACAGAAGTTCATGGAACGAGCATGGAGTTCAAAGCTCAGCAGAAACAAGGCACAAGACGGTATTGTCCAATGGATCAGAAAGGGTGCTGTCTAGCATCTCAGGTAGCTCAGAAAGGAGACACATCATCAGGCACAGCAAAGGATGCAGGTTCAGAACTGGATCCTGAAAATACTCCCCTCCTCTCAGGATGTTCTCTGGGGTCTTAGGGCCAGGTTTGTGAGGGAACCGCTGGTGGAATTCTCTTACTAATGTAGGGGCATGAATGTTCTCTTCAGGTTCCCAAGAATTTTCATATGACCCATATCCTTCCCATTGAACCAGATACTGTTTGTTTCCTGGAATCAAGAATTTTATCAATCACAAATTCCTCTTCTCCTTGCACCTCAACAAATAGAGGGGGTGGGAGAATTCTCCCAGAGAAGGAGTTTCCGTAAAATGGCTTGAGCAAGGATGCATTAAACACCTGATGAATCTTCATACTGTCATGAAGTTTTAAACTAAAAGTAACTGGTAATTTGAGCTGAAATCTGGAAAGGTCCCACAAATTTTGATTCAGCTTTGAAGATGCAATGTGTACCCTAAAATTTTGGTTAATAACCAAACTTTTTCACCCACATGAAAGGTAGGAAGTGATCTGTGATGTCTCTTGGCAGCCATCTTGTAACATTCCTGAGCCTCCCTCAAAGTCTTGATCAGTTTCTCCTGAATCTCCTGCAGTTTAGTTAATCTGTTGGTAACAACAGGAATTGGAGTTGAGATAGAGAGATCAGGAATAAAAGCTGGATGATATCTGGTACTTAAAGTGGAGTTCCTCCCATTTTTAAAAGTTGCTTTCATCTACATGCCCACCCGCAGTGTATTCCTAAATGGATAATAATATATATTTTTTTATGTCTGAATACCTTATTTTTGTCTGTGTATGCTGCACTTTTGGTCTGGCCGCCTAGGCGATGCCGTCATAAGCTGATTCCCTTGGACTCCTGGGATATCCGTGTCATCTATCCCAGGAGTCCAAGCAAATTGACTTCTGGGGCTTCTGATTGACAGGTTGCCATAACAACAGGGCTGGAACTTCCATTATGCCACCATTGCTATGGCAACCTTCAATCAGCAAACATGCTGGGTAGCCAGCTGCACTTAATCCCGGAAGTGAACAGAAGTGAGATTCAGATGCCCACATCTACCATGGCTCCTGCCTGCTGACAAGGTTGTGTGATCAACTACAGATCTAAGAATAACAGGCATGAATAGAGTTATAACTATAGTCAATTACTGCAGTACATGTAATAACAATTGTGGTGGTGCTTTTAAAAAAAAACATTGCTGTGGAGACTGGAGCTCTGCTTTAAGAACAAAAGGACTTTGGGAAGTGGAGCTATGTTTAGAATTGTTATAATCAGACTCTGCCATAGGAAGATAGTTCACCTAGTCACGCTGAAGATCACTAACAATACATCTAAGGTTCTGCTCTAAAGTTTGATTGGTACTCTCGGTTTGACCATTAGACTGAGGATGAAAAGCAGAAGACAGATTACTTGTTACACCTAAAGCTGAAGAAAAGCTTTTCTAAAATTTTCTAAGTAAACTGTACTCCTCTGTCAGATACCACACCACACACCATCAGGAATGCCATGTAATCCAAAGAGTTCTCAAACTATGCAGTTTGTTCAGCAGGGGGTACCCCCTCAACAGGTACTACCAAGATGGTGGCCATTTCCTTTGAGGGAAGTTAATCGACCACAAAGTCCATATGCTCCCATGCTCTTGATGGAACAGGGAGCAGCTGGAGCAACCCCAGAGAAGAAGCTTGGGGTGTCTTATTACGTGCACAGATCAGGAAGAAGGCTACATAGCTTCTAACATAGTTCTTGTAACCGGGCCACCAAAACAAATGTGATAAAAGTTCTGTCCTAAAAACTTCAAAATGCCCAGCAAGTTTGGAGTAATGAACTAACATGAGGGATTCAACCTGAGCAGATTCAGATATGAAGAGACAATGTGCTTGAGTCCAAAAGCTGTTTTTTGTAGCCAAGGTTAAAGTCCTGAGATAGGTTTGTACAGTTTCCTTCCTGGAGAGGCTCAGACAACATCCTTGATAAGGCATCAGCCTTACCATTTCTTGACTCAGGTCTATACAAGATGATAAAATGGAACCTGGAAAAGAAGAGAGACCAACCAGCTTGTCTAGAAGACAATCTCTTAGCAGAACAATATCATTCCAAATGTTTATGATCAGTGAGTACAGGCGAAATGGATCTTCTAAAATCATCAACCTGCATATGCTTGAAAGTGTTAGAATGAAGAGAAACTTTTGGATCCTTCTGTACAAACTGACTAGCAGAAAAATGAATGCCACCAATACTTCCAAACATTCCCAGTCTCTCCTTCTTCCTCTCTGTAAGCCTCTGATCAGTTTGGATACATAATTGGATGAACACCTTGAGATCATTAGGAGTTTCTACTCTCGCAAGCTCATCTTTTACCTGCTTAGAGACACCTTGGCAGAACTGATTCTTTTGCGCTGCTTGCTTCCAAGTGGTATTTGAGTTCTAACGTTGGAATTCAGTTGTGTACTCAGCAACACAGCGTCTACCCTGCCACAAACTATGAAACTTTGCTTTGGCAGTAGTGCAGCGGTTATGATAATCAGAAATCTGGCTCATAGTAGTCACAAAAGTCTCAAAATTATTCAGCGTAGCATTGTCTTGTTCTACATATGGGGAGGCCCAAGCAAGGGCTTCCTCAATCAGAAGGTTGATAACAGATAGTACCTTCTTTTTCTCAGAAGTAAATGCAGTGAGTTGCATTTTGAAATATATGCAACACGGATTAAAGAAACCTCTGTAATGGCAGTGGTCTCCATTGAATATGAGTGGTAGAGGCATATGTGCATTAGCATCATCTCAGAAATGTAAGTCTAGCAATTGTTTTTGCAGAGCATGGATTTCTTTCTGTTGCCCTTTCCCCACTTTTTCCAATTTGTCTTGGTAGGTAACAGTGAACTCTTTCAGCTCTGCAATTTGCTGCCTACAAGGAGACAGAGCACGTTTTAAAGCTGCCTCTATGTTTGGGCCACATTATTCTGTCATGGTCAGGGGTCAGGCTTGCAGGACAGTAGCTATAACAGTAGAGCGGTTCCCACTGACCAGCTGGATACGTGCAGCAACAGGTCACACTGGCGGATGACATAGGCTCACCAGGGCTCTTGATGGGTGGAGATGGGTGTTGCTGCATGTTAATGCCAGGTCCTCAGGATCACCCCACTAGGAGGTGAGCAAGCCGGAGGTAAGTAACTTGTGGTCGCTGGTTGAGATTACTCAGAAGCACCAGCAAGGAACAAGCAAAAATTCAGTAACAAAAGGTAGCAGAGAAACGGACATCAGCAGGAGTGACAAGAGCAAGATATTGGCTGGAGAGAACACTTAACAATAATCTGGTAAACAGGAAGTGCAAAGGCATGGTTTAAATAGGAATTTCATGAAGGGAGTTTAGGGTTCAGCAAGACAAGGCATAAGGCAGGATTGTCCACTGGATTGGACAGGATGTTGTCTAGCATCTCAGGTAGCTCAGTAAGAAGAGACATCGCCAGACACAGCAGAGGTTGCAGGTTCAGGATTGGGTTCTGACAGAGATCCTGCAGATTTACATTTAATTCAGGAGTCTGTATTCAAATATTAATTTACACATGCAACAAATTTGTATAGTTAACAATGTTACCAGTTTGTAATTTTTCTTTGTAGCAATCGACACCGACGGACAGAGCAAGAAGAAGATGAAGAATTATTATCAGAAAGTCGAAAAACATCAAATGTGTGTGTGCGGTTTGAAGAATCGCCTTCATGTATGTTGAGTTTGTATGTTGTTTACTTGTTGACCTTGTAATTTAGTTTCTGCTTGGGTAGCTTTTTATGAATGCTAAGGGCAAAATATAGTAACTATATTCTGATTGCTACAGGCTTCTGCACATTCCTGATTTTTACAGTCTTGTACTATAAGCCTATTTTTTATCAAATAATGGAATTTAAATTAGGGTATTATTCAGCCTCGTAATGAAATATTTATAGATCTTGATTTATTTGAGGTAACTAAAATGAATAGTTTTTAAATAATTTTAAATAATAATTTTTGCACATTAAACATTTACATTGCAGATTGTCTCTACAGACATTAATGCTTGAAGAAATAAAACGTAACAACTAATTAATATAAGTTTTTCTTTAGGGATGCACCAAAATTTCATCAGCTGAAACATATCTGTTTTGCTGGTACGAAAAAGTGATACCACTGCATTGTGGTGGTTTGCCCTGAAAAAAAAATTACTGCATGCACTACTTTTTTCAGTGCAACACTTTGCAACTCAGTCACTGCGCTGCAGCCAGTAGAACTTAATGAAATGCCACTGTGTGACATTTCAGTAAAATTGGTTGAAAAAAAACAAGGTAACAGCGCTCTGTGCTGTGATCGGCTAATCGACTCTGCTGTCATCTTACCACACACCAAAGGCTGCGTACTTGTAGTTACAGCTCACTATACGGTTGCATGAGATAATTTAAAAAAAATGTAATCTATTGAGAGTGATTATCAGCAGGCTCTTTTTTGCTGTTTGACATTTTTGTCTTATTTGTGCTGTAGATATAAAAGGAGGAACACTGCGAGATTACCAAATCAGAGGCCTTAACTGGATGATCTCTTTATATGAAAATGGCATTAATGGAATATTAGCTGATGAAATGGTAAATCGTATATATTGTTTCTGAAACATGAATTATAAAGAATAAGCAAACATCAAAGTACAATAAATTCAGGAAATATATTTATAGTAGGGGCTAACAAACTTATTAATCAGACAGGTTATATGTATTATGTGGCGTACAGGTCTAGTAACTTGTGTTATATATATATTGTAGGAAAAATATAGGTGGTTGCTTGTAGAAGAAAGTAATCTTGGTAGTCTAAATTCTTGCAGTCTCACAATCTAAAAGTTACAAGTGAACTGAATTAATAACCTTGTAATACAGTCACTGTACTGTTTTTTGTTTTAATCCAGCTTTTTTTTAATTAAGAATGAAAAGTATAACAAATAGCCACTCAGTGGCATTACAGCACATGGTTTACAGAAAATAGTGTAATTACACAATATATGACCGATCTGGGCTACAACATGCCTGTTAGAATTTGCACACATAGTCGTATCAAAAGGTAAACAGTAAACATTCGTAACAAGCCTTTCTAATAGACAGGTAGCAGTCCTTTATTGTAATATCAAAAAGTAGCATACCCTATCCAAAGACATAAGGATAAACTGGATAAAGGATTGAACATCAGGTGGGAGCAAAAGTACCAACACTACCCATAAGGACTCTACTAGCTCTCATACTTGTAGTAGCCTAGTGATTACTAGCCGTGGACAGGCCAATCCAGGGATATCTAACCAGCTCTGCCAAATCATCTCAAATTTACGCAGAGCATTTTGGTGATGATAGGTAACTTTCTATTTCTTCCTGCATGCGGAGTAACACAAGGAGAGGATAATTAGGAGGTCTGGGATAACAAAAGGAGTGTGTAATCCCTGAGGGGATAATCAGCCACCAGAGGATACATCCATTACTCCTAAAGGAAGGATCTCCCAATTTTACCAGCAAAAGTATATGTCTAGCAGGTTCCAGGGAAAGTGAACCAAAAGCGTGTATAGCCTAATTGCAGGCATCAAAGGAGGTGAGCGCACATCTTCACTATTTGAAGGATTCACAAAAGTCACAAATTGAAGAACAAGCACCAAGTCACTATATATAAACAATTGTTTATTCAATGGGACTATTATTTTGATGATATTTGGATTCATACTAATCACTACTAATTATTTATGAGCATTTGGTTATTTTTAATTTATGGGGGATCATTTAAATGCGTTTTAGTTGAGGGTTATTAGTTGGTTTACTATTTTTATTATATTAAATGAGGGTATTATGAATATAAATGAAATTGAGGGTATTAGTAAGTACATCTTGTCACTAATAGATGATTTATGAGCACTTGGTAAAATATTTTTTTAGAGGAGTATTTCATGTGGAATTATTTTGATATTTATTTGGAGGAGATTGATTAGTTGAAACTATCTATTTAAATATTTTTTGGTATTTATACACTTTTATTAGTTATTTGTATCATAATTTGAATTAATTTAATGGTAATAATTTAATTATTATTTATTGAGAAGTATTTAGGAGCGCAACATATATTTGTAGGTAACTTGTTCTGTTAGCAAGAGAGAGTTAACATATTCTACCCATTGTTTCTTAGTTGGTATCATAGAGGACATCCAATACTTAGCAAGCAGTTTTTTGGCTAGATATAGGAGGTGCATAACCATAATAAATATACCAGGTTGAAACAGTTCATCATCTCTTGAGTCCAGTAAACTTATTAATGGATCAGTAGGGGTGGGGACTTGGGCAACCAAGAAAAAAGTCTACAGCACCTCCACCCAGTATCGTGAAAATTTTGGACACCTCCAGATCATGTGGATGAAATTCCCCTATGCATATTGAATTTAGGACACAAGGGCGTATCTCTCTTACCCCACTCAAACAATTTGGCAGGTGTCGGGTAATCCCGATGAAGGATAAATAATTGTGGAAGTTTATGCGAAGGCGATAGGGAGCTTATATGTTTCAACTCTAGAGCCATGTCCCATTGGTCTCGACTGATGTCCCCTATATCTTGGGCCCAGTGCTCTACACTTGAGTGTGGCATGGTCTTAAGTGGAGGCTAATAAAAGTGCTTATCTATTCTACGTGCTATCAAACCTTTCCATGTAGAAGCATGAATAATTTCAGCTACCAGAGGGGAATCAGATTTGCTGATGGAATGAGATTGCTGGCAGGTCCATTTCCAAATGCAAAATTGCTGGCAAATCAGGAGCAATAAAAGTAGTTATCTGAGCAATAGGATCCAAATTCTATCTCAGGCCCCAGCCAGCAAGTTGCTGAAACTGGGAAGCCAACAAGTTCCTTTTTGGCTTGTGGGACTTGCCAAGCCCCCTCTGTCCTTACCATACTGCAGGATAGTAAAGCTTATCCTAGCCTGTTCCTTCTTCCAGATAAGATCCCTAAATTGGGAATCTATGAGCTTAAACCTTTCCTGGGAAATCCATATTGGGGAATTATGGAATATGTATAGAAGCTGCAGGGCCCAGACCATTATAATGAGATTAACTCTCCCCACAGATAAACCAACCATGACCTTTCTGATGTTGCCTATCTAGTAAGGGGGCTAGGTTTATCTGAAGATATTTTGAAGGGTCTGGTAACACCAGCACTCCAAGATATTTGAAAGATTTGGCTGTAGGAATCTACCTGGCCCCCTGAGGTAAGGGGGAGACCAGTGGATCTAGAGACATAAGAATGGATTTGGTCC
Organism: Staurois parvus; assembly: GCF_062004578.1. Classification (NCBI taxonomy): domain Eukaryota; kingdom Metazoa; phylum Chordata; class Amphibia; order Anura; family Ranidae; genus Staurois; species Staurois parvus. Next base: position 4,092,453 of record NW_028317998.1, read on the forward strand.
AATTAATAGTGAAATCTGAAAGTCCACAAATTTAGTAATAAGGGTCTGCAGCGAGCTAGCAGTATCTCCCAGATACAATAAAGCATCGTCAGCATATAAGGATATTTTCTCCTTTAGCTGGCCTCCCTGCGGAATCCTATGATAGAAGGGTTTTCCCCAGATTAGAATAGCCAGAATTCCACCGCCAGGACAAACAGCAGGGGAGACATAGGGGACCCCTGACGAGTGCCCCGGTGTAGCAGAAAAGGAGGCAAAAGTGTGTTATTTATCCAAAGCTTAGCCTTCAGCTTTATCCCAAGCCAAAGTGGATCAGGACCTCCCAGAGGTAGGGTCATTCCACACTGTCATAGGTGTTGGCCACATCAAGTGACAGGATGGCCCTACCTCCCAGATTAACCGCTGACATCTAGCAAATTTAAGAACAAATGTCTAATATTATTAGTCATTGATCTAGATGGGATAAATCCTGATTGGCCACAGTTAATCAATTTTACCTATCACCTTAGATAGTCTGGTGGCCAGGACGCGAGCAAGGAACTTAGCGTCTGTGTTCAATAAAAAAATGGGGCAGTAAGAGTCTGGAGAGAGTTTAATGTTTCCCTGGTTTGGGGATGGCTATCAGAATCACCTCTTTCATAGTGTTTGGTAGCACGCCAGTATCTGCTGCCTCCTGTAATGTTTGAAAAAAAGGGGGGGGGGGGTAAAAGGATATCCCCATAATGAGTATATATCTCAGTGGTAGGTCCATCAGAGCCCGTTGATTTATTAGTAGAGGACTTGGTCAAAGCTTCCAAAAATTCTTCAATAATAATAGGAGAATTTAAAGGTATTTGTGTCGGAGGCAGAGAGCAGGGGGAAGGGGCAGTCATCCAAAAATGTTCCTAATTCAGTGGCGTCGTAGAGATTTTTGATGTGTAAAGATCAGAATAAAAATGATGGAAAGCGTCAATAATGGCTGAACAGGAAGTATATATATATATATATATATCTCCATTATTTGATCTAATAGCGTGAATAGAGGAGATATCCTGCTGCACCCTAGTCATCGGAGCTAAGAGATGACCTGTATTCTGTCCTTCCTCAAAATAAGTTTGTTGTAGAAAATAGTGCCTCTTCTCCACAGCAGAGAGAACTACAGAGTTATACAAAGACTGGGCCTCTATCCATTGTTTTTGAGTAGTAGGATTAGGGTTCGTAACCATATTGATCCTGAGACCTTTTCTTAATGCTTGTGATTTTTCTTATAATAAGGCAACACAAAAATGCCTTTAGCGTATCCCATAGGGTAGCCGCCGAAGCTGACCCCACATTTACTTTAAGGAAATTAGCCAATTCTTTAGGCAAGGGGTCCCTGGCCGGAAAAAGAGTTAGCTAAAATGGGTTAACATGCCACAGAGGGCGGTGAAATTGGGTAGAGGTTGAAAGGCTCACCCAGAAGGAAGAGTCATCTGAAAGAAGCCAGGGCTCATATGCTGAATCTACTACATAATGCATCATCACTGAGTTACCTAGACCCATATCTGTTTGAGAAAGACCTCGATGGGTGGCCAAATAGCATGAGTAGCATTTCATATCAGTATGTTTCCTTCTCCAGACATCCTTAAGACCCAATTCGATAAGCAGATTGGCAAAGCAAAAGTATGTGTTGACTGGGTATCTCCCCTTGAAGTAACAGAATTTGTCAAGTGCGGAGTTCAGAAAATGAATAAAATCTCCCATTGCCAGAATGGGGACATCCAGGTACAGAGCCATAAATTGATCCAATCTTTTTAAGAGTTCAGGGGAATAGGGTGGAGAAATATACATAGCAGTCGGCATGTAGAAAAAACCATTTACTTTACAAAGTAAAAATGTATACTGCCCGCTTTCGTCAATGCTGCTTCAGGCATACAAAGGGGACCATTTTGGAAACCAGTACACTCACGCCCTTAGAAAAGGAGAAGTAGGTGGAATAAAATTGGAGGGGTAAGAAATTTGCAAGAGCACAGTAAATGGACAGAATCAGGTTTTAAATGCGTTTCCTGTAAGCATATCAGAGAGGACTTTAGTCAGTTAACATATGTAAACATTACTCCCCTCTTAATATTATCGGCCAGTCCTCCTATGTTCCAGGATAACAAAAGCATACTTTTGACCAGGGGGCATTCAGTGGTGTAAAAAGTTGAGGGTTATAAGTGAGCAGTACAAAAGAATCCCGCCTGAAATAAAAGAACACAAATAAGTGCAGTAATTGTAAAAAACTTGACCAACCAGATCCAAATGGGAACGAGGTACCCCATCAATAAAAAACAGTAGGGTCCACGCATGACCATGAAGTGAAGGGAAACACTCTAGCGCCGAAGGCACATAAACAGGTGTATACCAGCAAGTCAGTAATCATAAAAAAAATTTGAAACATGGTAGTACTAAACAGATAAATAAATAATTTGCGCTAGTAAATGTGTATAAATATATATAAAGAAATCATCAAATCATAAGTCCAGAAAAAAAAATATATATATGCCAATACCACAAAAAAATATAAAAAAAACTTTTAAGTGCAAAAAACTTTTGTGCAAAAAAAGTGTCTAAATATGAAAAATTTCACCAAAAAACCTTGATAATATAATGGCAGATCATCCATAAATATATCTTCAGAAATGGAAACTCTGCAACACACCGATCCTCATCGATCGAAATAACAGGATGAAAAACTTTGTAGTTAATCGAAAATCCACTTCTCCAATAGATAAAGGACCACCTTCAAACGTATCCATGGGGGGAAATGCCAAGCACTCGAGAGAAACAGAAAGACTTCATGGTGCAATATTATAAAAACCAATTCCTTTATTAGGTACTCATTGCACTTACTCAAGAGGTGTCCCAGCCGACACCAGCATCAACAGCATAACAGCAATCACATAAACGAGCCTGGCTACTCAGCACATGCGCAGTAGCTGGCAGCCAAAAACGTAATGACGTCACATCAATCAAGCTCCACCCTCTGTAGACTCCTGTCGTCTATGGGGCGGCTTGCCTGCATGATTCCCCATTGATGTCAGCTGTTCGTTTCCTGTGAAGTGAATATTTAATGGGGCTGAGACATCTCACATCCATCCGCTCCGTGAGGACGTCGATGACGAAACGCGTAGGGCGGAGCTTGATTGATGTGACGTCATTACGTTTTTGGCTGCCAGCTACTGCGCATGTGCTGAGTAGCCAGGCTCGTTTATGTGATTGCTTTTATGCTGTTGATGCTGGTGTCGGCTGGGACACCTCTTGAGTAAGTGCAATGAGTACCTAATAAAGGAATTGGTTTTTATAATATTGCACCATGAAGTCTTTCTGTTTCTCTCGAGTGCTGGTCATTTCCCCCCATGGATACGTTTGAAGGTGGTCCTTTATCTATTGGAGAAGTGGATTTTCGATTAACTACAAAGTTTTTCATCCTGTTATTTCGATCGATGAGGATCGGTGTGTTGCAGAGTTTCCGTTTCTGAAGATATATTTATGGATGATCTGCCATTATATTATCAAGGTTTTTTGGTGAAATTTTTCATATTTAGACACTTTTTTTGCACAAAAGTTTTTTGCACTTAAAAGTTTTTTTTATATTTTTTTGTGGTATTGGCATATATATATTTTTTTTTCTGGACTTATGATTTGATGATTTCTTTATATATATTTATACACATTTACTAGCGCAAATTATTTATTTATTGGTACACTTTATATATGGTGATTTTTTGCAGCTGGTACACTATTAGTAAGTTATATAATTTTGACCATAGGCGCTATTATTAATTTTTCTTAGTACTAAACAGATGACAGGTCATATAATTTGTAGCAGCCTAACATTATCCGCCATTCAAAAAATGACAAACCGTGCACTAGGTATATAGAAAGCACCCAGTTAATCATGGTGGAGATTGGCATGCCAGGTTACGCACCGCTCTATCCAGCCAGTTCACATCCGCAGAAGGATGATCAAAAAACTGGGTTGTAACATTGGCGATGACCTTGAGTTTGGCAGGGTACAGCATGAAGTATTGGAAACTAAGGTTGTGCAGCCCCTTCTTAACACCCAGGAATTTTGCCCATTGTCGCTGGACCTCAGCAGAAAAGTCGGGAAACAGGGAAATGCGTACATTGTCCACAGACAAGTTTGCTGTTGTTCTAGCTTTAGTCAGGATAGCGTCTCTATCTTTGTAATTGGGAAGCTGAAACAGGAAGAATCTGGTGTGGGCCAGGAGGTGGAGGCCTCATTGGATCCCTATGGGCTCATTCCACAGCTAACACGGAGGAAAAGGCCTCCCTGCCAAAAGGTAGCCAAAAGCCAGCATTCAATGGAAGTGACAAGATGCTTGCCTTCTGCTCCTTCCGGTATACCCACAGCCCTCACATTATTTCTATGTAGGTGGTTTCCTATCTTAAGTCTGGCAACATTAGTGGATGATACCGATTGTAGATAGCGCACATCTCTCTACATGGGCTGCCATTCATCCTCCAGATTACCAAGCCGGCCTTCTAAGACAGAGGTGCGGTCTCTGAGTTTCTGTATGACTTGCCAAACTAAGGAAAGTTCCACTTTCATTCCAATGATTTCCCCAGTCAAATTAATAATCAGAGTTACAGGTAGTGACAGCAGAAAGAATCTCTCTCAGAGTTGGCTCAGGGTCAGTGTCAGCCTGCTGTATGTCCAATGCCATGTCAGTAGTAGGAGATAGAGTATTCACATGAGAGCTAATAATGACATCAGCCATCAGGGGGAGGAAAGCATCCTGGTCACCAGGATCCAGATCGGTGTCACTACCGGCTAAAGTGGTTAAGGCAGGAGTTTAAGTATCCTCAGCCGGTGTTCTAGCAAAGAATCGTGGGCTGCTTCTTTAGCTTAGCTGGGCAAAAGGCCGCCGTCTTGGCCCACCGGGTCCGCTGTCTTTTTCCCCATCTAGAGATCATCTACCAGCACAATATTGTCAGCCACAGGTAGCTGGGACAATAAGGATACAGGCTGTGTACTTTAGCAGTTGTTGCGATCCAGGATGTTAGCACTGTCAGGAGGATTATCAGGATCTCTGGCAGAGTTGCTCAGTAACACATCCTGCTACATGCCGAGCCAGCCACGCCCCCCACTGTACTGTTTAAAAAGGTACAGATTAATGCTGAAGTAAATATCCCTGACCAGTTTTACACCGTTTTCTAGTGTCAGATCAGCAAGAAACTGGCCTAGTACAGATGTTTGTGTATTTGGTGGAAAAAAGGTGTTTCGTAATCATATAGTACATAACATGGGCTCTAATTAATATGTCTAGTTTTTGTGCAGCTACCTTCAGGTGATTGTACACTGGAAAAAAAGAAGGCTGCAGGGATATCCCCTATATAACCCCTCCCACTCGCCGCAGTTTTTTTCTAGTGTCTTTAGGCGATGGACCTCTTCTCTCAGTTAAGAGAAGCTTACCTCATTATCTAGGTTTCTCTCTATCTCTCTCTCTGTATGATGATATTCCACCAAGGTGATTCCTCCATCAAAATTCCTTCTGCACCATAACCACTGCAGCTCCTAATGCAGCTTCTGGATTGGTTGACTCCTCGGCAGAGCCTTTGGGGACTGCACTTGGATCTCTTTGGACAGAATATACAGATCTGGCCTGTAATGTTATTTCCATGCACTGGATACTGTTGTAGGCGTTTCTCTTAGCATATAGTGTAGAAATGGATTTAGCCACAGGGTGCTTTACAGATCAGGCAGAGCCCTGTCCCTTAAGACCCCTGCGAGTGTATGCCCATTGTGAAGTGGGAAGTCAAGATGGGGTATATCTCCCTTTATTCCTGCCTACTAGATCTCCTGTGGTGAGAACGAGGTCCTTTAAAAATTCAGCCCAGGGTGCTCCTTTATTCTCTAGATTCCCTCTGGAGTGTGTTGGAGCTGTGGACCACCTTTCTTTTATTAAGTAATGCTTCTATTTTGATGCTACTATGCCTGTTTGCATCACCCAGAGTGGTGCCTAGTGCGTATGTAGAAACCAGGCACTTACAGTACCTGAAATTTCGAAGCATGTTCTTTCCCTGCGCTGACTCATTTTCAGTGGGGTTGCTGTGTCTACATGTTCTGCTTTCAGGTGATTGGACACTAGCAAAAAAAGATGGCTGCAAGGACATCCTTCTACACAACCCCTTACACTCCCAGCTAGCCTCATTTTTTATGCTAGGTGTCCTTAGGTGATGGACCTCTTCTCTCTGTTCTATACTCTTTTGGGACAGGAATTTGGACAGGCAACATCTTGCATTCTCCTGTGGGTACTATTTAGCAGCTCTCCAGAAAGAGATTTTGTTCTACAATGTCAATTTTCATGGGCAGAATTTCTGGCCTTATCAGTGCCTTAGATAGCAGGGGTAGCAGTGGTGCTTCTTCAACCTCCTGAGTCTGTCATTAATCTCATCCCTTGAACCAGACATGTTACCAGAGGAGGAGGTGGCACATGCACATGATTTTGTGGCTTAAAGTGGTTGTAAACCCTCACCTATACCCAGTGAAGTGACTGGCCTCAGGTGATACACAGAGATGTAACAAATCCTCCTGCATAAGTTGTACCTGCAGTTTTCTCTTCTCTACATTCGTTCTATGTCCAGAATTTATAAAGCTTGTCTGAGCATTCAGAAAACGGGGTAGAGAGCTCACTGCAGAGCTCAGTGAAAAGAGGGAATTGGAGGGTAGGAACACCCCCCCCCTTTTCACACAGCACAGAGGAACAGAGCTGAGGCTGTCAGTCACAGGCTCTGTGCTGGCGCTCCCTCCCCGTCACCTTTTTCCTCTTGGTGTCAGGAAAACCTATCAAACGTGATTCATGCAGATAGCAGAGGAACAGGGCAGCAGACAGAAATTACACATATTGCTCTGGACTAAGATAGGTAACAACTATAAAGGAATATACTTTGTTCATATTTCATGTCTGAGGTTTACAACCGCTTTAAATGCTGGGAAGTTGAGTTCCCACGCAAGAAACACTTTGAGCAGTTACCCTCTGAAGTAAACACCTGTTCCAAGGACCAGTGTTCCATCCTGCTAGGAAGTTGACATCTCGTACGGTGTACCCTCGCACCTGGAAGACCGTTGGAAGACCTTTTTAATCTTGGTGCAAGTCAAGAACTGTCATCATAGAAAGTAACTTGTGGAATGGATTCTGTTTTTTGTCCTGTCCAGTCTGCTCAGTATCTGGCTGTGAGTACCATCAAAGGACAAATCTTGGCCTTGGCCATTCTGTTTTATAGATTTTTGGTGTCTCACTCCCTAAAGTGTAACTGCACTGCATCTGAGCACCACAAAACAAAAACACTATTTCATTCATTTTTATTATGTAAAAAAAAAGTTTAACACAAGTAAATATGATATACTTTCTATTCACTATTGCTAGTGGCATAAGGATTAAAAATAGTCAGTGTTGATTGAGAGAGTGAAATTCTGCTTTAAGGCCTTTGCCTGTGCCTTGTACAATTAGGATAAAGTATTTATAGACTGTTGGTTATAGGCTCATACTTTCAGGTGATTGAACATTGGCAAACCTTTTCAGGAGACACCCCCTGGGTACCTTCCCTATAACCCTACCCAGTCCTAGGAGTCCTCCCTCTTTTTGCTAGCGACGTATGGTTATGGATATCTTTTCCTTCATGGAGAAAATCACCCTTTGCCTTCACCATTTTAATTTTTCTATTATTTATTATTTTGTCTTTGATTTCTTCAATCAGCTCCTTATTGCTTTCTAATACCACAAATAGAAGCAGTGTGTCCAGATCAGTGCAACCTTGGGAGCCGGACCAGAACGCCATGCTGTGGGGCTGACCTGTAATGTTGCTTTGAGCACTGGATCCCACATGGGTTCTCACCTTGGCACTTGCAACGCATGTAGTCAGTCACAGGGTGCTATACATGCACAAAATTTAACCTCAGAGTGACGATGTGTCTCTTGCACCGGAACAGGCTCTAAGACCAGCCTCTCCATCAAATCCCATTCTAGTGCTTTGGTGTGCTAGTGACAAGCGACCTAGTTAACAAAAAAAAAAAAAATTTTCTGCATCTATGCCACAATCCCTTCGAATAATAACAGACTTAATACAGCAATCTTTGTCCAGGTTCAAAAATGGCAAACTTATTCTCTTACTCCCAGTTTTTACCTGAGTCGGATCCGGCACACCTGCCTTAGACAAGGCAGACAGAGAAAGGAAAGGAGAAAACATGGAGGCAGTATTGAAGGAAGCTGTGGAAGATTTTTCTTCCCCAGGTTTCCTCTATATTGATAAGGGAACTTCACACAACATGGTTTCCAACATGGAAAATCTCACTGCTGCCATCCACAAAAATCTTGTCACTGTACAGCTTGATTCTCCTCCATCTCACCACTCCCCATCGGGTACAAAGAGACCTGCAAAAAGTATCAAAATATTTCCTGTTCTTGAACAGATAGAATGTGCAATATATGATGATTAACAAACAAAAAATATATATCCCAGCGCACAAAGATAGATACCAAGTGAGTATGCATCTGGGCAACAGTTAAAAACACCAATAAATGACAACAAAAAAACAGCACAAACATAAAAACATCCAAATATACAATATATGAGTAAACAAACAATAAATCAAATGTCCATGTAAATAAAAGTCCTTATTCCCAGTGAGGAAGGACTCTTATTTACATGGACATTTGATTTATTGTTTGTTTAGAGTCCTTCCTCACTGAGAATAAGGACTTTTATTTCCATGGACATTTGATTTATTGTTTGTTCACTCATATATTGTATATTTGGAGGTTTTTGTTTGCGCTGTTTTTTTGTTGACAATATATGATGATTGGATTACTCCAAAAATAATTTTTACTCCTCCAAAAATCCTTGCTGAACTCTATCCAGTGAAAAAGAGTTCACAAAGAAGTGGTCTAGCCCTGTGGTTGATCATGCCATCTCAGATAGAAAGTGTGAGAAGCTCTCAAAGGCTCTCTTTACTTTTGTAGGCCCAGCCCTACAACTAGCTCTGGCTGCAATTTCAGTACATCAATCTGCAGATAACTAGACTAGGGTAATTAACAACTAACATGACCCAGTTTTTCAGCATCGTGTTTTAATAGAGCACCCAAGTTTCAAAACCTCAGTTCAGCCCTGCCTTTCGGCACAAGACTTGGGCAACAAAGCCCAGAAATTCATCCCCAAAGTCACTGTGGATTTAATTGGTGGATTCAGAGGGATATAAAATAGATTTAAAAATTATTTCTCTATACTGCTTTTTTCTCTTAAAATCAACCAAAAACTGCCAAAAGACAGTCAAATTTGTCTAATGCCATGAACCTTCTTCTGTTCCAGGAACAGGGGATGGGACATCATCTGCTTTCTTCTCTTAAATCAACCAAAAACTGCCCAAGGACAGACAAATTTGTTGAATGCCTTGAACCATCTCCTGTCCCAAGGGGTAGTTATGCATGTAACTCTGCAAGACAGGCTCAAAGGTTTGTATTCAAACCTGTTTGTGGTATCAAAGCCCACCGAGGGTATTTGTCCTCTGCAGTAAGTTAAAAAGTCTTCTGTGTGCAGCCCCCTAGCCTCCACTTATACATATCTGAGCCCGATCCCGATCCAGTGATGTGCACAAGAGCAGTGGCTCTCTCATCTCTCTCCATCCTCATTGGCTCAGAGACAGCAGTGGGACCCATTGGCTCCTGTTGCCGTCAGTCACAGCTAGTGAAGAAGGAGCGGAGTGTGGTGCCAAGCCATGCTTTGTGTTTTTACACAGAGTTGACTCTGGAACGACCCTACATGAGTGTGCCCATAGTAAGTGGTTTGCTATGGGGGCACTCTGCGAGTGGGAGGAGTCAAGAGCACCGGCGGGGGACCCCTAAAGTGGAGGATCGAGGCTGCTTTGTGCAAAACCATTGCACAGAGCAGGTAAGCATGACATTTTTATTTTAATTTAATATATTTGAACATTTACAATCACATAAAAGGACCTGTGCCCCATGCTGTACTCCAAGATATAGATTTTACTGGTAAGTCAAATATCCTATTTTTGGTCATTGCATCAATTACTGGTCAACCAATTTTATCTAAAATGAAAGAAAACTCTGCAAGTATTGTACCAACAAGTGTTTAACAGTTTAGGTCAACACAATATAGGCACCCATGAAAGCGATACTTTTACTGTATGCAAATATATAAAGACAAACTAATAAAATAACAAAAATTGCATATAAGAAATAAGTTCTTCTTGTTTCGCTTTCACCCTGTGTACAAGATAGATGTAAATAGGCCCCTTCACACTTAGGATTAGGGTTCTTGATGTACAATTAGACTTTTTCAACCAAAAGGGCATCGGAAAGGTATTTTTAACTAATTTACTGGTAATTCTAAATACTATCTATTAGGCAAATATAAACCACATAAGTCTCACGCCAGTTATATCTATTTATTTTTTGTGAAGGGTGATAAATGAAGACAAATGAAAAATGACAAATTAAGAAAATAGAAGAAATACTGCAGGTCAAATCTGCCCTGTCCTGTCCTTTTTTCATTGTACACCTTTCAGTAGAGATAAATAGAGAATGTACTGTCCTATGAACAGTTCACAATGCTGAGATGTGCACTTCCCCATGCACACCTATGATCTGAATGCTTTTATTAAACATGCTAAAACGGACAGTTATTGATTATAGTGAGCGGTTGCATTACTTAAGGTATAGCAAACTGTACTCATGTATGTTGCACTTTACTTCATGTTGAAACTTTAAACTGTAACTTCCTGTTTCAGTAATACAGTATTGTTATATTTCTATCTATGCATAACCTAAGCTGTATGCATTACTTTAGAACATTGCTATGTATTTTCTATTGTTTAGAAGGCATTTTTTTCAAACTGTTTTATTTTTTAGGGATTGGGAAAAACCCTGCAGACAATTGCTTTGCTGGGTTACCTTAAACACTACCGGAACATTCCAGGTCCTCATATGGTTTTGGTACCAAAATCTACCCTTCATAACTGGATGAATGAATTTAAACGCTGGGTGCCTTCTCTTTGTGCAGTTTGTTTAATTGGTGACAAAGATCAACGGGTAAGAAAGCTGATATAATGTCTCTAACAGATTCACTCACATAAATGTTACAAAAATTAGACAAAGTATATAAAAGTCAAAGTCCCATGCCTAGCTGTGAGTGTCCTGTGTATGTCTAGTGCTGCTGGTCAGCCTGGACAAGCATCAGTGCTTGCCCCTGTCCTGCCAGGCTGCCTCCTGTGATATCATACCCTGTATTGTTCAGTTTGTCTGCTAAAACTTTGTGCATTAGTACTGCTTGGACCTTGAAGAATGGGGCACATCCTGAAAGATTGTATTTTAGTGCAAATAAAAAAAAAGTATCACGGACAGTACTCAGTTGTCTCTCGCAAAAGTTGAAATGTGTTCTTGTGAGCAACTTTTGATCAGTAGGTTATAATAAAACAGAGAAAGGAATGTGGGAACAATATATTGTATTTCAAATCCAGCCTGGTTCTGGATGTTTGAAGGCTCCAATACTTACCTCCACTCTAACTATTTGACATCAGCAAGCCCCCTCGTCAGTGCCATCATTTTCTCTTCAACTTCTTATGCATGTAGGATTTTTGGCCATTTTGATTGGCCAGGATCATGTAATTCCTACACATGCTTATTGGATTGATTCATTTCAGCATTGAGGCATGCCAAAAATATACACTGAGCTAATAATGCACAGCTTAGTGTGCATTCAGAAGTTTGCAAACAGGCAGATAAGCTTGGGTACTCTAAAAAATTTGTTCTGTTGTAGAGTACCGCTTTAAGCAACACAGCCTGCACTGGGACACGCCCAGCCTGTAAATGGCTGATCTCATGTGCATAATGGGCACTGGTTAACTTGATGCCCATGAGTACCGAACAGCTTTTATCATCTGGGAAAAATGAAACAGAAAATCCTATTGGTCCCTCGGGACCAAAAAAAACCCTCTAGCTTCTGGCAGAAGGCATAGTCCACATTTATTTTTTTCAGCTGTGTATTTAATGGTTTGCCTGGAAACTAATGATACAGGACAGTTACTAAGATATTTGTTATGTTTGTAATTTGAGGAGATTTTCCTTAAAGCATAGAAAATAATGGTTTTATTTCAAAATTGTTTGTTTTCCTGTGTGAATTAGGCTGCTTTTATACGAGATGTCATGATGCCTGGAGAATGGGATGTCTGTGTTACATCTTATGAAATGGTCATACGAGAAAAATCTGTTTTTAAAAAGTTCAACTGGAGGTATTTGGTCATTGATGAAGCTCACAGGATAAAGAATGAAAAATCAAAGGTTTGTTTCTGACTGATATGTAATTTATATGAATCTGGAATTCGAATTGCTTATTTATGAACATAGTAATAGCCCAATGAAAAAAGTGATGCGTGAATCAGAACATACTATACAACGGGTAAAATAAGTATTGAACACGTCACCATTTTTCTCAGTAAATATATTTCTAAACGTGCTACTGACATGAAATTTTCACCACATGCCTGTAACAATCCATGCAATTCATACATACAAAGAAACCAAAACATATAGTTCATAAATTAAGGTATGTGTAATAAAATGGAATGACACAGGAAAAAAGTATTGAGCACGGTAACTGAAATGTATTTACTACTTCATACAAAATCCTTTGTTGGTAATGACAGCTTCAAGACGCCTCCTGTATGGAGAAACTAATCGCATGATTTTTAGCAATAATGTCTTGATACATTTTTTCATTCATCCTTCCTTCAATATGAAGTTTGCCAGTACCGCATGCTGAATTAACAGCCCCACACCATGATGTTCCCACCTCCAAACATTTCTGTTGGTATAGTGTTTTTGATGTGATGTGCAGTGCCATTGACCTCCAAACATGGTGTGTATTATGGCATTGAAAGAGTTCAATTTTGGTCTCATCTGACCAGACTATATTCCAGTATTTCACAGGCTTGTCTAAATGTTGTGCAGCAAACTTTAAACACGCTTCAACATGCTTTTTTGTCAGCAATGGAGCCTTGCAAGTAGCACCTGGTCGTGGCCAGTTTATTTTGAAATGCTGTTCTTTCCACTTCTGGATTATGTCCCCAACAGTGCACACAGGGACATTCAGAGGTTTAGAAATCCTTCTGTAACCAATGCCATGTTTTGCAACAATAAGATTGTGAAGGTCTTGAGAGAGTCCTTTGCTTTTACCCATAATGAGATGTTTCTTGTGTGACACCTTGGTAATGAAACACCTATTTATAGCCCATCAGTTCAGACTGAACCAGCTGATATTAATTTGCATTGATGAGAGGCAGAAATGCTTTTTAATTACTGATAGATTTCAGCTGATGTCTTGGCTTTCATGCTTTTTTTGCACCTCCCTTTCTTCATGTGTTCAATAATTTTCTCTGTGTCATTCCATTTTTATTACACATAGCTTAATTTCTGAACCTATTTGTTTTGGTTTTTTTGTATGTATGGATTGCATGGGTTGTTACCGACGTGGTGAAAATTTCATGTGAATAGCACCTTTAGAAATATACTGTATTTACCTAGAAAAATGGTGACGTGTTCAATACTTATTTTACCCACTGTGTATGCTTATTGATTTGTTAACTTTTGTTAATTTTATCATTACTTTACACAATGTATATATATATTGTTTTTGGCATTGTCTTTCAATTTTCTTAATGTATACTATATTGTCCAGAGTATTGGAACGCCTGCCTTTACACACACATGACCTGTAGTGGCACCCCCGTCTTAGTCTGTAGGGTTCAATATTGAGTTGGCCCACCCTTTGCAGTTATAACAGCTTCAACTCTTCTGGTAAGGCTGTCCACAAGGTTTAGGACTGTGTCTATGGGAATGTTTGACCAATCTTCCAGAAGCACATTTGTGAGGTCAGGCACTGATGTCAGGCGAGAAGGCCTGGCTCACAGTCTCCACTCTAATTCATCCCAAAGGTGTTCTTTCTGATTGAGGTCAGGACTCTGTGCAGGCCAGTCAAGTCCCTCCACCCCAAACTCGCTCATCCATGTCTTCATGGATTTTGCTTTGTGCACTGGTGCACAGTCATGTTGGAACAGGAAGGGCCATCCCCAAACTGTTCACACAAAGTTTAAAGCATGAAATTGTCCAAAATGTCTTGGTATGCTGATGCCTTAAGAGTTCCATTCACTGGAACTAAGGGGCCAAGCCCAACCCCTGAAAAACAACCCCACACCATAATCCCCTCTCCACCAAACTTCAGACTCGGCACAATGCAATCAGGCAAGTACCGTTCTCCTGGCAACTGCCAAACCCAGACATGTCCATTGGATTGCCAGGAAGAGAAGTGTGATCCGTCACTCCAGATAATATGTCTCCACTGCTCTAGAGTCCAGTGGCGGCGTGCTTTACACCGCTGCACCCAACGCTTTGCAGTGCACTTGGTGATGTAAGGCTTGAATGCAGCTGCTCGGCCAGGGAAACCCATTCCACAAAGTACTCTATGCACTGTTGTGCTAATCTGAAGGCCACATGAAGTTTGGAGGTCTTTAGCTATTGACTCTGCAGACAGTTGGCAACTTCTGCGCACTATGCTCTTCAGCATGTGTTGACCTCACGCTGTTATTTTTCCGTGACCTATCACTTCATGGCTGAGTTGCTGTTCCCAGTTGCTTCCACTTTGTTGTAATAGCATTAACAGTTGACTGTGGAATATTTAGTAGCAAGGAAATTTCATGGATGAATTTATTGCACAGGTGGCAACCTATCACGGTTCCATGCTTGAATTCACTGAGCTCCTGAGAGTGACCTGTTCTTTCACAAATGTTTGCAGGAGCAGTCTGCATGCCTAGGTGCTTGATTTTATACACTTGTGGCCAAGGAGGTAATTGGAACACCTGAATCCAATGATTTGGAGGGGCGTCCCAGTGCTTTTGGCAATACAGTGTATTTTTCAATTCAAATATAAGTTTAAACTGTTTAAAAAAAAATCTCAAACTCTCCTGGTTCTGCCCAGTGATAGCCTAAACCTTAATGTAGGTACAATGTTAATTTTACTCTGCAACTGGTTCCCTTTATTGTGACAGGAAATTTCATTAAGAAAGGAGACTAGAACATGAATTGCTTTGTTGTTTTGATGAGTCTTTTTTTAGAAGTTAAACTTATACTCACCTAGGTGGAGGCAGCATTGATCCAATTGATCCAATGCTGCATCTGTCCTCTGCTGGCTCTGCATAGAGAACTGAGCAATCAAACCCTGCTGTTCCCTTAGTCCTCCTCCTCCACTCTGAGCAGAGAACCATGACTCAGTCACCAGCTCTCTGCTCTGCGCCTCCAGCGCTCACTTGAGCGTGGGGCTGTGGAGGGGGCTGTGGCTGCTGGCTTAGGCTCTCAGTGGATTGCTGAGAGGCTGAGCCAGGTGCTAGTCCAGGCTTCTGGATGGATCCTGACCATATGGTCAAGATCTTTTCAGAGCCTGGACTGACTATGATGTCAGCTGACAGCAGGCATTAGTGGGTCACAGGAGTGCACTGGCAGCATTGGACATGCTATTGAGGCAGACTGGCTTATGCCATTTGCTAGTTTTTGCTGGTCATCTATAATTACAGTGGGCATAGTTTAACTTCACTTGCATCCTCTGACATTAAGGATTTTTGCTGGGACCTGCGACTTTACTGATAGAACACTGAAGCTTGTTGGGAAGTTATATCCTTAACCGTGATACCCTTAACTGTAAACTGGCATGTGCAGTTCAGCAGGATAACTTGTTTGGTGTCAGACTTTCCTGGCTTGCTTTTCTCACCTCATGAAGAAGCAGGGTGCTCCTGTGAAACAAATTGAGATAGAGCTAGATTGCCTATCCATGGAAGACACTTTATCCACTTTGTTTCCAGTTGTGACGTTATTGTCACTGTAATATGTTTGGTATGTGTACCTCTATGTGAGGTAACTGAGGGAGGTCTTTTTTTATGCATATGGCCTTGTTTTTTTATCTAAGTGATTTTACATATGTTGTAATAATAAAAAAAATCAAGTGATTCTAAGATTCTAAAGGTTCGTTCTTTTTTTTTTTTTTTTCCCCCCCCAATAACCAACATGCCATGCTTACCTGCTCTATGCAATGGTTTTGCACAGAGCAGCCCCAAACCCTTTCATGCTTGGGTCCCCCACCGGCGCTCCTGGCTTCTCCCCCTTGACCAATGCCCCCATTAGCAAGCCACTTACTAATGGGGCGCTGGTGCTTGATCCTGAGCTCCACTTGATGCATCCATAAGACACATACAGCTGAGGCTCGGCCTCACCCTTACTTTCTCTTCATTCGCTCACTCGGTCTCAGTCAGTGAGGAGAGAGTGACTTGGGACAGCCAAGGCTCCTGTGCAATGGCTGGATCGACAGGTGGCTCAGGTGAGTATTAAGGGGATTTTGGGGGGGAGCAGAACCCACAGTGCATAGAATACATGAAGGTAAAAACCTTCAGCCTTTACAACCCCTTTAATGATTTTATATTTGAGTGTTTCTTGCTGGCACCTGAAAAGTCCACCTTATTCTTACTAATTTTTTGATTATGTTAACAGGATGTTGGTGCCTTAGGAATTTCTTTGGTCCTCTTGAAATACAGCCAAAATAACTTTGGCTATAATTCTACTTTATTCCTTTCCGATTAAGTGTGGTATCAAATAGAGCTTTGTGCTTGCTAAATGCTCTTGAAAATCACCTTAGATGCTTTACAGATAGCATCTACTTGCAGGATAAATCAGATGGAATTCTGGCTTGGCAATCCGCAAAAAACAAGGTGGCAATAGTTTGTCTCAGGAATAGAGAGACGGCAGACTTGACCCCGAGGCGGAGTAGTGCCATGTTGAATGTCAATAGGGCAATTGTAGGGGCAAGGAGGAAGCAGACGGTCAGCAGCTTTTTTACAAAAACCATCTTCTAAGACCAGATAATGTCGAGGGAGCATTGGAGAGGTGGTGAACTAATTATATGTTTATCTCCTTGATCCAGCATGGTCAGATGGTGGAGGAAGGTGAGCTTGTCGACCACACTGCTCAGCAACCATACCAGAGATTTATATGCACTGGATCCACAGGGAGATTTAACAAGGGTTTAAGAATCCTGATGATACTACTTTTCTAAGTACATTGTTAAGTCTTATCCTCACTTTCACAGTGAGTAGTCTACAGACTGCGTGCTGTCATCTTGGATTGAGCCATAGAGGTTTCATCCAGTGATGCTCTGTGCATATGCAGCGTCTTTCACTGCGTGCACACTTCTGGCGGATACTTCGCTGTCACTTCTGATAGGGTTCAGTTCTACCCACGAATAGTCATCACATGACTGAACTCCTGTAAACAAAAGCTAAATAGAAATGCACATTCTTCCTCTGTTACAAGGAAGTGTCATTGCTGATGTATAAATTCAGACATAATGCTGCTAATAAAAAAAAAATAAAAAATAAAAGCACTGCTGCTACAAGTTCTCTCTCACTGTATGCTGTTCCACTGTCAGCTGGATTGCTGTCATAGGAGACAAAGCAAGTTGGCACAGTGAGGGATCTGACACTCAAAGAAGTGTCAGATCCCAAGGAAATGACTTACTCTTTTCTGGGTGGTTACATCACTGACAGTGAAGTTGAGCAAGTAAATGCTTATTGAAACTAGGCTGTTCACTTTGCTAGGGAATCTTCCCGACAGCTTAGTGAATAAGAAAAAGCTCTGCTGAATTTCAGCATCTAATAAAATTTATCGCAAAAATATATATATTTTTTTAATCTAATTTGCATTGTTTTCTTGCATTGGGATCACCTGGCACCACATCCTCAATATATAGGTAAAGAAGAAAATTGCAAATATATGAGACATTTAAGGTGCTATGAAAACAAAAATATGTATATGTACACGTATTAAAACATAAAATGGGTGTCACAATATCACTAGTTCAGCAATGGCATAAACATGTCATGATTACAAATCAAAACCATCTAATCCATCTATATCATAGCATATATGTATGTTAGTATTGACATAAGTGTAACCAGGAAGATACTAAGTAATGAAGATCAGTCATATGAACAGCAAAGAATAAACACCAACATAGTTTTGAAATTTCAGTTATATAGTATGCACAAACAATAGAATACTGTGTGCCACACACTCGCGTTCTGCACCTGCCAAAACAAGGGAAAAAAGAAATGGCACCATATAGAAGCCCAAATGAGCCATAAGGCTTAAATTCCCAAAAGGGTGCGAGGGAACTGCAGGGGGGAGTTAAAAGGAGTGTGTCAGTTGTATAAGGAAAGATTATGAGGCATTTTTCAAAGTAACCACTAAAAATCATGGTATATCCAAAAATGAAATCCTAATTATAGGACATTTACACCACAAAAATAGAGGATAGTGACATATTGTGGACATAGTAAAGTGTGAGGAAGTGTTTACATCTGCAAGAAGTGTGTATGTGTATATATTGTGAGGCATTAGCTCAGTAGCAGGTTGTGTATAACTCCCTGGATGAGTGCCCAGCATGGTGTAAAAGGCACAGTGGACAGCAGGATTGTGTGGTTTATTTACAAAGTCAGTGTCCACAAAGTACAGGCAACAAAATATCAAAACAAAACAAAAATAAATCCTTGCCAAGTTAGGCGGCTAACTACAAACATTGGAATCTAGCCACCTGTCCTGAAGCAACCTACTGCTGTCCAGGCACCTGACTGTCACACAGAATAAATCATAGCCTTTAGTCACACAGACTTCATCTCACCACACAAGCACGTTTCTGCTTCCCAGTCTGTCCTGCACAGAGATCTGGTTCCGGGTTGGAGCATCTTCCCTAAGCAGCCTGGGAAATTTATAGAGCCCAGAGTACTCAGACCTGCTTCAGCTGAGCTCAATAATCCCTCAGTGAGCCAAACAAGTACACCAAACCATACAAAAAGGAAAACAATCTGTATACTGCTTGATGAGCTGGAAAATCTTTCGGCAGAGTGCAGCTGAGAGTGGCATTGCTACGCATGTGAAAGCGCAGCGTAAGATTGGCTGGTCCTTTGTCAGAAGTTGGCGAAAAGGGCAGAGGTTGGGAACTGCATTCGTCACAATGGCCACTGATGGGTGACAGGTGCACTGATGAGCACTGTAATAGCCAATACGGCAGGCGGGAGGCAGTTAAGTACCTTACATTATATCTTGTGTATCACAAAAATCAGCCAACACTGCATTGAAAACAATGTATTGTAGAGGTTAGCTCTGTATGTCAGGAAATATAGCTAGTGTAGTGCCACCCATAGCAGTCCCCATATCCTAAGTCAAACAAGCCTAGCCTACTGGTACATGGCGACCCCCAGAAATGCCATGTTTACTGGTCAAGAAGTACAGGAGGCTTAAGAAAGCAACAAAAAAAGAGTTCCTGTGATTCCAGGGATGCCGTTGTCCCCAGGGGATGGCTTAGGACCATAGTTATCGGGATGTGCAGATGGGTTAGTTCAAGTGGTAGGCAGTGGTCAATAAACAGGAAAAGGATTGGTCTAGGCCAGTGGTCGGAAAGCCGCGGCTCGCGAGCCACATGCGGCTCTTTACAAACTTAAATGCGGCTCTTCTGTGTGCCGGGCGCCCGCCCCCCTCCCTCCTCTCGGGCGCCCGCTCCCCTCCCTCCTCTCAGGCGGCCGCTCCCCTCCCTCCTCTCGGGCGGCCGCCCCAAAAGTCAGGACTCTGCAGCTGTCAGGATGTAGGCGGGGCAGCCAGGATGTAGGCGGGGCAGCGTGACGAACTCCTCTCCTCTCCTCTCACAGTCCGCCCTGAAGACCAGAACGGCGCGGGAACACGTCGAGAAGAACGCGCGGAGCAAAGGTAAGTGAATTGATATGGGGAATGAATTACTATATGGGGAATGAATTACTATATGGGGGATGAATTACTATATGGGGGATGAATTATTATGGGGGATGAATTACTATAGGGGGGATGAATTACTATATGGGGAATGAATTACTATATGGGGGATGAATTACTATGGGGGATGAATTACTATATGTGGGATGAATTACTATATGGGGGATGAATTACTATATGTGGGATGAATTACTATATGGGGGATGAATTACTATATGGGGGATGAATTACTATGGGGGGTGAATTACTATGGGGGGTGAATTACTATAGGGGGGATGAATTACTATATGGGGGATGAATTACTATATGGGGGATGAATTACTATGGGGGGGATGAATTACTATGGGGGATGAATTACTATATGGGGGATGAATTACTATATGGGGGGTGAATTACTATAGGGGGATGAATTACTATATGGGGGATGAATTACTATAAGGGATGAATTACTATATGGGGGATGAATTACTATATGGGGGATGAATTACTATGGGGGATGAATTACTATGGGGGATGAATTACTATATGGGGGATTAATTACTATATGGGGGATGAATTACTATATGGGGGATGAATTACTATGGGGGATGAATTACTATGGGGATGAATTACTATATGGGGGATGTATTTTCAGTTTTAAAAATGTGGCTCTCAAAATAAATTTCAATCGTGGTTTTGGCGAGATTTGGCTCAGTTGAATAAAAAGGTTGCCCACCACTGGTCTAGGCAACAAGCAGAAACATGGACATTAAACAAACCAGGATCAGTACAGGCAGCAGGCAGAGGCAACACTGTACTGGGGTGGCGGAGATCAGGGACACTTGCTGGCTGCAATGGTCTGGTGACTTTCACACTGGTGTACCGATGATCAGGAACACAGTGACTGGCTGTACTATTAGGACTCATTCATAGGGGGTGTATCAGTTTGCACTCTGTTCCCAGTCCAACTGTATTTGGGTCTTGCACCCGCACAAATTCCAGATTTCTGTGAGAGGAGAAACTTCACAGGATGCAGCTGGCAGCCTGTGTGTACATTGTGATCGCTCTCTTTCGCCACAGCGATCACATGGTACAGGGCCAATCACAGCAGCCCTGTACCTCGATCTGTGATCTACTGTGTCCAATAGATCCCACTGGTGAACGTCCTGGGGGGAGCTTTACAAAGGGAAGACTTACAGGTATGTCCTTCCGAAATAAGGGAGCTCTCTCCTGGCAATATATGTATAGTTTCCAGGAAGGAGGTGGTTAATTTATATCCAGTGTTGGATGAACAGCTACTTTTTTTTTCTAAGTACACTCCATGAGGTTGTGCTTGGTAACTCATCTTTCCCAGATTCAGGCAGGAATTTGCCATGTTCACATGTATTCTTCTTCTTTAAAGCTAAGTTCACACCTAAACAGCTCTGCAAGCCGTGTTTTGAATGGGCTGCTGTGTCTGCGTTTCATGCAGGAAAAAGGTTCCTGTACCATTTTTAAAATGTAGCTGCGTTTTCAGATGCATGTGGGTGCCGTTAGGAATGAATGGCAGCCCCACACATCTGCAAAAGGGCAGCGCAGTCTGGCTGTGGATGGTTGCGGGTGCGGGAAAAGGTGCAATTTACATGCTGTCTCGCACCCAAAACCACCCACACAAGTGTGGACCTAGTCTGCCAAATGATATATAATTACAGTAAATATGTTGGGCAATTACAGTGCATGAAAACACAAGGGTGTTTATTCTCAGTGGTAACCTTCACCTATCTTATATTTTAGACAATATGGTTTCAGTACCAAAATGTCTAGGTTGTAAAATACCACAATATGTTTGTTCTTTTATAATTGGTGTAATTGTATGTATATGCTTTGTTTTCATACATGTAAAATAACTTCCCAGCGCAATTTTGTTTTAAAAGCTATCTGAAATTGTTCGGGAGTTTAAGACAACAAATCGTCTATTGCTGACAGGAACCCCTTTGCAGAACAACCTCCATGAGTTGTGGGCATTACTGAATTTCCTTTTGCCTGATGTATTTAATTCAGCTGAGGTGAGTGTTTCTTGTTTTTAGAATTAACATTACTTGGTTGCTGTCAGATGTCTTTCCACAATTGATAAATCTTCTCTTCTGCTTTTGGTAAACTGCTGACGTTATGAAGGGAGAGTGTCACCAGCACACTGAGGATCACCAATATGGGTCCAAAAGTTTTAATGAACGATCACATGGTTACAGCAACAGCATGCCTAATGAAGGGGTCCTGCGAGACTCCAAAATGTTGTCATGCTGTAACTATGGGATTGTTCATTAAAATTTTTGGACCCATATTGGTGATCCTCGGTGTGCTGGTGACACTCTCCCTTGCTGATTCTGTTCGGTTGCAGCCGACGGTCGCTGCAGCACCCACTTATACACACAGCCATTTTTAACGCAGGAATGTGTGCTTGGATTGTACTCTTGCTGCTGAAGTTATTAACACCTTTTAGGGCTCTTGTGCATGGGCTGGCTGAGCCTTTTATGTGTAATTGCCAGTATGTTTCCTTTGCCCAGGCAGTCTACAGCCTGTCATTGACATTAAAATGATAATAAAGCTTCATTTTAAAAAAAACGAACAAAAAAACAAACATGTTATACTTAACTGCTCTGTGCACACAGCTGCCTCAATCCTCTTCTTTTCTGGTCCCCCGCTGCCGCTCTGGCTCGAGCAGTGCCCCCAGAGAAAGCTGCTTGCCTCCGAGCCGCTGCTCTATGTGTCCATACGACACATAGAACAGCAATTCAAGCTTCCCCAGCCCGCTCTCCTTTCCTCATTGGCTCACGGGCTGTGACAGTGGCAAGCTGTGTGCTGTATCTGAGCTGCCTGGGTGGAGTAAATATGCCAGCATTTACACTGAATGGGCTTTCCCAGCCTGTATGCAAGAGCCCTTACTCTGTAGAGTATTGGTTCCTCTTTCTTTTATAAGTGCCTGTTGCTGGTTTAGCCAGGTCTACAGACAGAAAGAAAATACATTATACCTTATTCATTCCTCTGAGGCTTTTGCAACTTTTTGCGCATGTGCCCGAATTTGGGGTATTAAATTCCAACAACCCTCTATTTCCTCCGCATGGTTCCCCTGGCTTGCTTGAAGATCCCATGCAGAGGAGGAAGGAAGAGATCTAGGAAGAGCTCAGGTTTCCTATTGGATCACACATCTGCAACATGTAAACTTTCAAAACTTCACTTCGTTGTTGGTTATATTACTGAATTTTTTACATCATCTCCAAAAGAAAAAAAAAGAAACCACCTTCCTGGAGTGGAGCTTCAGAGCAAAGTGAAGAAAGCAGCAGATACAGGAAGGAGGTCACACTGCTGGCAGCCATTAAACTTATTGTAACTTGAGACAGATCTCTTCCTCCCTCCTCTACCTGGGATCTTCAAGCAAGCAAGGGGGACCATGCTGTTGAATTAGTGGGTTGTTGACCCCAGGTTTGGGCGCTTGCGCAGTACCTTCCACACACCACTAACTGGCTTCAGCGGCTCCCAAGCTGTCAACTGGTGACACAAGGAGGATCTGAAGATACTACATTGCTCGGATCGTGTAATGGCCATTAGGAGGGTTGTTGTGGACACAGACATGCTCAGTTTTCATATGGAATATGTGAATGTACATGGTTAAGATTTTTATTGCTGTTTTTAATAAACTGGATTACAGGCAGTTGTGCGCTCTCCTTTCTTTATATTGTGTCACAGTGTTACTCTGGCCGAAAGCCACCCCAGGTGGAGAGGTGGCTCTTTTCTGGGAGCCTTACCTGCACACTCCGCTGAATTGGTAAGTAGGGGCCCCCTCTCTTCCATCTCTGGACATGGTGTGGGGCGTGGGTACTCCCTCAGGTCATCGATCCCTACAAGATTCTCCTCCCCCCTACAGGCCTGGAATCCTGTTCCTACCCCCCCCCCCCTTTACAGTAGATCTTAGCTCAGCGATGTTACAATAGTGGAGATAATGAACCGCACATGTACGGGGGTTTGAAAGCTATCTCCTGTGATCATGGCCATCACCACTAAAAGCAATGAGTGCCTTAGCAACAAGGCAGGAAGGGGGGATGCCACCTCTAGGAGTTTTCCTGCCAGGCTTCTGGCCTATAGCTCACACCTATTGCAAGAGCGTTATTTGACTTTAGTCAAAGCTTCAGTTTGTTTTTATGTACAGGAGCACATTACCTTTACTCTACAATGTACCAAAACTCCTAGATTCTTCTCAATTATTGACTTCCCCAGTTGTACTCCCCCTAGAATGTTTGATGCATGCTTGTTTTTAACCCCGAAGTGCATACTTTTTGTTATTAAACCTCATTTGCTACATACTATAGTTGTGCATTTAAACAGTGCTCAGGTTGGCTTGTACGTTGAAGACATCTTGCAAGGACTTTATTCCAATTGGTGTTATCTGCAAAAACAGAAATGGCACTTTTAATCCCAAACTTTATATAATTTATAAATAGGTTAAACAATAAGGGTCTCAAAACTGAACCTTGGAGTATACAGCTAACGACCTTAGATCACTTCGAATATAAATAATTTATCACTAATATGGTCTTTAAGCAAATTCTCTGTCTATTTACAAACTGAATTTTCTAAGCCTATAGACCTTATTTCACCCATTACCTGTCTGTGGGGACCTGTGTCAACCGCTTTTGCAAAGTCCAAGTATGCTGTATTTGCAGCCATTCCTTTGTATAGGTGTTTGCCCACTTTCTCATAAAGACAATTTGTTCGCCAAATTCAGTGTTTTGTGAATCCATGCTGACAATGGATCACTTACAATATTGTTTTCTAGCAAACAATCATTTATGTGGTCCTATAACGGTCTCTCAAGTATCTTCCAGACTATAGAAGTTAAGCTTACAAGGCTGTAGCTACTTTGTAAAGATTTTGATCCCTTTTGACACATAGACACCATATTCGCCTTGCGCCAATCCATTGGTACCATGTAAGTCTTTAAAGAGTCTGTTACAGGTGCTATATTCACTTTTATATTGTCTGTTTATATTGATTCTGAGCCAATGTGGTTAATTTGAGGCTGTGGCACTGCCATCACCATTATGGACTTGAGCACCATTGTTTTCACTTGCATATACAGAGCTGAAAAAGTTATTTAACCACTTCAAGTCCAGACACTTTTACCCCATTCCTGTCCAGGCCAATTTTCAGCTTTCAGTGCTATCACACTTTGAATGACAATTGTCATGCAACACTGTACCCATATACATTTTTTAGCATTTTTTTTAAACAGATAAAACTTTATTTTGGTGGTATTTATTCACCACTGGGATTTCTATTTTTGTTGCTATATAAATGATAAAGTCCACAAATTTTGAAAAAAAAGTTTTTCTTATAAAATTTTGCAAATAAATAATCTTTCTTCATAAATCTTGGCCAAAATGTATTCAGTTATCTTTTTAGTAAAAAAAAAAAAATAACCCAAATTAGTTTAAAATTATACTAACTAAAAATTATAATTTTTTAAAATGTTTTTACATTTTTTTTTTTTATATTATTATGGTTTTTTTTTGTTTTTTTTTGTACATACCGTCACCCTAGCAGTACAGTGTCACCATAGTGACACTGTACTACTTGTGGGGGTGATGAAGATAGTGTTAAAAAAAAACGAAACAAAAAAAAACTAGCTTTTACACCCATAAAAGCTCTAAAAGAAATAATTTCTCCTTCTCTCTGGCTGCATTTTTGCAGCCATTGAGAAATACTGTGAGAGCTGTGATTGGTCACAGCTTGTCACATGGTACAAGGCTGTTGTGAATAGCCTTGCACCATGTGATCTCTGTGATCATTCACAGATTTCACACGTAGTAAGCAATGATGTCAGTAGTGACATTTTGCTTACTACTCTTCTTGTGATCACTGATTGGCACAAGCAGGAAAGCAGGGAGGACATTTATAAATGGCCACCTGCCCCTGCACTGCTCCCGTCAGGCCCATGTATATAAACAGCCGGACGTAGTTTAAGTGTTACTAAACACACAACAGTAAAATCAGTCTGTATATGCAGTAAAGCATGGTTGGTATACTCACTGTGGAACCTACAGGGTTTATCCTCTGCATTGTGTTAAAAGGCTGTTTGATCCTGGCTTCTCTAATCCTCCCCTTCTTCCATTGTCCCTGACTCATCTCTGATAACACAGAGTCTTTGGAGTCACTCTGCACATGCTCAATTTAGTGTGTATGTGCTAGAGAGATTTTTTTCTTCCTTTGGGAGACTGCATGTGATCAGCACAGGGCCAATCAGCACTGTCCAGAGAGAGGGTAAGGGGTTCTGCAGCCTCATAGGGCAGTCATAGGAGAATGAAAACTTATAAAAGCTTTAACCAGTGCTCAGCTGGACACTGATAGAAGTCATAAGACTTCTGTAACTGCTGATGAGAAAATATAGTTAGCAGTTTTATTTATTTACTAAACTAATTGCATTTCAATGTTCTGTGTACTGTGGAAGACCAGATATACTGTCTCATTGTCCCCAGTCAGCTACTGGGGTTGTTTTGTAAGGGCCTACATGCCCAGACCTGATCTTTTTACTGTTTACTCGACCACGGTCAGAGTTCCTCAATCCAGGACGTCTGTGTATCTGGGTATTCCTTTTCTGACAAAAGGATACAGGAGCTGATTCTTAGAGCATAGGTTATATACTGTAACTATACCTACAGGTGATTGGACACTGGCAAAAGCTTTGCTGGAAACTGCCTCCTAGTGTACCTATACAACACCACCTACTTCTGTCTGAGCAGTCTTCAGTCTTCAAAGTTTCTTGTGTGCAACCCTCCTTCAGACTTGCAGTGGGCTCTGTGCCGGTCTGCACCTGCCCTTCGCAACTTAAGTCTTTTCTTTTTTTCAAAACATTTTATTAATTTCTAAAAAAAAATTCTTTACAATAGAAAACAAATGAATTACACATTACAAAAAAACAAAACAAAAAAAGAGCGAAGGGAGTCCAAAATGTAATAATATCATAATATCAATTATGCTCATCTGTTCCTAAATCCTCCTCTCTATTACCCATTACCAGACTTACTCTAACCTCTAAATTTCTAAGTACATCATTCATTGTTTATTTCTCATCTCCACCACTCTCTCTTAGTATATACACATTTTTCCCCTATAGATCAAAGCCTAGGATCTTAGATGTGAAATATACTGTATAAAATTGTAACATATAAAAAAGAAAATAAATAAATACATATAAATATATATACAATTTGCATAAACCCAATTCATTTTACAATTTGCATAAACCCAATTAGCTGATAACATGGCTTTTTCCTGTGTTGTTAAAGATTTCTCCATATATAGAGCCCATGGTTGATATACTTTCTTCGACTTATGCCCCCCCATAATCTATTTTAATTTATACGTTTTCTAAGTAAAGCAAGTTCTTTATATCTCTCTGTACCATTTCCATAGTTGGGGGCAATGAGTTGTGCCATTTTCAAAGTATGCACCTTCTTGCTGTTGTTAGACGGATATGGACCCATTCTGTATTGCAAATTTCTGAGTGTCCCATTGGCGCTGTCTCCCAGTAGCTAAACAAAACTAGCATTGGGTCTTCCAGAATGCCATACCCAAAAATCTTAGATGTGTAACTTAGTACTTGTTTCCAAAAATTATTAATTAAGGGACAATACCAAAAATAGTGTGCTAATGTAGCCTTATTTTCTCCACATTTTGGACAACTATGGTTGAGGGTCATAACCTTGAATTGGTAAATATGCTTGAAGCAGTATTTTATATTGAGTCTCTCGCCATACTTCATTTACTATGATTTTACAAACCATGTGGTATCCTTGGATATTTGAAATGTTACGTTGTCCACCTGAAAGTCCTGAGACCATTTTTAGATATTAGATCAAAAGCTCTATTAGATACCCAGATCAAAAGCTCTATGCCTAGTCAAGTATGGGTAAATGACAGATATAGATAAATCTGCTGTTTCTCCCAGAGTGTCTAAAGAGGCGGTAGATATGTCCTCCGTATTTGAAAACCTAGATCTACCCGCTATCCAAACTATACAATGTCTCAGCATACATGATAGATTATATAATCAAGTTTTTTAAATGCAGTCTGTGGTTTCTTACCCTGCCAGATGAATTTACAGAATGCTGAATTCAGCACTTTCACATTTTTTTTTGTAAATGAGAAATGTTCACACTTTTTTTAATATACTTATGTTTACAAATATATTAAATTTATTTAATTTTTTTGATTTTTTTTTTTGATAGACATCATTTTATTATTGTTCAGTGGGACCTGAAGACCTTTACTTGTTCCTTTCAAGTATAACATTTTTGTTTTGAATGACAATAAACATATCCTTATAATCTCAGCATTATATTGTACAGA
Source organism: Staurois parvus (assembly GCF_062004578.1). Lineage (NCBI taxonomy): Eukaryota > Metazoa > Chordata > Amphibia > Anura > Ranidae > Staurois > Staurois parvus. The sequence goes on from NW_028317998.1 coordinate 4,120,691, forward strand.
GGCATGTTTTATGCTGAGCAGAGGAAGGCAAATTGTGTAGTTTGTAGAAACTGATCAGATGATTTCAGATTACTCTGTTCTAGAAAATCACAATTGGAGTTTAAAAAACACAGTAGGCGTAGTTCACTAAGCTATTACAATCTGCAGTTGCCACAGTGATCTTCATTTTCAGCAATGGAGCCGCCAATGAAAATCACATGACTGAAAATAACCATCTTTATGGCTAACATGCATTATAGAATTTCATGTGTTAAGTTCTGTTTTACTTTGTATTTTTTTACTCTAGTTACTTTATATACTTTTTTGTGAAATCTGTTTTGCACAGGATTTTGACTCTTGGTTTGACACAAATAATTGTCTTGGGGATCAAAAACTTGTTGAAAGACTTCATGTAGTAAGTATGATCTCACCTTTCTGTAGATCATTTACTTCCAAATTTTTAGGTGTTAATAATAAAGCCTCCTATATATAAATGTTTTACCAGGTGTTAAAGCCATTTCTTTTGAGACGCATAAAAGCTGAAGTAGAAAAGAGTCTCCCACCAAAAAAAGAAGTAAAAATTTATCTTGGACTCAGTAAAATGCAGAGGGAATGGTAAGACTGAGCTTATTCTTCTTTTGTATGTCTTAAAAAGGTCACCTTATAGATATAAAGCATGTTTGAGCATTCAGGATTGTTACCAGTAGATGGTGTGGTGGTTTATGTAAGGATTTATTCTATTTATGAAGGGCGGTGTCCCTTTCCCTTAGATGAAATATTACAGTGCCTCCAGCCATCAAATACGACAAATATTTAGTGAACCTATAATTTGGACACCTTGATAATTTGATCACCACTTATTATTATACCTTGAATCCTTTTAGCCAGTATGATTTCGTACCATACACACAAAATTTGCCTTATAATAGATAAATATATAAATTTATTTATGTACAAAAATTATATATATATTAACACAAAACGCAAAAGACTGGTGATGAATGGATATTGATACACACGATCAAAGATATACTATACCAATATCATACACAATACAGTATTTCTAAATAATAATAAACAAGATTACAATATTTCTAATGATGATAAAGATTAAAATTTAAATTTAGTAATAACTGATAATTTAGAGTATCTCAGAGGTAATTTTCTCACATAACGTGGCCATAGGAATGGGAGAAAATATTCCCTGATAAATTATACTCTAACTAATAAAAATTAATAATTTATGAAATATGTAAATTTGCAATTTGACACCAAACAATTTTAGCAGTAATACAGGATCTCTCGATATATATATGAACACCCAATGCAGTTGTTATCACTCTAAGGTAATTCTTATCATACTAAACAACAGATGAAATATGCAATACAACATTAGATAGACAGTCTCACCACACCCAGAACTTGGACTATGACACCTTCCCAGTGGATTCAGCTGGCAATGGAAACGCCTTCAGAATAATGGCCACAGGGCAAGTGATAGATAGGTAGGGTTGGAAAATGTAGTATGGTATAGATTCAGAGAGTTTAGAGGTTTAGTAAAAAGTTTTTAAAAGTTTGAAAGGATGAAAGAGTGGTTATTCAGCAGGGATGGATTTCAGCCTCTTCAGATTTCTTCAGCTTCTTCCTTTGGCTCCAGTGAGATTTTTCAGTGAGTCTTTCAGGTTTTTTTTTCCAGGGTTTTTTTTCTTTAGTCAGTCTTTTTTTAGTGAGTTTTCCCTTTTAAATGAGGTGCATGGCTTTTTATACCATCTAAACTATTGTTCTAAAAGACCCTCCCAACAGGCTTTTTGATTGGCCGGTCGAGAAATGTATGTACCTATGCTATCTCTCACCTGTCCACTAGGTGGCAGTCAGGGCTCATAGAACAATTTGAGTATTTATGATGACTCACACCTCGGGAGAACCCCAGGTGATTTCAGGTATTAAAATATACGTCTTATCCAGATATATATATTTGATTATACCTATAATGTTCTAAATAGGAACCATAGGAGATATATGTGTATTCAGTTATTCATTTCCCTGAAATACAAAACGTGTGTGCAAGCATTTGTTTTCTGATATAAATCTCTAACTGATACCAATTCACCATATATCTTTATTTTCATCATTTCATACTCAATTTAGTGGTATACCATCCTCAACTCTGCTGAATATTTTTGTTTGAGAAAGAGTGGGAATAATGTATCTTTCTGTTGATGTCTTTGTGGGTAAAAATATAAGTTCCAAGCTTTAACTTTTAGTCTTAAGACTGACACAGGAAACTGTTATTTACGTCCATTGTAAAAATCAGAGAGTACAAACAGTTGTCCTGGTCGTTTGAAAAGACTGTTTGAAAAGACTGTTAGCTCATCATTCTCCCCAAGGTTTGTTTACTCTTCTCAGACTTTAATATGGTCTCATCTATTGTTCACTTGTTGTGTGGTGACTCAATGTTTGAAGGTCCAAGGTCTTATTTGACTGTCTAATTAACTTTTGTATATGCATTCTCCCCAACCCCAATATACAAACAGTATTTGTTGATATATGCACCTTTTAGTTAGTCTCATAGTCGCCAATTTAAACTTCTCAGAATTGTGGTCTTAGGCCACCTGTAGATAGTCAAACAGTCTATTGTCTCTGGAAAAAGCTCCCTTCACCCATTATCTGCATGTCTTCACTAGAGGGTCCTTTGAATTTCAACCAAGAAAAGTTAACCCTTAACAGATGGCTAGGCTGGTTTGCTGTCAGAATGAAGTTATGTTTTTAATAAATCTCTTCAAAAGGCACTACAATGGATAAATGTGCATTTGAGTTTGGGTACTTTCTATGTGAAGACACAGAATCTATTACTCTTTCAAGTTCAGATTAGATTATCTAAATCAGGGGTCTCCAAACCTTCTAAATAAAGGGCCAGTTTACTGTCCTTCAGACTTTAGGAGGACCGGAGGGCCCAGTGGGAGTATAAAATTCCCCAGCGGCAGTAGGAGTAAAAAAAAAAAAAAAACATAGTGCTTGTAGTCAGTGGAAGGAGGAATAGTGTCCAGTCATTGGTATTAGTTGGAGGAACAGTGCCCCATCATTGGTATTATTGGGAGGAATAGTTGCCCCATCATTGGTATCTGTGGAATGAATAGTGCCCCATCATTGGTATTACTAGGAGGAATAGTGCCCCATCATTGGTATTAGTCGGAGGTACAGTGCCCCATCATTGGTATTACTAGGAGGAATAGTGCCCCATCATTGGTATTAGTGGGAGGAATAGTACCCCATCATTGGTGTCAGTGGGAGGAATAGTGCCCCATCATTGGTGACAGTGGGATGAATAGTGCCCCATCATTGGTGACAGTGGGATGAATAGTGCCCCATCATTGGTATCAGTGGGAGGAATAGTGCCCCATCATTGGTGGTAGTGGGAGGAATAGTGCCCCATCATTGGTGTCAGTGGGAGGAATTGTGCCCCATCATTGGTGTCATTGGGAGGAATAGTGACCCATCAATGGTATCAGAGGAAGGAATAGTGCCCCATCCTTGGTATTAGTTGGAGACCACTGATCTAAATTAAAACAAACTGTTTTAGATTTGAAAGCATGGTCATGTTGAAAATACGCTCCCTTTTGTTAGTAATCTGTGAACCTTTGCTTGCAGGAAAGCTATTACCAAACTTGTCCACTGCAGGCTCCTTGTTCTCACTCTCATAGGAAAAGCCTTGTTTAACCACATGCCCTCCAGAGGATTTACCCCTTTTTCTGACCAGGCCATTTTTTGCGTTACAGCGCTGCTTATTTTAACTGACAATTATGTGATCATACAACGCTGCACCCAAATGAAATGTACATCCTTTTTTTACCCACAAATTGAGCTTTCTTTCGGTGGTATTTGATCGTCTGTGCGTCTTTAATTTTTTGTGCTATAAAAAAAAAGACCGACAATATAAATGATTTAGCATTTCCGGGTAGGGGGCGCGACCTACCCGCGCCGCCATATGCGGCCGTGGCTGTCAATCAGCGGGTCCCGGTAAGCTGTGTGAGAGCTAACTGCAGGGGAACACAGAAAAAAACAACTGTAGTACAAGTACAACCAAATGACCGCTTTTTGAAAAGTAGGAACCCCATGGTGATCTCTTTTTTGCCACTGGTCTTTTGGAAATTAAGAAACAAGTCGTTTTTTAGGTGGTTAAAATATGAATCTTGCTAATGGTGAACTATATACAAAGCTTCATAAATCATATACAGAGGGAGGGGGTGAAGGGGTGAATGTGCACGCCACATACAATGGGAGGATAGAACTCGAGTGTTCCACTCACACTTGGGGAGTAGCGAATGGGTTAAAAAATAATCCCACAATAAAATGAATTATAACTTACCTTTCTATGGATGAAGGTAGGTTCTCTGTGCAGCAGTTCCCCCAGCCCCCTCAATACTTACCTGAGCCCCATCATGATCCAGCGATGCGCACGGCTATCCTGCGTCTCTGTCTCCTCATTGGCTGAGACAGCAAGCAGGGGCCATTGGCTACCGCTGCTGTCAATCACAGCCAGTTAGCCAATGAGGAGGGGGTGGGGGCAAGCCACTGCTCCGTGTGTAAATGGACACACGGATCAGCAGCTCGGGAACACAGAAAGGAGGAGCCAGGAGTGATGGCAGGGAACCCGAGAAGAGGAGGATCCAGGCTTCTCTGTGCAAAACCAGTACTCCGGGAAGGTAAGTATAACATGTTTGTTTAAAAAAAAAAAATTAACCTTTAGTATCTCTTTATATCTAATGGTGCTTACTTCCATTTCTGTGGTACCTTACTTCAATCCCCCTTCATCCTCTTTCTATGTTTTGAGAGGCATGGCTCTCAAATGTAAATGCAGGCAGTGATCGGACCTCACAGCAATCACAAGTCATAGAGCCACTTTGATTGGCTCTGTGCATTCACTGCGCTCTGCACTGTCTAATTACAACTTGATCACATGCATTGAAAGGGTGCATCCATGCTTGTTTTGTACAGAGTCCACCTAGCCGCTGTTACTATGCAGTAGTTGTAATGTGGATAAAGAAGGTAAAACATTTGTCTGTTACATCATAATAATAATAATATTTTACATCATTAGCCCTGTATGAGTATGATCTCTACATAGCAATAATTTGTACCATTTTTATTTTTAGGTACACCAAAATTTTAATGAAAGATATCGACATCCTGAATTCTGCTGGTAAAATGGACAAAATGCGTCTCTTAAATATACTAATGCAGTTGCGCAAGTGTTGCAACCATCCATACCTGTTTGATGGGGCAGAACCTGGTCCACCCTATACAACTGACAGTCATCTTGTCTACAACAGTGGAAAAATGGTGGCTTTGGATAAATTGCTTCCCAAGCTGAAGGAGCAAGGTATATACAGTATCTGGTATAGTTTGCTGTTATCTGTTAACCTCTTTTCATATGGCAGCAAAGACAAGACTCACAAAATAGCAAGAAAATAAAAATATTCAATACGTATAATAGTAGCATAGTGCACTGATTGCTGCTTGATCCTTTTGTCTTAGTGCCAGTTAATGGATATTTTAAGTCCATAGTTAGCCACTAAAAATGGAAGAGTCTCAGATACAGTAGAGACAAGCAGATTGTACATGTTCAGTTTTTTTTGGTCAACCAGTGGGTTGAACGAAAAAAAAACTGACAGATCCGTGCATCAACATAAACAATGTTGATCCAGGGACCTCTCCCACTGAGCTACTGTATTCTGACAGAGGGTTCCCTGGGTCAGGTTCTGTTGAACAGTCAGCAGAACACATGGACCGAAATTTGGCTGGTTCATTTTCGGTCCGTGTATACCCTGCTTAAGATGAGAGCCTGCCTGTGAAACAGTACAGTACAGTAATGCTAAGTGTTGTATATAAAATATGAAAAAGAAGTCCCCTTTCAAACTGGGTGGATTCCATTCTGATCAGCAGGGTATCCGCTCACAGATCTCCTGCTGATTGGAGCAGAACAGGAGGATGACACATCCATGCCTGCTCAGTTTCTGCAGTGGAATCGGACAAAGGCCATTGTGCTCTATGGTCGGCCAGGAGTTAATGGATTCTGCTGTCCATCTACACCCGACTACCCTCCTATCTGATTCCACATAAATTGAAGAGGATAGATCCCCTTCCATTTCTATCTAGAGGACCGTATCGGACGCGGAGATAGGAGTGTTTAAATGGACACAAGTCTGTTTATACCCACCTCTCTATAGGAATGCATGGACCTTCCAATCAGGTTTGCCTGAAAAACAGACAGGTGGACCTGATCAGATTGCCATGTGAAAGGGGCCTAAGCAACATAAGGCACAGCTGGAAGCATATGTATGGGATCTGATTGTGAGAACTGTGATTTCAAGTATGTTGATCACTTCAGCCTCTGGGATGGGATGATGCCTGCAACTGCATCATCCTGGTATCTTTTTTTTCACCTGGCAATGCTCTTTATTGTAAAAGTGATCCTAGAGGTGAATTTTACATGCGACAGGTGGAGAGCCTGGAATGTCACTGATCATCTTTATGGTCTAAGAAACCGGAAGCTCTGAGTATTTTATCACTTTTAGTTTTTGCCAGGATGTACTGGCTTGTGAAAGCATCATATCAAACTGATCTGGGTTTGATCTGATGCTTTGGAGGGCAGAGGAGAGATATGGGGTCTAACAGACCCCAGATCTCTCCATAAAGAGAAACTTAAATAAAAGAAATAATAATAAAAAAGTAAATTGCCCTCCTCTCCTGTGCTCACGTACAAAGGCAAACACATACATACAGTTATGGCCAAAAATATTGGCACAGAAAATTATTTGCAATTACAAGTACTTAGGCATTCTCATGTTTATTTCTTTTGTTTGTATTGGTATGACACAACAAAATGGGAGAGGCAAAAAGCCAAATCTGACACATTCCACGTAAAACTCCAAAAATGGACTGGACAAAATTTTTGGCACCCTTAATTTAGTATTTGGTAGCACACCCCTTGGAAAAAAATAACTGAAATCATTTTTCTCGGCTGAAATTGTGGACCACTCTTTTTTTGCCAACTGCTCCAGGTCTCTCAGATTGGAAGGGTTCCTTTTCCCAAGTGCTGTTTTGAGATTTCTCCACAGGTGTTCTATGGGATTGAGACTTGGACTCATTTCTGGCCAGTTCAGTACTCTCCAGCGTTTTGTCTGAAACCATTTCTGGGTCTTTTTGACTAGTGCTTTGGGTCATTGTCCTGCTGTAAGACCCACGACCTCTGACGAAGAGCCAACTTTCTGACACTGGGCCCTACATTACATCCCAGAATTCTTTGGTAGTCTTCAGATTTCATAATGCCATGCACACGGCCAAGACATCCAGTGCGTGAAGCAGCAAAGCAACACCAAAACATCAGTGAACCTCCACCATGTTTGACTGTAGAGACTGTATTCTTTTCTTTAAAGGCTTAATTTGTTTTTCTGAAAACAGTAGAATGATGGGCTTCCTCAATTATGTTTTGGCAAACTCCAGTCTAGCTTTTTTGTGTTTCTTTGTCAGCAGTGAGGTCCTCCTGGGTCTCCTACTATAGCATCCCTATTCATTCATATGGCGATGTGTAGTGTGAGCTGACACAGTTGTACCCCAGGTAAGCTTGAATTTGTCTGGAAGTTGATTGGTTCTTTATCCACCTTTTCGAACAATCCTTTGTTGCAATCTTTGATCAACTTTTCCCTTACATCCACTTTCAGGGAGATCAGCTACAGTGCCGTGGGCTGAAAACTTCTTGACAATGTTGCGCACAGTGGACACAGGAACATTAAGATCTCTGGAGATGGACTTGAGATTGTCCATGCCTTTCCTCATTTTTTGTTCTCAAATCCTCAGACAGTTATTTGCTGCTCATTCTCTTCTCCATGCTCCATCTGGCACACACAGACACACAACAGAAAGATTGAGTTAATTTTTCACCATTTTAAATGGTTGTCGATGGGATTTCTATATTGTCAGCACCTGTTATTTGATACAAGTGAGTTTAATTACAAATTACACGAGCATCACAAACTTGGAATGCAATTATTTCTTACAATTTTGAGATGGTGCCATAATTTTGTCCAGTCCATTTTTGGAGTTTTGCGTGGAATGTGTCAGATTTGGATTTTTGTTTCTCCACTTTTGTGTGTCATACCAATACAAACAAAATAAATAAACATGAGAATGCCTAAACTTTTTTAATTGTAACAGTTTTCTGGGTATAGTGGTGCATTATCTGACTGAAATGCAGGGGTACCAATATTTTTGGCCATGACTGTGGGTCATGGATGCATACGTAAATTGTGTTCACACCACACTTGTGAGGTATCGCTATGAACGTTATAGTGATAGCAATAATTCTATCACCAGACCTCTAGTGTAACTCTAAACTGGTAATCTGTAAAGGTTTTTAAAGCTTTGCCCATGAATATATTAATGTACTGTAATTCATTGTTGTTCCACAGGTGTGTGCATTTTTAAAGAGTGATATGTTAGGTCTCTACTCGCTGTAACATCATATTTATATCTTACCAAAGATTTGGGTATTATTTTTTGTTTTTGTGTATTAAAATTGCTTAAAGTTGCATTTGAAAAATGCTGAGCAAATATAACGTGCCAGTAAAATACTGCAACACCCACCATTTTTTTCTCTAGGGCCGCTGCTTAAAAATAAAAATGTTTGCTGGTTCTAAGTAATTTTCTAGAAGAAAAATTGCTGATTTTTACATGTAGGGTGGACTGTCAGAATTGGACAGGGGCTGAAGTGGTTAAAGATAAGAATGGATATAAATATTTCACATTTTTATGATAAAGAAAATGGTGGTTAACAACGCTGGTTTTATAGTAGTTTCCCTATGAGCATTGCAAAGGTTCCTAGTAGCCAGCAAAAAATCCTCAGGTTAAGAACTTAAAGTAGAACTGTAGGCAAAACATTTTTTTTTTCATTTTGGATAGAGGGAAGGTTATAACCCCTTTCAGATTCTTTTCACATGTTTCCCATTGCGGAGATTTCCCTTCACTTCCTGTCCCATAGCCAAACAGGAAGAGAGAAGAAATGCCTGAAAATTTGTGAATTTCTTGGGAACCCCAAGGTCACCTAAACTAGTGTCCCCTTTGGAAGATTTCCCCACTATTACTTTTCTGAGGACAACCCAAAATTTGGGGTTTTCTTTTACTTTCACTTTCAATGATAATGGTAAACAGGACAAATAGAGTGGGTGAATCTCCCTAACAGGAGCACAGACAGCAATAAAAACTGGCAAGCATTCAAATCCCTCTCCACTCTATCCAAAACTAAAAAAAAAAGTTTTGCCTTTAGTTATATTTTAAGAACAGGTTTTTCGTGTGCATAAAAGGTTCACATGGGCAGGGTTTCCCTTTGGTATTATTAAATAATAGCACAGCTGTTGTCTTTTAGTTTTACTTTGGTGGAGAAGTACACCAGGGACTACTGCTGTCTAGCAATTTTGGACTTTTGAGCTTTTGTACATCAACAGTGTACATCTCTGCCTTGTGGTTCATATGGGGGGGGGGGGGTCTCAATGCAGTAGGCTAATGTGCAAGAACATAAGTTTAGCCCCAGTGTGGATCCACAACGAAGGAGAGTCATGCCTTATTGCAGCCACCTACACATGTACATCTTTTAACACCTCCCCAAACCTTGAGACAACCTTCAGTAATAAGCACCCACTTTACAGAATGTTTGTTGTGGTCAGATTGTTCTAACAGTTGGAGGATCTTAAAGGGGCTTGGTTACATAAAACTGGAGTCTAACATACATTTACAACACTCAGAACAATAATTTAAAAGAAATTAAACTTTTTCCATTAAATATGCTTTTCAGGCAGCAATCAGACAGCAAGGCAGTAATAACTTAGCAACCTACATCTCTTGTTCACATCAGGAGTCCCCCCTTATATCATAGATTTCTTTTACATCAAAGTTCCCTTTTAAATCAGGGTCCCCCTAATATCAGAGCCTCCTTTTATATCAGCATCTCCGCTTAGATTAGAGTGCCCATTTAGTTCAGAATCCCCCTTAGAAAAGGAGCCTTCCCCTAGATTAGATTTTCCTCTTAGATCAGAGTCCCATTAAGGGTGGGAATCGGGAGCCACGAGGCAGCAGCCAGAGTCAGGGACAGAGCTGGTAGGTGGAGCAGCTCTGCACAGAGGATATTTCATCCTACTGTGCATGCTATGTAAGCGTGTCATCAATTACTAGAACACCAACTATCCTAGCAGCCAATGACAACAAAGATGATGGCGAAGGTAGGGGAGAGGGGGGAAAAAGTGGAGAACACAGTCAGCTGCCAGGAATCCTCAATTTATAATGTGTGTGAGAACACAGTGGGCCCCATCCCCCTTGGGGCCTGTGTGCCCTAGCACCCACCCACCCAGTCACTGTGGCTGTCTGCACCAGAAAATTGCCTTATTGAGTCCTATCTCGCCCCCAGCATGCAGTACAAGCATTCACTGCATGCTGTACCACTGTGTTGCTTTGATAGGCTGGCAGGTGGGTGGGCATCATGTATGCTCCCTGGCTTTTAGACTAGTGATTGAAGCTGATCTAGTGTTGCATCCAGTAAAATGCTTGTGTGATGGTCAGGCATTTTAACTTGACCCACTAGCTTCAGTACTTTTTAACTCGCTGAACAACTATGAAGCTTAGAAGCGTCAGAGAGAATTTAGAAATCCTTATCTGTATTCTTGTTCTGAACCAGTAACTCTGAATTAAATGAACCTATATCAGCAATGGGCAAACTACGGCCCACGGGCCGTATACGGCCCGGCGGACCTTTTAATCCGGCCCGCGGAGCTAGGCTCCCGCTAGGCTCCTCTCACAGGCCGCCCTGAAGACCGATGTAGCATGAAAATCTGTCTCCTATGAGGATCTGTCCCCCTCGATGTATCTGCACATGTGCCGGAGATCGCCGATCGGCTGCTAATGCCTGAAACTGGCACATGCGCAGATACGTCGAGGGGGACAGATCTTCATAGGAGACAGATTTTCATGTTACACCGGAACGGCGCGGGAACACGGCGAGAGGAACGCGCGGAGCAAAGGTAAGTGAATTGACACAGGGGGGACTTGGGGACTTAATATGGGGGATGAATTAATATGGGGAATGAATTACTATAGGGGGGATGAATTACTATGGGGGATGAATTACTATATGGGGGATGAATTACTATGGGGGATGAATTACTATATGGAGGATGAATTACTATATGGGGGATGAATTACTATGGGGGATGAATTACTATATGGGGGGATGAATTACTATGGGGGATGAATTACTATATGGGGGATGAATTACTATGGGGGATGAATTACTATATGGGGGATGAATTACTATGGGGGATGAATTACTATATGGGGGATTAATTACTATGGGGGATGAATTACTATATGGGGGATGAATTACTATATGGGGGGTGAATTACTATGGGGGATGAATTACTATGGGGGATGAATTACTATGGGGGATGAATTACTATATGGGGGATGAATTACTAGATGGGGGATGAATTACTATATGGGGGATGAATTACGATGGGGGATAAATTACTATATGGGGGATGAATTACTATATGGGGGGTGAATTACTATGGGGGATGAATTACTATATGGGGGATGAATTACTATGGGGGATGAATTACTATGGGGGATGAATTACTATATGGGGGATGAATTACTATATGGGGGATGAATTACGATGGGGGGATGAATTACTATGGGGGATGAATTACTATATGGGGGATGAATTACTATGGGGGATGAATTACTATATGGGGGATGAATTACTATATTGGGGGTGAATTACTATGGGGGATGAATTACTATATGGGGGATGAATTACTATGGGGGATGAATTACTATATGGGGAATGAATTACTATGGGGGATGAATTACTATATGGGGGATTAATTACTATATGGGGGATTAATTACTATGGGGGATGAATTACTATATGGGGGATGAATTACTATATAGGGGATGAATTACTATGGGGGATGAATTACTATATGGGGGATGAATTACTATGGGGGATGAATTACGATATGGGGGATGAATTACTATATGGGGGATGAATTACTATACGGGGGATGAATTACTATGGGGGATGAATTACTATATGGGGGATTAATTACTATGCTTACTATGGGGGAATATTACTATACTTACTATGGATGACACATACACATCATTCATCTACTCTTGGTCCGGCCCCCGGGTCCAATATATGAACCCATTGCGGCCCTCAAGTCAAAAAGTTTGCCCACCCCTGACCTATATGATAGCAAGCAGGGGCGGATTGAAAACTCATGGGGCCCCAGGGCAATAGGGGATCATGGGGCCCCCGTATGCTTGCCCAAACTCAAAAAAGCCTATGAAAAAGGTACCAGGGGCATCTTATGGGGCCCCCTACTGACCCCGGGCCCTCAGGCAGTGCCCGAGTTTCCAAATGGTCAGTCCGCCCCTGATAGCAAGAAGGTAACTAGACTTCAACGACTTGCCGTCCGCCAATAGTACATTTGATTCTGGTGGGCGGCATCGCAAGGCACCACATCGTACCCGTAGCGGCAATGGCACGATTTTGCAACTGCTGTGTCCGGTGGACACAACGGATCACAATGCTCAGTCCCTGGCCGCTGTGAGTAGCCGGGGTATCACGTAATCACTATGACCAAGCAAAACTGTCATGAATGGCTTCCATTCATCACAGCTTGCCTACTATTGTGATGCTGTGAGTTGCCAAGAGTTATCACATGCTATTTCGAACCCTGTATCATGTTATTCACTGTAGCCAATCACAGCATCACAATAGTAAGCATGCTGTAGAGAATGAAAGCCAGTTAAAAAATTAAATACAAATATTATTTATTTCTTTAGACACTGTTACCAGTCAGTATCCCTGATCTCTGCAACACCAGTCATATGATAACGCTGCACTGCACTGGTGACAGAATGTAAAAAAGAAAATGTGAAAGAAAAAAAAACACATTTTATTTAATTTCTTCATTTTACAAAACATTGTGACAAAAAATTACAACTGTAAAACACTCGCCATGCCTCTTATTAAATACCTTGGACTGTCTACTTTAAAAAAAGGGGTCAGTTGGGGGTATGTGTACTGTCCTGACATTTTAGGGCCTCAAGAAATGAGATAGGCCATCACTACATCAGGATTGATCCATTTTTTACAAATACAGGTGAAACTCGAAAAATTAGAATATCATGCAAAAGTTCATTTATTTCACTAATGCAACTTAAAAGGTGAAACTAATATATGAGATAGACTCATTACATGCAAAGCAAGATAGTTCATAGATTTTCCTTAGAATTAGTCCCACCCAGCCATGTGCTTACCATACTGCAACCCTTATTTATTTCGATGGTTGGGCCCTTACTCACAGCCATCCATAAAAATGAGGACCCAGCCATACGAGTGGGCCTATTTTAAAGCTCAGACTGTCAGCTCTGGACAGGGCCATACAGTGCAGATCTGTTTTATGCATAGTTTTTAGTCTGGGTACTCCTGCAAATTAGAATAGGAGGGTATTTTACCAGTGAACCTTGAAGTGGCAGTTTAACATCTAATACATTTGCATTTGTATGCAAACAATGTCAGTTTTAAGTTCAAATGTTTCACATAGATCCTAGTAAGAGTCTCTTTAATGTCTAGAAGAATTAAAGTGATTGTAAAGGCAATTTTTTTTATTAAAATAAAAAAAGATATTATACTTACCTGCTGTGTGCAATGGTATTGTACAGAATGATTCCTTACCTTATCATCTGGAGTCCCCCTCTCCTCCTCCTGGAGTCTGCTCCTCCTTTCCTGTGGGTGTTCCCCCAGCAGGTTGCGTGCTGAAAGGGCATCCATGCAAGCTCCCTTCTGAGCTGGTCTGCGTTCATCCATAGACACACACAGCACTGCTCAGTCACGCCCCTCGCTCCCTCCTCACAGGATTTGACTGACAACAGCAGTAGCCTATAGCCCCTGCTGCTGCCTGTGTCTCATTTGAGACTAAGAAGTGAAGGAAGAAGAGCTGCAACTGGGACAGTGCTGGATCATGAAAGGAATCAGGTTAGTGTTTAGGGATGGGGGGAGGAAGGAACAAGTAGTAGGGAATTTTTACCTGTATTCAAACAATAAATTAGTGTTAAACTAAAATGTTACACAGATCCTAATAAGAGTCTCTTTACTGTCTAGGAGAATTAAAGTGATTGTAAAGGCAAATGTTTGTAGTTGTCAAGGTCCTACCTTTTCCCTGAGGTTATGTTACTCCATGTGCTGGCGTCCATCTTGGATTCTGCTGTGCATGATGGGAATCCTTTTATGCCTTCAGGTTTCTGTGGTCCATCCCCCAGAGGGGTGTGGCTGATGACATATAAGCCTGTGGCCCGCACATGCTCTTTGCACTTGTGTCTTTGTGTTGCTATTACTCTGTTCTGACTCTCGTGACTCTCCTGGTATCTGATTCGGCTTGTGACTTGACTATTCTTTGTATTCTCCTTTGATCTGACCCTCTGTTGCTGAACCCGGCTCGTGACCTGTGATTCTCGTCTGCTGTCCTGTACTGTTTTGTCCTGTTGTTGTTGACCCCGGCTTGTCTGACTACTCTTTTGTCTCTTCCACCAGCTACACGCCATTGGCGGCGGCCATTACCGCAGCTGAGGTGTCTCGGGGGCCGCGACCTGGTTCCTGGCTGCGTCAAGTCCATCCCCACCATCAGGGGCCCTGGTGAAGGGCATCCTGGGACTTAGACTCCGCGCCCTGAGGGACTTCGGTCTGTGGGTGGTGGTTGTCGTCAGCCAGTGCGTTACATTGTTAGGCCTGCCTGTCCGTTCCTCAGCTCCTGCCCTGACAGTAGTCAATTAAAATAAAAAAGATTTTATACTTACCTGTTCTGTGAAATGGTATTGCACAGAGTGGTCCCTTACTTCCTCTTCTGGTGTTCTCTACTGGTCCTTTCCTTTCCTGCAGGTGCCGTGTGTTGACGAGTCACCTGTTTGGGCATGCTCCCTCCATGTCCATAGACACAAACTGCGGCTCAGTTATGCCCATGGTGAGCACGGGATCCAACTGACAGCAACAGAAGCCTGTGGCTTCCTCTGCTGCCTATGTCTTCTGTGAGACCAGGAATTGAAGAGAGAAGGACTGCGACTGGGACAACGCTGGATCATGAGAGGAGTCAGAGAAGTATTTAGGGATTGGAGGAGGAGTGGGGGGCACAAGTAGTTGGGAGTTTTTTACCTTAATGCAGAGAATGCTTTAAGGTAGAAAACAGAATGTGACTTTGGAGCCACTTTAAGCAATCAGGACATATTTTATTGCTCATTTCTCTTCAATTTCATTTTGATAAAGGAGATTTGCATCAGGAACCAGGCTTAATATGCAAGTATGCACTAGCTCTCTAGCCTTCTCAACTGCTCTGTACTATAACCCCACCACCACAGGCTATCAGAGCAGCAGCTTTGTTTACAGCCTTCTCTCCTTTCAAGTCATTCCTTGAAAACAGTTCACTGGTTCTTTAAACTTGCTGATCATTCAGAATTAAGCCATCTCTTCTTTTACACTAGATGGCAGTGTTGTAATATATTTTGCTAAACCCCGTCAGCTTCTATTTTGGAGATTTCGAAAATGTCTTCCAGACATTTTCCTTGTGGGCAGTGTACATATAGGATGTCTGCTTACTTTGAGATTCCTAGGGTTGCTATGTTTAATCATGTATCCATTTCCAATTCAATAACAAATCACGGATGGACACCAGAATATATTTTAGTGATTGCTTCACTGAATAAAATGTGATTACATATTTTGTGCACTGTTTGCGACAGGACATATAACAACAGCAATGTTTATATTCTTCTGTGATAGGTTCCAGGGTTCTCATTTTTAGTCAAATGACTCGACTGCTCGACATTTTGGAGGATTACTGCATGTGGCGTGGCTATGAATACTGTCGGCTAGATGGACAGACGCCACATGAAGAAAGAGAGGTAAAATCAGATACCCTTTTCCTGCAGATATACAGAGCTCGATTAAAGGATTTTACAACCCTGTTTGGCATCTTATCTGTGCTTTATACACTGTGATACCTAATGGACCAATTTACCTGTGAAGTTTCTTAAATAAGGTTTCAAAGCTGTAGAGAGATCATTTGAACATATAGAGAAATAGCATCTGTCTGCACAGTAAACATTCCTGCTTTGATTATAATTCATGTTTTTATATATATAAATATGTTCCTGCTTTGTTAATAATTTGATTATCATTAAATGCATTTCACTCCATCCACTGAAAGCTCTATATGCACTTTTGGGATACATTGACATCCAGGACCTAAAAATGGTGATCAAACATTTTTTAAGCTACATACAATTCTCAGAATCTGCAGTTATATGCACTTTCTCAACTATATTTGAAAACGTGTCTAAATAGTTATTGTATGCAGTGTCTGGTGAGAAACTAATATAGTGATTGTTTAACAAAAAAAACACTGTTATTAGCTTAAAATATAGTGCACAATATTAGCAGATGTTTGAAAGGGGTACTGGGAAATAGAGTATCTGGTCACATTAGCAATAGACTTCAACAGGGTCACTTTACAGTCGCCATAGGATGGCTCTCCAAATTGGTACCTCTATTTCCTCCTCTTTTGCCATTGGTAGGGGAACCAGGCAGGGGTGGCCCCTTTCTCTCTTCCTGTTCTCCTTAATGATAGATAGATGTGGAGCATTGTATGCAGACGACCTACTGCTTTTTTGTAAAGATCTAGGCCCCTCTGTTAGAGCGTTGCTTCATATACTAGATTAATTTGCTATTTTTCCTGGCCTTCTGGTGAATAATCTGCTGTTAGACCCCAGGACTAGAGCTACAGCGGACAGTACCCTACAGCTCCATTGGGTTTCCCAGTTCACCTACAGTTAGGTTCATATATGTTTGGACACAATTTGGCACAATTTTTGATTTTTCAGGTATTAAAACATATTCAAGCTATAGTTATATAATGGATATGGGATGAAAGTACACACTCTCAGGTTTAATTTTAGGGTATGCACATCCAAATTGGAGGAAGGGTTTAGGAATTAGAGCTCTTAAGAGTAGCCGTTCCCCCTTTTTCAAGGGACCAAAAGTAATTGGACAAATGAATATAATCATAAATACATCCAAATTGCATGTACATACCCTCAAATTAAACTTGAGTGTCCACTTTCAGCCCATATCAATTATATAACTATTGCTTGAATATGTTTTGGTAAATATATATGGACCTAACTATATTTGGGTGTTTGTGTCTCAGCCAGGGTCGCAGATTATTTTTCCTTAAATTTGAAGCCATTGTTAGAACTTTTGACAAGAAAAGCTGAGACATAAATGAATGTTCCTTTATCACTTCTGGGGCATATTAAAAACTTGCCCTCCTGAGGATTTACCCCCCTTCCTTACCAGGCCTTTGTTTGCTATTCGGTGCTGCACTATTTCAGCTGGTAATTGCATGGTCATGCAATGATGTACCCAAACAAAATTTACGTCCTTTTTTTTCACAGAAAATAGAGCTTTCTTTCGATGGTATTTGATCACCTGTGTGCTTTTTATTTTTGGCGCAATAAACAAAAAAACACCAAATTCTTTTAAAAAAAATGATATTTTTTACTTTTGGCTATAAAAATATATAGTAAACCTAAAGTTAATCATAAATTTAGGCCAAAATGTATTCTGCTACATGTTTTTGGTAAAAAAAAATCCCAAAAAGTTTATATTGATTTGTGTGATAGTATAGTATCTACAAACTATGGTATAGATAATGGAATTTACACAGCTTTTACTTTCTGACTGCCTATCACATTTCTTTAGGTGGTAAAATACCAGGACAGTACAAACTCCCCCAAAGGACCCCTTTTCGTAAAGTAGACACCCTGAGCTACCTGCTGAGAGGCATATTAAATCCATGGAAAAATTTTTTTTTTGGAAAATGACAAAAACATTTTTTTTTTTTTTATTTACACAAAGTTGTCACTTAAATGGTATATTGCTCACACAAGCCATGGGTATATGTGGAATTATACCCCAAAATACATTATGCTACTTCTACCAAGTATGGGGATATCACATGTGTGAGACTTTTTGGGAGCCTAGCCACATACAGGAGTCTGAAATCCAATGACCACTTTGAAAGCCTGAAGGTGCGTAACTTCCTCATTTCACTTCCTCACTACCTATCACAGTTTTGGAGGCCCTGAAATGCCAGGATAGAACCAACCTCCCCCCCCCATATGACCCCTTTTTGGAAAGTAGACACCCCAAGGAATTTAAAAAGAGGCATGGTGAGTATTTTACAGATCTAATTTTTTCTCACACAAGGTTTTGAAAGATAAAAAAAGAACAGAAAAAATATGTTTTTGTTTTCTTTCTTCATTTTCCAAAAACTTGTGGCAACAAACGAGATCTGAAAAATACTCACCATGCTTCTTATCATATTCCTTGGGGTGTCTAATTTCCAAAAAGGGTCATTTGTGGGGGGTTGGTGCTATCCTGGCATTTCAGGGCCTCCAAAACTGTGATAGGTAGTCAGAAAGTGTAATGAGGAAATAAAGCCCTTTAAAAGCCCGAAGGTGCTTTTTGGATTTTGGGGTCCTGTACTTGGCTAGACTGCCAAAAAGTCTCTCACATGTGGTATCTCTATACTCGGAAGAAGTAGAAGAATGTATTTTGGGGAGTAATTCCACATATATCCATGGCACGTGTGAGCAATAGATCATTCAAGTGACAATTGTGTGTAATTTTTCAAAAACTATTGACTCAACATGCCTCTTAGCAAATAGTTTGGGGTGTCTACTTTCCAAAAAGGGGTTGTTTTGGGGGGTGGGGGCATTTTATGCCCAGCATTAGAAGTTTATGCCACACATCACTCACTTTTCTAACCACCTGAAGACCAAGCCTTTTCTGACACTTTGAGAACATGAAAAAAATCTGTATTTTTTGTTAGAAAATAACTTAGAACCCCCAAACATGATATATTTTTTAAAGCAGACACCCTAGTGAATAAAATGGTGGGTGCTGCAATTTTTTATGTCACGTAGTAATTGCGCTTCGATTTTTCAAATTCAAATGTTTTGAAAAAAATACACTTTTCTTTACTTTTAATGCACAAAAACACGTAATATAGGCCATTTATTTGGTAACAAGATGATGGTATGCCGAGTAAATAGGTCCAAACATGACATGTTTTAAAACTGTGCATGTCCCGTGCAATGGCAAGAAAACTGCATGCATTTTTTTATCCATAGGCAATGCTTTATAAGCCTTTACAAGCTACCATTTTAGATTTACAGAGGTCTAGTGCTAGAATTACTTTACGTGATCTAACGTTTACGGTGATGCCTCCCATGCATGGTGCAACCGCTGTTTACATACTGGCACAGGGTCAATGCTCACGCACTCAGGTGCAGGGGGGTGAGGGTGCTTTTTTTTTCAAGTTATTTTAATTTTTTAAAATTATTTTTACACTGTCCCTATAACTTCAGTGGGCTTTGTCATATATTCTTTTTTGAGAAATATGGGGTCTATCAGATATTTCCTCTTACATTATCTAATCTCACCGAGATTGTTGTGATCAGATGCTTTCCCAATGTACAAATGGCGCTGTTTATATCCTGTGAAACTGAAGTGATTAAATGCTTGCAGCTTCTGATTTCTTAGACTGTAGAGATAATTGGCACCATTCCGGTCTCCAATCAGCTCTATGGTCAGCTGGCAGAAACACCGGCTGCATTCTCAGGTACCCCCGATGGGACGGGACTGCCTGAGCAGGCCATGGAAGGCAGTGGGGGAGGGGGGGAAATTTTCTCTCGCTGCTTGTAAAAGTAATCCTGCAGCTAATTAGCTACTAGGATTGCTTTTACGTGAAAGCTGATCGCCGGCTGAAAAAAATTATAACCACTTAAAGTTCAGTGATGTACCAGTACGTCGTTGGTCCTTGTTGGGTGTATATGCTATGTTCTTTTTTTTTTTCTTATACAGCCTGTGGGCTGAATGAAAAAGAGAAGAAATCTCTGCCAGAAAAAGTGTGACCCTGTTGCTGTCAGAATAAACAAGTCAGTGCTGCAGCTGAATGACATCCTTATTTCTAAAGCAGGCTTTTTCCCCCCTTTCTAAGATGGGTATTTACAAGCCGTTGGGAGAAGCCCCAGCGATTAGGTTGCACGGTGCCACATGCACTAATTCCAAGATTGTACAAATGTCTAAATAGTGGCACGCTTTAATAAAAATTGTCCACGTATAAGTGGTACCCCATATGGAAAAAGGATGACACCAAGTCCCAAACTTTCTTGCCACTGCTCCCCATGTAGTCTGGGCATCTGGGGGTCTCCACGTGTCTATCTTTTCCCTTGTAAATCCAAGACTTATATGTATAGCCTGTTGCCCTCTCACAGGTCTTATACATCTTGACACCATATCTGTCCCACTTGTTGGGTAGAAATTGTTTGAATGCAAAGCGACCAGAAAAATGAATGAGGGACTCATCAACGCAGATGTTTTGCTGGGCAGTATAGTCATCTGCAGATTTTTGATTAAAGTGATTTAAGAGGGGCCGAATTTTGTGGAGCCGGTCAAATTCAGGGTCACCCCAAGGACGACAGAGTGTGTTGTCATTGAAATGCATAAAACACATTATACTCTCATATCTATGCCTGGCCATGGCAGCAGAGAACATGGGCATATGATGAATCAGGTCTGTGGACCAATACAGCCGCAATTAATTTTTTTTAATGATGCCCATGTTGAGGTTAGGCCCCAAAAAAACCTTAACTTTCAGAAACCTTACTGGATTCCCATGCGAATGGTCTGGCAAGGTTTGAATTTGGGTTGGTGGCGATAAACAGTTGTGCATATGAATTACTTTGATCCACAATCAATGCATACAGATAGATCTTCTGTGAAAATCAGCTCCAAAAAATCAAGGGGAGTATTTAAATTTGTTGTTTCCACCTGAATTCTGGGTTGGGCAGTGAATGGGGGAAGTACAGGTGCTGCAGAATTTCTGTGCTACCAATCGGGATTTGCAAGCACATCCGGAAGGATACTAGGGGCTCTACGGGCCTGTGTGAAAATTCTTGGTGGCTACGGGATACCACTTGCACTCGCCACTGCACCAGCTAGTACTGCACTTATGGGACTCGTCACATCACCAAGTGATACTGCAGTGCTGGTATGTGAAAGACGAGGATGTATTAGGCTGCTGGTGCTTGCCAGCTCACCAAAAGGTAGAGCGGCACTAGTACTGGCACTCTGCTGCATATGAGAGTCATCATGCAATTGTAACATCTCAGCAACCTGGGAACGGGGTCGGGTACGCGTAATCTTAGCAGGGACATCTTGTCCATTGTCTGAGCTATCTGTCAGGGTGCCGTTGCTGTCTACAGGTTTGTATTCTGAGGCTGATTGTGTCAGTGAGTCTTTCCCTTCGCTCTCATCTGACATGCTCAGAATTCTGTAGCACTCTTCTTTAGAGTACCTTGTCATTGACATTTTGGCCACTAAATTTATAGGTACCTAGTGCGACTCACGGGAAAAAGAGCACCTGGCTGTCAGGGACTGCTTGAACCGCTACAAAACAATTTGCCATCAAGTGCTAACAGAGATTAGGCCTGATTCTGCAAACACTGCTGTTTTGTGTGTAATGTAATAAAAATTTTAAAAATCAAATTTCGTCATAAATTTAGGCCAAAATGTATTCTGCGACATGTCTTTGCTAAAAAAAATCCCAAAACGTGTAAATAAATTGGTTTATGTGAAAGTTGTAGCGTTTACAAATGGCGTTATAGATACTGGAATTTTTTTTTTTTACCAATAATGGCGGCGATTAGCGACTTATAGTGGGACTGCCGTGGGCATTCTGACACTGGGGGGAACTGACTTGGTGTCACTGACATCCCCAGTGACACCAATACAGTGATCAGTGCTAACAAAAAGCACTGACACTGTACTAATGGCACTGGGCAGGAAGTGGTGATCAAAGGGTTAACTGTGTGCTGGGAGTGTTTTAGTAGAGGGCTAGGGGGTGTGTGCTTCACTGTAAGCACACTGCTCTGGATGGCTGTGCACAGACATCCAGAGCAGTGTGCCCGAGCCGACGGGGAGGAGGACTGTTCGTAAACAAAGCAGCCCTCCTACCCGTCGGTGATTGTCGGTAATCACCGGGCGTCGGAGGGTAATCACCATCCGGGACCGGTGATTGACAGCCGCAAATGGTGGCATGGGTAGGGCATGCTCGGCTCTTGCACCTGCTACCTGGAAATGCAAAATCACATATATATACATGTGATTTTGTGCACCCGTGCCGCCCTGTAGCAGTATTTCTGCTATAGGGCAGATGGGAAGTGGTTAATCTGCTTAAAATGAAGGATCTCCCAGTATTCCTCTATTTCTTGCTACATTCACCTACAGTTGCATGAAAAAGTATGTGAACCCCTTGGGATTACGTGGAGTTTTGCATGAATGGAGCATAAAATGTGCTGTGAACTTCATCTAAGTCACAACAATAGAAGAACACAGTCTGCTAAACATAATACTACACAAACATTAGATGTTGCCATGGTTTAATTGCACATAACATGTAAACATTCACAGTGCAGGGAGGAAAAAGTATGTGAGGCCCTAGCTTAATGACTTCTCCCAGAGCTAATTGGAGCCAGGAGTGAGCCAACCTTGACTCCAATCAGTGTGATGATATTGGATGTGTTGCTGACAGCTGTCCTGCCCTTAAAAAACACACACCTGTTTTGGGTTTACTGGTTTCAAGAAGCACTGTCTGATGTGAACCATGCCTCACAGAAAAGAGCTCTCAGAAGACCTACGATCAAGAATTGTTGACTTGCATGAAGCTGGAAAGGGTAACAAAAGTATCTCCAAAAGCCTTGATGTTCATGTGTCCAAGGTAAGACAGACTGTCTAGAAATGGAGAAAGTTTAGCACTGTTGCTACTCTCCCTAGGTGTGATCGTCCTGTAAAAATGACTGCAAGAGCACTGCGCAAAATGCTGCATGAGGTAAAGAAGAATCCCAGAGTGTCAGCTAAAGACCTACAGAAATCTCTGGCACATGCTAACATTTTTGTTGACACATCTACAATAAGGAAAACATTAAACATGAATGGAGTACATGGGAGGACACCACAGAGAAAGCCATTGCTGTCCAAAAAGAGTATTGCAGCACGTTTGAAGTTTGCAAAAGAGCACCTGGATGTTCCACAGCACTACTGGCAAAATATACTGTGGACAGATGAAACCAAGATTGAGTTGTTTGGGAAGAACACACAACACTATGTGTGGAGAAAAAAAGGCACAGCACACCAACATCAAAACCTCATCCCCACTGTAAAACATGGCGGAGGGAGCATCATGGTTTGGGGCTGCTTTGCTGCCTCAGGGCCTGGACGGATTGTTGTCATTGATGGGAAAATGAATTCCAGAGTTTATCAAGACATTTTGCTGAAAAATGTACGACCATCTGTCTGCTAACTGAAGCTCCGCAGAGGATGGGTGATGCAACAGGACAATGACCCAAAGCATACAAGTAATTCAACAAAACAATGGCTGCAACAGCACAGAATACGCCTTCTGGAGTGGCCCAGTCAGAGTCCTGACGTCAACCCGATTGAAATGCTGTGACATGACCTTAAGAGAGCGATTCACACCAGACATCCCAAGAATATTGCTACACTGAAACAGTTTTGTGAAGAGGAATGGTCCAAAATTATTCAAGATCGTTGTGCAGGTCTGATCTGCAACTACAGGAAACGTTTAGTTGAGGTTATTGCTGCCAAAGGAGGGTCAACCAGTTATTAAGTCCAAAGGTTCACATACTTTTTCCTCCCTGCACTGTGAATGTTTACATGTTATGTGCAATTAAACCATGGCAACATTTAATGTTTGTGTAGTATTATGTTCAGCAGACTGTGTTCTTCTATTGTTGTGACTTAGATGACGTTCAGAGCACATTTTATGCCCAATTCATGCAAAACTCCACGTAATCCCAAGGGGTTCACCTACTTTTTTTTGCAACTGTATATGGGTCCCACGTGCCTTCTTTGATCTTGTTCATGGCCTATTTAGTTCTATCATGTGGGGCTCCTCCCCTCCCAGAATTGGGCTTAGAGTGCTTCTAGAACCATGGGGGCAAGGGGGCCTTGCTCTCCCAGATTTTTTTAACCACTTGACCTCCAGAGGATTTACCCCCCTTAATGACCAGGCCTCTTTTTGCTACTCGGCGCTGCACTAATTCAACTGATAATTGCGCGGTCATGCAACGCTGCACCCAAACAAAATTTAGGCCTTTTTTTTCACACAAATAGAGCTTTCTTTCGGTGGTATTTGATCACCTGTGCGCTTTTTATTTTTCACGCTATAAACAAAAAAAGGCCAAACATTTTAAAGAAAAACAATATTTTTTACTTTCAGCTATAAAAAATATATAGTAAACTCAAAGTTGGTTATAAATTTAGGCCAAAATGTATCCTGCTACATGTTTTTGGTAAAAAAAAATCCCAATAAGTGTATATTGATTGCTTGTGTGAAAGTTATAGCGTCTACAAACTATGGTATAGATACTGCAATTTACGCCATTTTTTTGCTATACAGCGCTGCGCTAGTTTAACGGACAATTGCGCGGTCATGCAATACGGTACATAAATGAAATTTACATTCTTTTTTTTCCCACAAATTGAGCTTTCTTTCGGTGGTATTTGATCGCCTGTGCGGTTTTTATTTTTTGCGCTTTAAAAAAAAAGTCTGACAATTTTGAGGGAAAAAAAACAATATTTTGGACTTTTTGCTATAAAACATGTCCAGTAAAAAAAAAATTTAAAAATCAAATTTAGTCATAAATTTCTGCCAATATGCATTCTGCGACATGTCTTTGCGAAAAAAAAAACCCAATACGTGTAAATTAATTGGTTTATGTGAAAGTTATAGTGTTTACAAATGGCGGGAAAGATACTGGGATTTTTAGTTTTTTTTTTATACTA
This sequence comes from Staurois parvus, assembly GCF_062004578.1. Taxonomy (NCBI): domain Eukaryota; kingdom Metazoa; phylum Chordata; class Amphibia; order Anura; family Ranidae; genus Staurois; species Staurois parvus. The sequence continues at coordinate 4,145,706 of NW_028317998.1, forward strand.
ATAATGGCGGCGACCAGCGACTTATGGCGGCGATCAGCGACTTATGGCGGGACTGCGGCGGACATTCTGACATTGGGGGATACTGACTTGGGGTCACTGACATCCCCAGTGACACCAATACAGTGATCAGTGCAAAAAAAAAAACACTGACACTGTACTAATGGCACTGGTTTTAAAACGTGGTTTTGCCTGACCGTGCCGCCCTGCCGCCGTATTTCTACAGTGGCTGGGCGGCATGTGGTTAAATATTATTTGGCAGGCCAGGGAGTTTTTGCGCATCGGTGGCTTCAAGGGGATGATGGGGATCCAGCTACAGTCTTAGAGGCAGGCTCCTATGAGAGTCTGTGACTCCTTCTCTATAGGGTCTCTGGGGCTAAATTTCCCCTTACTATGACAATGCAGGCCACAATTGAGGCTTGGGACTGTATCCAAACTATCTTAGCATCTGGTTCTTCCTGTTTCACTGGTCTCACCTCTTTGGTGGGATCACCAGCTTCCCCAATTTGCCACCATATCTGATCCCATCATCTGGGCCCCGAGAGGTATATTACCCTAGAAGGAGGGTTGCTACCTTTTGATGATTGGAAACTCAAATTTGAACTCCCTAATCCTTATTTCTTTTGATACCGGCAGCTCTGGCACGCCTTTATTATCCAGTTTGGGTCTACTCGCGTAGAGACTTGGCTTTCCACACTTGAGAATATACTATTAGATGACTCTGTTTAAAAAAAACATTGTCAGAATTATACAAAGAGTTGTTTTCAGTTGCTCCACCCTCGTTAACCCGTTACTGGGCAAAATGGGTAGAGGACGTTCCGGACCTAGATAGCGAGAATTTGGACGATATGTGCGGTTTCCTCTTTGCTGAATTGATTAAACTCCAGGGAAACTGGCCCACATTTATTCGCAGGTATCTGCGGAGTGCTGGCATTGTTCACACTCCCTGGATACCTTTGGAAATGTGTTTTGGTACAGCCCGGCGGTACAGGGGTTTTGGACAAAAATACTACAATTCATTACATTGGTGTAAGGCCAATTCGGTGCCAATATTTAAAAAGGGGTCAAAATCTTTACCAAGTAATTATAGACCTGTTAGTTTAACTTCTATAGTTGGGAAGATACTGGAGAGTTTAATAAAAGACCACATAGATGAATTCTTGCTGGAAAAAGATACTTTAAGCAACAGATAGCATGATTTCATGAAATACAGAAGTTGCCAAACAAATCTGATTTCTTTTTATGAGGAGGTGAACAAAACCTTGGACAGAGGGGTGGTGGTGGATGTGGTATACTTGGATTTTGTAAGTTCTCTACACACAGTGTAGAGTTATTCACCCTGAGGTCATCACAGAGGACAAGGGGGCATTCTTTACATCTGGAGGAAAAGAAATGTAATCTCCAAAACATGGAAAGGTTTATTCATAGTAAGAGCTGTGAAAATGTGGAATAGACTACCTTAAGAGTTGGTTCTGGCCAGCTCAGTGGATTGCTTTAAAAAAGGCCTGGATTCTTTCTTGGATACACAGAATATAACTGGTTACTATATATAGGTAAAGTTTGTCCAGGGAATATCTGATTGCCTCTTGGGGGGATCAGGAAAGAATGTTTTCCCTTGCAGGAGCAAATTGCATCATGCTTTGCTGTTTTTTTTGCCTTCCTCTGGATCAACTGTGGGTATAGGATTATAACTTTTGTTTATGGTTCAACTGGATGGACCTTTGCCCCGTAGTCTTCTGGGACCTGTCACATGTCCCAGAAGACTACGGGGAGGGAGGGTAGGAGGACAACTTCCAACCCAAAGGTGCCAATCCTTAATGGGGAGCGAGGGACCAGTCTTTAAAGCGGAACTTCCCCTTTTGGGTGGAGCTCCGCTTTAAGGGGCCGGACCTTCTCAGATGTCTCCTTAGTCCGAGTGAATTTTCTCCTGTTATATATTCATATATGTTTGTTTTACCTTATATCTCCCCTCACATTTAACTATGTACCATTGCCTTTCTTCTTAACCTGGACCATAGACTGGGAACATACTCTGGTTTCATTATTTTGCTGAATTTATGGCTTTTATCTTGAATTTACTGGGAATTTTGTATGTTATACGAGGTGGTATCAAAATGTTTTGAGACTAGTTTTGTGACACACCAACAAATGGCAGTACAAATCCACAACACGAGAAATTGTTCTTTTCCTGCCACCAATGTGTCAAACCACAGCAACATGTGTGATCCCTTCCCCTGCAGTCATGTACCTTACCCTGCATGTCTTTGTAAATAGCCTTTGTGCACTCCTTCTCACTGCTTCACAAGTTCTCAGTGACCATGTGGAATAAACATAATTCCATAGTGTAATCTGCATAAAATCCAAATAATAACAAAATTATGCTTACATGTGTTTTGGGATATAAATCAGCTTGTTTTCAAATAATCAAAATGGCCGCTGCGGCACATTCAGTTGCGTCTAGCGTCATATCCTACCGACGCATTTCATCATATCGGCTTCCTCATAGGCAGTGATTGCTTATGTATGTGCACCTTGGACCCTGCAAGGCCACTGCAGGTTTGTTTTTGTTATATAATTGTATTGTCTATTTTTTTAATTATTAAAAAGAAAGACTTGAGCAAGGTATGCTGTGTCAGCATGGACATATATTGCTTTTCTTGGTCATTTTAACATAATGCGGGGCAAGTGAGTTACCAATTATTGATTATAGTGAGCCAAATGGGTAAGTGCACAGAGCACTTAGGTGATTTTCTGCATTCAGTAAAATTTATGCTTCTAAGCTAGCCTTTGTGAATATTAAAAGGTATATGTCTATTTCTAAGAAAGGATTTTACTAGCACTGGATTGGTTTCATCAGAACAGAACACTTTTTCTGAATTATTCATAAATGAGTTCAATTACAATGTAGCAACACAATACAGTGAGGACTGTGGTATGGTCAATATAAGGTAAATGTCTATCTGCAAGGCACTATTTGATAAATAGAGTGCTGTGAACTTGATTAAAGGAATAAGTTATAGATCCCAGTATTCCATCAAAACATGAAGGGTAAGTCACCGGTCACACCGCTGAGATTTAAAATCATGCTATTTATGTGCAATTTCAGTGTGATTTCAGGTACGATTTCTGAGTACTTCATTGCTACTTGTGAAGATTTTCACAAGATTTCTTGCAGTTTGCAATGTAATTTCAATTATATTTTCTGTATGTGAAATCTCAACAAAACTTCAGTAATGCAATCGATAGCTACTACTACTACTTTAGAAATCGCGCTGCAGCAAATTGCACATGTTAAGTCATTGATATTCACATTTATTAGATGCAATTTCGGGTGCAATTTCAATTTGAAAATCGCACCGGTGTAACTGGGCACTTACACCCTGGTCACATCAAAGCCGATTTTGAAATCGTGCGACTTACAGTAAAGTCGCACAATTTCAAAATTGGGTGACCTGCCGATGTCTATGCAAATGGCAACAAAAGTAGTGCATGCACTACTTTAGAAATCGGTGCGGCTCCGACCAAGTCGGAACCGCACCAATATGACTGCTCTAATAGCGGACAATAGGGTGTGACTTGGCATACAATTTGCAAGTTGCAGGGCATGCAAATCGCATGCCAAGTCACACCCAATGTGACCAGGGGCTTAAGGTAATTTAAGGATCGTAGAACAAGCCCAATGGCGTCAGTTATAGTTTGTAATGAATTTACTTTATCATTCATTGTGTACCCTCTGGTTTAGTGGTTTCTCTCCTGAGAGTCACAGTACCCCCCCCTCCTTCCCATTTGGGGGCAAGTGGGATTCTGGTTGCGTGCTCCCTTTACAATGCTTCTGCTTTGCTTGTTGCCTTTTGGTCTTTTGTAGTCTACTTCTTGCCTGGAGGCTGGACTTGAGGTGGTATGTGCTCGTAGTTTCTTGTGGATCCCCCGGCATTTGATTTATTTTCTTTGGGCCTATGTGATGGTTCTTCCCCTCATTGAGGGAGGACTCCTGTCTCAGGGCTGACAAGACAAGATCCTCACTGAAGCACTCTGCATCCTCTGAGTTAGTGTGGACTTGAGATAGGATGTTCAGGCAGCCTCTATGGATGTAGTGGTTCTTAATTTGAAACCCTGATCTCTTTGGGTCTATGTGGTGGTTCTTCCCCCAGCCATCATAGAAGGGCTCTTTTCTCAGGGCTGTTCTCATGTCAGTAAATTCAGTCTGGTTCCCTGGAGCAGTCAGTGCCTCTTTCTTGGGGGATCCCATTGTAAGTTAGTCCTTTGACTAGGACTCCATTAAAGTTCACTTTTGTGCAGGAATAAACCAACCCAGGAGAGCTGTGTGTACCCTTGGACTGTCAGCAGACAGCTCATGAGGCAGCCTTGATGCAGACAGTGAGTCAGGGCCTCATTTGGTAGCCGATTTGCAGCATGTAGGGAAAGTTCTTAAAAACATTTTTCCTTGCTACTGTTCTTAATCAGGTAATCGTTCTTAGCTCTTAGACTAAGGTTCCTGTTTTTTGCTCCATGGCTCTGGGAACTTTGCTGAATCGGTGCAGGTCAGAGGGCTTGTATTACCATGTCCCGCAAGCCCTGTAGGGGGTTTTACCTGTCAGGTTCTATTGACACTGGTGGTAATTTTTGTATACAGGCCTACCTGTCCTACTGTTTTGTTCTGGTTTTGATGCAGCAGTATGAAGTGGTTGTTTTCTCACTCTTTTCTTTTTGGTGATAGCACTTCTTTTACTCTTTTCCACCTGTGTTTATTAGTCTCTCTGATTTATGGTAGTTCCCTTGGGGTTGTCTTCTACTCTGAAGATCCTTGACCATTCCCCTTTCGGTATCATGCTAGATAGTTCTCTATCTTTATCACTACTTCTTGGAGCCTTTCTTCCCTGATACCAAAGGTTGGAAGTTTAAGTCTTTTGATTTTTGTTATCCTCAAACCTGCTTGTCTTACCTGGTGAACCTGTTGTCCAATTGTCTGTTACTAAACTGTTTTCACACTTGCCATGATTACAATTTGTCACATGTTAATTATATTTGTATGCAGGTTCCAAGTCAGTGCATTGCTTTGCAGTGATTCTACTTTGTGTCAACCATGTCCTTTCCATTCAATCAACTCAGTACTGAGTCCATTCATGATCATAGAGATCACAAGAATATATTGTCCAAATTACATTTTTGTACTATTTGTACATATTGCAGGTATCTTGTCAGCTATAACTTAGTTTGGGCACATTTGAATATTGTTCGGCAGATTTATTTATAACCTACTTTGAATAATTTTTGTTTATATTCCTACTGTACTATCAGTTACTTAGCTGAGGCCTCAATATGGTGATGTTTTACCTTTTTTTTGTGTAATAGAAAAGCATTTAAATGACTTTAAAAAATATAACCTTTTAATCCATTGATTTTAATGCTTCTGTGTCCCCAAGTCTATTTTTTGATTGTACCATTTGGTATTTCTTCCAGCAGGTGATTACACAGATGCTTTCTGTATAAAATAGTTTATAAAGTTTGATGGTCATCATGTTATACTGTACTATATTGTCCTAGACACCTCTGGTGCTTCTTCAAGCCTTCTTTCCCTGACGCCTAGGGTAAGACATTTAAGGCTTGGACTTTTTGTTATCTTTGGACTGGTTGGTCTTAGCTAGTAGAATTTTTAAGACTGAGAGCGCTCCTAGTGTTTCCTTTTCTGACCATTCTTGTGGATGGTCTGTCTTTCTTGTTGGGGTGATTATATTGCTGTACCTGTGGGTGGTTGCTTTATCTCGCTGCTTCTACTGTTGTGGACTCAGAGTCCTTCAAGCTAATCATTCTCTTTGGCAGTTATTCTTACACTGGTTTGACCATTTGGTTGATCCTCTGTGACCTCTCCTGGGTTGATAGTGGTTCCCCTGACCTGTAGCAAAATTTACTTCTGATTCTTATCTGCACATTGGTCTTTTTGGCAGCAAGTTCTTGGTTCTTAGATCCATCTGTGGCTTTTTCCCACCCCCTCAATTGGACTGATTTTTAGTTCGTAATAGTTTGGTTCACAGTTTCATAGAAACCCAGTTCATGAATATTCATGCATATAAGCAAATAGGGAGCTTGATAATTAAAGTGTCAAAAAGAAGGTCTGTATTAGCAATTTATTAGTCTTGTCTTTGGATGTCCCAGTTGTTCTGAAATTCCTGAATCCCTGTATCAGTGGACAATAAAGAAAACCAGATTTTTGTACCTACTGTAAAATCTTTTTCTTGAAGTCCATTGAGGAACACAGGTCTTGCCCCTCTCTGTTCATAGACCTTTTGTACTGCTTGCTCACAAAACTAAGGCATAATGGTTAGAGGCAGAGTTATGCTTGGGAAGGCCTTCAATTTTTTTTCTCTTGTTTGTCAGTGTCAAAACCTCCTTTAGGTGGCAAGTATAACCCTGGCTGTTTCAGTATTCCTTATTTCTTGTGTTCCTCAATGGACATCAAGAGAAAGATTTTATAGTGAGTACAAGACATAGTAGATGTGATTCTGAAAAACAAGTAGTTTAGTTCAAAGTTTACACAGACCCAGTTCATAAATATTCATGCACTAAGCAAACAAGGAGCTTGATAATTAGTGTCCAAAAGAAGCAATGTCTTGCTCAGTTCTAGCACTTTCTCAATCTTATTTTTAGAGCAGATTAGAAAATGAGTGAGAATAAGTGTGGGTTGCAACAGACCTTTCAGTATGACACTTTCCATAAGGCACAAAACCTTCTGGATGTCCTAGATGTCTGTATTTTACTTGACATTTAAGTAAACCTTTAACAACAGTTTGTTGAAAATGTCCAGGTGATATTTGAGAAAAAGGTATAGAAAATTTCAGGAGCAGAGTATCTTATATGTTATTATTATGTTAAAGGTTTTGTGGCGAGGAGAAACAGAAGTTGCTGTTTCAGACATTTTGAATCAAGGATCTAGGTTGAAGGATAAGTTCACCTTTTAACAAAAAATAAAAAATGCACATTTTCTGTAGGTAAAAAAATGTGCATTTACCATTATTTGGTAAACAGAAAATAGTGCAGCACTGTGTATAGAAAAGTAATACAGAAATCTTATGAATAGAAAATGAATACAGACGATGGTGTGTTACCACATGTGAGTGGTTGAAGTCACTAAGTTCAAGTTGTATACTCTGAGTTCTATCGGATCAAAATTCAAGGACTGTAGTTTCTTCTGATTGATGGTATGAAGAAAACATAAAAATAAATGAATGAATTGTGCAATTCATTCATTTATTTTTATGTTTTCTTCATACCATCAATTAGAAGGAACTACAGTCCTTGAATTTTGATCCGATAGAACTCAGAGTATACAACCTGAACTTAGTGACTTCAACCACTCATATGTGGTAACACACCATCGTCTGTATTCATTTTCTATTCATAAGATTTCTGTATTACTTTTCTATACACAGCGCTGCACTATTCTCTGTTTACTATTTATTCCAAGGGTTCTGTGGTACCTTTAGGTGTCCAAGCTGCTGTCATTTTATTTTATATTAGCGCTCGCATACTCTACTGTTTGACCATTTACCATTATTTGTTTTGGGAGTCTGGAAAGCATTGCACCAGGGATCATCAGATCGCTGGTGTCATGCAGGACTCCTGCAGATCTGTCAGTGTATCTGTGTGCTTGTACCTTGTACAGGCAAGCAGATACACTGTGACAGAAAGAATCAATGAACTACTACAGCGCTCAACAGCACTATGGTAGTTCATTGAGAACCGCAAGCCGACAGCCGCAAAGGCTGTTGGAACTTGTAGTTTTCCCACTCACAGAATACAGTGAATGAGTGACGCATGGCAGGTGGAGCCCAGCACGACCAAGTTTTTTTAAAATTGTGACAGCTAGCTGGGGGAGAAGATCTCCACTGCTAGCTGTCAAACTGAGGGATTGGAGGGGAGCTGGGGCCGGTCCTTTCGTAACATGTTACATGTTATACCCTGAATATAGGTGTAACATGTTATGAAAGGTGAACTTATGCTTTAATAAATAACTGATGGTCTTGAAAATATAATAATTACATGCAAAGCTATTCTTTCAAGTTTCTAGGAATTGGTAATGCACAAAATTAGACATGTGCAATGTTTAAGAACATAACTTAATATGTGTATAATTCTTTTATTACCAGATAGCCATAGAAAGATTTAATGCACCTAACAGCAGAAAATTCATCTTCATGCTGAGTACCCGTGCCGGAGGCCTTGGAATAAATTTGGCAACTGCTGATGTGGTGATTTTATATGATTCAGACTGGAACCCTCAAGTCGATTTACAAGCAATGGTTAGAAAATACTTGCTTTTCTGGAATAACACAGTTATTATATTTTATTAAATAGCAATTTGTATTACTGTTTCAGGTTTGATAATAATGTTCAGCATCCAACATATGCAGGAATATTTGGACCATGATGCTCACAATGCTACATAATACAGTTACAGGGTCTTCAGATGACTAGTGTTGCCAGGTTACTCTGAATCAGTGAAAGGGTTAAAGTGGTACACAAAATGTATCTGCTGTATTGTAACTTGATTGCTGGGAAACAGATACATGAGAAAACGCTGTGATGCTCAATAAAGTATGTTCTGTCTGCGCTGTGAGTCTTTATATTAATCACCCCTCCCTGTGCCTTTGGAAACCACATGTTGTTTCTTCTCTTGTTACCTGCAGCAACCATTTAAACCTTGGGCAACAACACAGTTGTAGTTTGATTATCTGTTTCAATTTAAACCTATCTCATAAGCAGAATCGGGTTAAGTACCTACTAAAGAGAAACTCCAACAAGAGCCTGTGCAGAAAGCCCACTGATGTACAAAGTCCTTTAACCATTTGAAAACACCTTCATTATAAGGTCATTTTTCCGTTTTCAGTGATGTGACAGTTTGTCTGACAGTTGCTCGATAATGCAACACTGGACCCAAATTAATTTTTCGTCATTTTTTTAGAGACAGAGTTTCTTTTGGTGGTCTTCATAATCACTGTTTTTTTTTTGTTTACTATACAAAGGAAAAAAAAATTCAAAACATTTTGAAAAAACAAAACAACGCTTTCTATCTTACTTTCCTTTATAAAACATATCAAATTAAAAAGCTAGAGCAGTATGACCCCTTTTTGGAAAGTAGACCCCCAAGGTAATATTTTTTGTCACAGTTTTATGGAAATTAAAAAAAAAACACGTCTGTACTGAGGTGATTAAAATACGCTTAGTAATAGTGCATTGTGTAAAGCATATCATAGGTCATACAAAAAGGAAGCAATAAGGGAAATGGTTGATGTCATACAGCGGCTGGATTAAGATGAGGGGGTCAATGCAGGTATGGGTTACAGGAATGGGAATTTTATATATTTTCCCCCCTCTCAGAATAATATAGAATACCCACGCATACTCCTCCCCATAACATGTCACTACACTTCACACATTGTGTTGCACGTTTACATGGATTGTGCAATGTCCTGCTACGAACCTTAAATTGCACCTGCATCATTTTTGGTAGCGTAGTGTACCACATTGCATCATATGTGCACTATTGTGTGTTGTGGAGGTGTGTTCAGGTACCATTCAAAATGAATGGCACCGAAGTACACCAACACATGTAATGCACATACCATGTGAATTACTGCAATGTAGTGAAGTGAATTGGTTGTTAATGAATTATAGATCAGGTTAAGCAAGAACAAGTTTCTGAAATGATTGAGCTTAGACCTCAACAGATGATGTTTCTAGTTTGGATAATATTCAGCTGGTGATTACAAAAATGAAGTAAGTATATAATCTACTCAAGTAAAATACAGTTGCTGTGGTGGCAGATGGGACCTGTAGTTTTTTGTTCACAGCTTTCTGTGAATGAATGAATTAGGAAGAGCCACACACATGCCATGCAAAATTCAAATTTGACAGGAGCCAGGACAGAAGAAGAACCCCTGTATTCTGTAAGTCAAGGACTGTTTGAGGGTGGTGGGCTGTGGACTCTGAATATGTTTCATGTTACTCCCTATATATATGCGTGTAAGATGAAACATGGTATGAAAGATGGCACTAGCTTTTAGTTGCATTAATCATAGCCAGACTACAGTGTGGAATGAATGGAAACATGGAATATCAATAATGTTGCAAATTAAAAAAACAAGCAAACAACTGTGATATTTGGGGGAGTCCGGGTCACAGCCATCCATGTTGGTAAAAGCAAAACAGTCTTTATTCCTTCAAAACAGGCACAAAAATTAGCTTTCTTCAGCATAAACAAAACAAGCAGTCCATATATGTGTGGTAAAAGATACAGCTCACTGCCAGCATAAACCTTTTTTCATAATAAGGTTTAAAGTTCCTGCCTACTCCAGTGGTCCAATGGAAAGGTTGTTACACTCAGTAGCGTCTCACTAGCCCACAAAACTCAGCTCCTTCTCAAAAGCGTGTCCTGCTCCACCCCACACCTCATGGACACCTGCTGACTTCTTCCTGCCCCTTTCAGCCCTCTCTTGCAAGTGGATTAAACCTGTCAGGACCACAGTACCCCATAGTTGGTGTTGGAGGCTCTTTCCCACCCACAATCTCCCAGAGTCTCTGAATTCTAGGTCCCATATCAGGACTTAACAATCCTGTGAAAACTGTAAATCAAATTTCTTTCTCTTTACTGGATTACTCCGATACTCTTTACCCTGCATGGTTTAGGATTACTGAGTACCCCATAGTGCTTCTTTTCGTCCCCCTTAGAGGGACTACAATCAAATTAGGGGGGTACATAACCAAAATAAAGGGGGCACATACCTCTTATCTAGGAGCTATCCCTGGCATCCTGTACACAATTTATTTCTTCTGTGCTATTGTTTGCTACAGCTTTAAAGACAACAATTTAAATAAATTCATGGCTTATGAGCAGTTCATTTAATTTTAGTGTTTTTCTTTTTCGCTCTGTAATGCTGTATACATTTATTTGAAGCATGTATATTTCTAATGCTTATCTAATTCAGTGTTATATTTACAATAGGATCGAGCACATCGCATAGGTCAAACAAAAACTGTACGTGTATTCCGTCTTATTACTGACAATACAGTGGAAGAACGGATTGTGGAAAGAGCTGAGATGAAATTGAGACTGGACTCCATAGTCATACAACAAGGTATTGCATAATTAAAGATGAATTCCTAGTATTTTGTACATAGTTACATTGGTTCATGCTTGGACCAATGTAAGTATGCATTTACCATACCTGACCAATGCCCCTGGAAGCCTAAAATCACTGAAGTAGCCAACGCTACCCCACTTCCTTTTAGGTTCTAAGCCGAGTAGCTGCCCTTCTGCATTCTGAACACAGGAAGTTGACCATTCAGCACAGGTGCCATTCAAAGAATGCTTTTCCTTCGCTGAATAAATGCAAAACATTCTCTGAATGGACAAAGTGGAGAGCGTGACATCACCACCCTGTCCCTCCACTTTGTCAAATCAGTCAATCATTTGCATTCATTCCGGAAACGCATAGCATTCTCTGAATGGTGCCTGTGCCGAGTAGCCAACTTCCTGTTTTCAGAATGCAGCAGGGCAGGTACACGGCGCAGGACCTGGAAGCTAGTGGAGATCACTGGGACAGTGTCTACTTCAGTGATTGTCAGTTTTAAGGACATTGACCAGGTGTAGTATATGCATAGTTACATTAGTCCAAGCTGGACCAATTTAACCATGTAAAAAAAAAAATATCCATACGTGGAATTCATCTTTAAATGTTGAATTATGTCAGTTATCTTTTTTTTCTGGAGAATTATTTAACTTGGAACTTACACATGTAAGAAAACTCAAGTGGTAATTTACTAGATGTTTGCCATACCAATAGTTCTGTGTTTACGTCAGATAGCTGAAAAACTAAAAATGAGCCTTTCACCTCACTGGCTGATTATTTATGATTATTGTAATATTAATAATGCCATAAACACATCCCATGTAACACACAACACACGATAGCTTACCTCCTTTTTTATTTTCCTTCACTGCCTCTGTAATCTCACAAAACAAGGGATAGGCATAGGTCTGTGCTTCAGCTTGGTTAAACAGGTGTTAAACAGGTGTAAGTCTGTTGACATCACAAATTACCGACCAAGCTGTTTATAGCAACATTTTAACACGGGTTGTATTTTTTACATGTTTCAGTTACTTTGCAAGGCTGAGTAAACAATGTCTGTTATACTGCTTGGTCTGTGTAAAGGCAAATGCATATGTGCAGGTCTGGTAAACATTTACTGAATCTCTGGAGTATTAATGGTTTTTGCACTCAGCCATACTGCAGTTTATGAAGAACTGGATGCTTAAAAGACAGTGATTTCCAAAAGACAAACCTTCATGCTTGGATACTGCTTTATTATAATAAATTAATTTTCTCAGTCCAGCAAGTTAATACAAAGTTTGGTAATGAAGCTCCAAAACTGGAGGTGTATTATTGGTACAACCAGAGATGTAGATCATCTGTATTGCTTGCTATTGGCATTGGTGAACCTGAGGAGCAATCTCTAGCATGCACAAGTTGAGACAATGAAGCTTTGCAACAGTGAATGCATTGGTTATGGCTGCAAAACAGTCTAATTATAACGGTATTAAGCCCAAAACCAATAATATAATATATTGCAGCTTATCAACCATTAAATGTGCTGGCTGCATTAGGATTCTTTTCAGAAATAATAGAAAAACCTTTTGCCCTGCTATAGGTATAGCTAGGACTATTGAAAAAAGCTGCAAACACCTAGACCTAGACACCACTAGCACAAGGAGACAAAACAAATAAAATGGTGTTGCGCTAATATCAATAGTACTAAGGACACAATAATTTGAAGAGTGGGGAGACAGAAAAAATAACCCCAAAACAGAGGTGATAAATATAAAGGCCTGAATCTAGACCTATTTAGGTGCAATATGAACTGTGACAAAGACAACGTGAGTAATAATCAGAAAGTGAACATAAATAATACATAAAAATGTAAAGGCCTGAACCCAGACCAAACTAAGTGCAATATAGATTATGATGAAATACAACGTAAACAATAGTCAACAAGTGAACATAAATAATGTATTCAACATAATAGGGCTAACACGTCCTAAATAAAAGTTCACAAAAAACACTGTGCAAAGAAAACTGTGCCAAAATCAAAAGGCAAAAAATATATGCAAAACTATTTATACAAGGTACATGAAACTATAAATGCATGAAACTATAAATGCATCATAAATAATACATAAAAATGTAAAGACCTGAAACCAGACCAAACTAAGTGCAATATGGATTGTGATGAAAACAACGTGCACAATAATCAACAAGTGAACATAAATGATGTATTCAACATAATATGACTAACATGTCCTAAATAAAAGGGCACAAAAAGTGGCGTGCAAAAAAAACTATGACAAAATCAAAAAGCAAAAAAATATATCTGCAAAACTAATCATACAAGGTGCATGAAACTAAAAATGCACCTTATAATCAGGATTGATGCCAGTGAAAAATGCACAGTGGAAATAAACTTGCATCAATAAGCACATATAATAATTAAAGCAATGTGACATATAACAAATAATGAGTGACCATCAAAATAAACATAAGTAATCATCAAATCGGCATAAAGTCCATGTAAATAGACCGCCAACTCCAAATGAACAAAGCAACTGGGTGAAATGAATGATAGATCCGTCACCAGCTAAAATGCCTCCTCACCTCCCCGCCAAGACCCAAGGGGGCCACACAGCTTTCAGGCCTCACACTCCCAGGGCCCTTAATAGATATCCAAGATGATAGAATCACACCGACCACAGGAATATGGCCTTCCACACCGTATAACCGTAATGATTTCAGTAGTGTTGAAACTGGTAATCCTTTTCACAGGAACATCAGCCAGCTCAGACGCACCCCAGAGGAAAAAGAGAGAGCACTCCCATAGGGTAGTAATTTTAAAGCACATCACATCAGTTGAAATCAGGCCTCAAACACATGTATTGATATGGGTTTATACTTCCAGGGTGTACCAAAATGGCGCCGACCATCACCATGCTAACGGACCCACGTGTTACGTCACTGTCCCGTGATAAAAGCTGATCATTGTAAGCCCCCTATCAGTGTTAAATGGTTTGTCTCAACACTCTTAACATTTACAGAATAGCTTGTTCTGTTGAAAAACAAAAAAGACTTACTTGCCAGATCACCAGGTGAAAATAAAAGGACAGCCTAAAAAATGAATGCAGCCACCACACCTATAAATTGGTGAGCTACAATATATTATAATAAATAAATAAATAAAGTGCAGCGCTAAAAATAAACAGAAAATTCGATCTAGAAAATTCTGGTCTAGAAAATTCGATCTAAAAAGTTCGTTCTGAAAATATCAAAAGTTCATAGAATCAGCGATAAAGTAGATATGACACAGCTTATGAGAAATCCGGAACAAATGGCAGAAGTGCGCACTCACCGACCGCGCATAGGAAATGCGCATATGTTTAATCAATTCTGCAGAGTATCGATCTCCCTCAGGAAGGGGTGTTATCATGCGATGGTCAGCTGGGCTCACAGAACCTCCCAAGGATCGGGATAGATCGGCCGGATACAGACTCCAGGTGAAGGCTTCCCTCCTCTGGATGAAGTGGAAAACGGTGTCTGCTGACCCCTCAATAAGGGGCAAAGAGTGGGAGAGTACCCATAGTGTAGTATTTCAAAAGATAATTTTATTGGTAATAAACAGTGCAGGGTATATCAGTAGTGATGCTAGGCAGAGGGCCAGACATATAAAGCGAATCACATAAAATTAGATTAAAAAGCAAAAACCACTGACCCTGAATGAAGAAGCCGCCAGACCTCCTCGTGGTCTAGGCGGCAATAAGGTGTCACAGGCTGTCAGTTCCTCCTGAGGCCTTTCGTGCTAAGGCACATCATCAGAGGGGATACTGACAGCTCTGTGACAGACGCCGAATCTTCAAATAGCAAAAAACGGGAGTCGCGCATGCGCACTGACTCGCCGCCATTTTCGGAGAGACCTTGCAACTGCGCATGCGCGCGCGGCTAAGCGCCATTTTGCCGTGGATATCTGGAAATGTCAGCTGTAATGCATTACATACCGCTGACAGAGCACATAGAACAGTGCATTTGAGCCAGAACTGATGGCTCACGATCCCAGGGGAGATAATCAATATGGGAATCCTGGTTTATATCCAGTCAGGACAGCTACAAACCACTTCCTTAAATGATGTAGCACCAAGCTTGGTGACAGAAAAGGGGAATAAACTAATATACCCACGGTGTAAAGGGTGCTCCAGGTCCTCAAATCTTATTAATTAAAATCTTATAAAAAATAAACGTCACAGAAAGTACAATGATACTAACAGTGAAATTAAAATGATACTTTTAAAAGAGCAAAGGTACAAAGCTATAATGTGCAATAATCATCCTAATTCAAAACAATGCCAATGAACCGGCATTTAGAGACTAAAAAGATAGCTGGGACATAATAGTACCCAGCGATCCAAATATAAAATGGAACGCTAAATGCTACTAATTAGTGGTATATTCCCGGGGATATGATGATGAGTTGCAAGTCCCCTTTATAAGTGATTAATCACCATTTGGTGAGATATTGGAGAAAACATTAGTTTGTCCATGGCACGAAGGTGCTCAAGATTCAACAATCAGTGATATGCATAAAAATACGCATTTAAATGAATAAAAAAATGAATAAAAAAGGAAGGAAATATATTCTAATGTAAAAACACCCTTATTAATACGCTAAAATCAGCTCATGAATTAATGAATAGGATAGCATAAAATAGTGAATAGAATAGCATAGAATGAAATAGGATAGCCACAAAAATGTAAACAAAGGTCAATATTTGTCAATCCTGAGTAAAAAGTCACAAAGTGCGTCTAGAGAAAAATGGGTATACCGGATGTTAATTGTTTGCTATAAAGCAGTTAATATCAATCTCAATATTATGTCCCCTAGGGTATAGGGTGTCTAATTCGTAGACCCATTTAGTTTCGGATTGCGATACGGCTCTGGTTTTATTCACGCCCCTCCAGTGTGGCGATATCGCATCAATGCCCACAAACTTAAGAGAGGAGGGGTCATTGTTGTGGAACATTCTATAGTGATTTGAAAGTGAATGTTCCCTGTAGCCCTTTTTAATGTTGGCCACATGCTCTCTTAAGCGATCACGGAGTCGCCTAGTCGTGCGCCCCACGTACTGTTTGAGGCATGGACATTGGAGGAGATACACTACATGTTTACTATTACATGAAATGAACCGATTAATTGTATATGGTTTCCCAGTTGTAAATGATTCAAATGTGTTAATTCTCCGTTTCCTAATGCCATTAAATTTACAAATGACACACTTATTACACGGAAAAAACCCTTTTAACTCATCAAAGAATGTGGTGCCAATGGGGGGGTTCACTACATTCGGTGCTATTTGATGCCTGATCGCTGTCGCTTTACGGAAAATAATCTCCGGTTTTTCAGGCAAAATCTTAGACAGTGTGGGGTCCAGTTTCAGCAAGTTCCAATTTTTCTTTATAATACCCCCAATCTGTCTAAATTGCGTAGAAAAGGTTGTGACAAAGGGGCAGACTTTTGATTCAGTAGGTCTTGGTCTGTCAGATAGCATGTTATCTCTGTCACATTGGGCAATCATCTGTATAGTGTTATCAAGGTTATCTTCCTTGTATCCCTTTTCTAAAAACCTTTTCTTCAGTATCAGAGCCTGATCGAGATTGGTCTCCACATCTGTACAATTACGCCGGATACGTGTGAACTGACCTTTCGGAATATTCCTCAACCAGTTAGGGTGATGGCAGCTACTAGTTGGAATGTAGCTATTCCTATTCGTACTCTTAAAAAACGATTTTGTGACTATTTTACCATTAAAATTAATAAGTGTAAGATCTAAAAAGTTGATTTCGGATTGACTGTATGTAAACGTGAGACTGATGTTGAGCTTATTGTTATTAAGGCTAGTAAAAAAGTTGACCAAAGATTCTTCCTCACCATTCCAAAGGAGAATAATATCGTCGATGTACCTCTTATACATAACCAATTCGGGCCAGTCTCTAGCGTAGATGAGGTCCTCTTCCCATCGAGACATGAAGAGATTTGCCAGGCTGGGGGCAAACTTGGCCCCCATTGCAACTCCTTTGGTTTGCAAATAATATGACTGGTTAAACCAAAAATAGTTGTGGTCCATTGCAAATTCAAGTAACTCCAATATAAAGTGTTTTTGTGCCACGGGTAAAGTGCTATGGTTGGTGAGGTAGAATTCTACAGCCTCCATGCCATCTAGATGGTTAATATTGGTGTAGAGAGAAGCTACATCGGCAGTAACCAGATAAGTATTAGACGATGTGTTTAAAGTGCTGATTAGATTTAACACCTGTTTTGTATCGCGAAGATAGGATGGAGTCTGCACCACCAATGGTTGTAGATAGTGGTCTATGTATTCTCCTATCTTAGAGCTAAGGGATCCGATCCCACTAATAATCGGACGGCCCGGTGGGTTGACTGGGTCCTTGTGTATCTTGGGCAAGATGTATAATATAGGCAATTTAGGTGCCAAGGGGCATAAAAATGCTTTCTCTTTCTTGTTTAAGATGTTTAAATCATAGCCTTTAGTGATAATCCTCTTAAGCTCCTTCTTGTAGCCAGACAATGGATCACGTGAAAGAAGCTTATATGTGGCATTATCACTAATAATATTGTTAACCTCAGTGATGTATTGTGTCTTGTTGAGGACTACCACACCACCCCCCTTATCGGCTGGTCTGACAACCAGGTCCTTTCTATCAAGCAGAGACTTGATCGCCATATTATCACCTATTTCTTTATATGATTTCTTCACAGAGATATTTCTCAGATCTTTTAGGACCTTATCTCTGAAAAGATTGACACAAGACTGTGTTTGAGGTGGTGGATTATACGTAGACGCATTCCGTAAGTTGGAATGCACAAAACCGCTGGAACCAGTATTACTTATAATTGGGTTATTAAGGAAGTATCGTTTTAAAGACAACTGCCTTGCAAATTTATGCACATCAATGTACGTGTCAAATTTATTTAACCTTTTTGCAGGCGCATATTTGAGTCCTTTATCAAGAAGAGATAACTCATTATCAGTTCTGGCTCAAATGCACTGTTCTATGTGCTCTGTCAGCGGTATGTAATGCATTACAGCTGACATTTCCAGATATCCACGGCAAAATGGCGCTTAGCCGCGCGCGCATGCGCAGTTGCACGGTCTCTCCGAAAATGGCGGCGAGTCAGTGCGCATGCGCGACTCCCGTTTTTTGCTATTTGAAGATTCGGCGTCTGTCACAGAGCTGTCAGTATCCCCTCTGATGATGTGCCTTAGCACGAAAGGCCTCAGGAGGAACTGACAGCCTGTGACGCCTTATTGCCGCCTAGACCACGAGGAGGTCTGGCGGCTTCTTCATTCAGGGTCAGTGGTTTTTGCTTTTTAATCTAATTTTATGTGATTCGCTTTATATGTCTGGCCCTCTGCCTAGCATCACTACTGATATACCCTGCACTGTTTATTACCAATAAAATTATCTTTTGAAATACTACACTATGGGTACTCTCCCACTCTTTGCCCCTTATTGAGGGGTCAGCAGACACCGTTTTCCACTTCATCCAGAGGAGGGAAGCCTTCACCTGGAGTCTGTATCCGGCCGATCTATCCCGATCCTTGGGAGGTTCTGTGAGCCCAGCTGACCATCGCATGATAACACCCCTTCCTGAGGGAGATCGATACTCTGCAGAATTGATTAAACATATGCGCATTTCCTATGCGCGGTCGGTGAGTGCGCACTTCTGCCATTTGTTCCGGATTTCTCATAAGCTGTGTCATATCTACTTTATCGCTGATTCTATGAACTTTTGATATTTTCAGAACGAACTTTTTAGATCGAATTTTCTAGACCAGAATTTTCTAGATCGAATTTTCTGTTTATTTTTAGCGCTGCACTTTATTTATTTATCTTCACCTGAGGCTGTTGTGATCTCCTTTCAGTGCTTTAGCTGCTTATATATTCTTTATTGTTATACAAGAAGCGCTCGCCACATCTTTTATATTTATGTCTGTTTTATCACTTTAAGGTTTGAGCTGCACTTGTTTTTACTGATCTAACTCCTTTTACCTCACTTTCTGGACTAATAATGGGGGACTTTTTTGACTATAGACTCTCCAGAACTATTATACCAGAAGATTTCTTTACAGTTGATAAGGAAACTGAGGACCTTAAAGGCCTATTTTTACAACTTAAAAACCTTGCCACGAGTGAAATCAAAACATTGTGGGATATCTCCTTTTTGAATAAATATACTAAAGAACAGATGGTTCCTAGATCTCTGCGCTGGGATGTACTCCCAGATGCAGAAGATACGAATAGCCATTTGGAATGGTTCCAGTTCTTTAATAACGCTGGACTAGATTTGCTAAAATTCCTTATAATTAGGAAAAAGAAAAAACTTGCACATCTAGATAAAGAGATTAATCTTATAAGAGATAAATTGACTCCATTTAAGGATAAGGATAGCTATAATATAGAATCAAATAAACTCAAAAAACATCTGGATGGGATAGAAAAGGAGCAAAAGATAAAGAAAAAGAAAAAGTTCCATAGGGATCTTAAGGACTATTCAGACCTTGAGGTTTTTGATTGGCAGAAACAGAAAGATACTGCTTTACCAAAAACCCCGGTCATCAACACCATTAAAACTAACCTTAAATCCAAATCTAAACCCTCTAATCAATATACCAGGGAGCAATATCCCAATGGATCTTTACAGGATAATAATATTGGCTCTAGAGAGTTATATAGACATCCTAATGCTCATAACAATTATCAAGGGAATAGGAATCCTACTGATCACTATACCCCTCCAAGAAATATCAATTGGCCATCTACCCAATCTGACCGGTCTAATCAACAGTACCATTCCAATTACAAATCCACCTACCCAACCCAACATAAACGGAAGGATAACAAGGGTAAAAAACATCCCCCTCCCAATAATCCTCCCCAAAGGAGGGAACAAACAAACCCCCAGAACAACTACCAGAATCATTATATTCCTCAAAACTCTGCTCCCAAAAACTCTTACCAACCTCAATATCCCAGACAGCCTTTTTTAGAGGAGGGTTACTCAAGAAAAAGGAGAGGCACGGGAGAGGAAAGAGAGGGGGAAGAAGGGCGAATAGACACCCCAAAAAAGAGGAAGATGTAACGGGTAAGGGTATCTTCAATTTGAGTGATACACATCTTACTGATAATGAGTTATCTCTTCTTGATAAAGGACTCAAATATGCGCCTGCAAAAAGGTTAAATAAATTTGACACGTACATTGATGTGCATAAATTTGCAAGGCAGTTGTCTTTAAAACGATACTTCCTTAATAACCCAATTATAAGTAATACTGGTTCCAGCGGTTTTGTGCATTCCAACTTACGGAATGCGTCTACGTATAATCCACCACCTCAAACACAGTCTTGTGTCAATCTTTTCAGAGATAAGGTCCTAAAAGATCTGAGAAATATCTCTGTGAAGAAATCATATAAAGAAATAGGTGATAATATGGCGATCAAGTCTCTGCTTGATAGAAAGGACCTGGTTGTCAGACCAGCCGATAAGGGGGGTGGTGTGGTAGTCCTCAACAAGACACAATACATCACTGAGGTTAACAATATTATTAGTGATAATGCCACATATAAGCTTCTTTCACGTGATCCATTGTCTGGCTACAAGAAGGAGCTTAAGAGGATTATCACTAAAGGCTATGATTTAAACATCTTAAACAAGAAAGAGAAAGCATTTTTATGCCCCTTGGCACCTAAATTGCCTATATTATACATCTTGCCCAAGATACACAAGGACCCAGTCAACCCACCGGGCCGTCCGATTATTAGTGGGATCGGATCCCTTAGCTCTAAGATAGGAGAATACATAGACCACTATCTACAACCATTGGTGGTGCAGACTCCATCCTATCTTCGCGATACAAAACAGGTGTTAAATCTAATCAGCACTTTAAACACATCGTCTAATACTTATCTGGTTACTGCCGATGTAGCTTCTCTCTACACCAATATTAACCATCTAGATGGCATGGAGGCTGTAGAATTCTACCTCACCAACCATAGCACTTTACCCGTGGCACAAAAACACTTTATATTGGAGTTACTTGAATTTGCAATGGACCACAACTATTTTTGGTTTAACCAGTCATATTATTTGCAAACCAAAGGAGTTGCAATGGGGGCCAAGTTTGCCCCCAGCCTGGCAAATCTCTTCATGTCTCGATGGGAAGAGGACCTCATCTACGCTAGAGACTGGCCCGAATTGGTTATGTATAAGAGGTACATCGACGATATTATTCTCCTTTGGAATGGTGAGGAAGAATCTTTGGTCAACTTTTTTACTAGCCTTAATAACAATAAGCTCAACATCAGTCTCACGTTTACATACAGTCAATCCGAAATCAACTTTTTAGATCTTACACTTATTAATTTTAATGGTAAAATAGTCACAAAATCGTTTTTTAAGAGTACGGATAGGAATAGCTACATTCCAACTAGTAGCTGCCATCACCCTAACTGGTTGAGGAATATTCCGAAAGGTCAGTTCACACGTATCCGGCGTAATTGTACAGATGTGGAGACCTATCTCGATCAGGCTCTGATACTGAAGAAAAGGTTTTTAGAAAAGGGATACAAGGAAGATAACCTTGATAACACTATACAGATGATTGCCCAATGTGACAGAGATAACATGCTATCTGACAGACCAAGACCTACTGAATCAAAAGTCTGCCCCTTTGTCACAACCTTTTCTACGCAATTTAGACAGATTGGGGGTATTATAAAGAAAAATTGGAACTTGCTGAAACTGGACCCCACACTGTCTAAGATTTTGCCTGAAAAACCGGAGATTATTTTCCGTAAAGCGACAGCGATCAGGCATCAAATAGCACCGAATGTAGTGAACCCCCCCATTGGCACCACATTCTTTGATGAGTTAAAAGGGTTTTTTCCGTGTAATAAGTGTGTCATTTGTAAATTTAATGGCATTAGGAAACGGAGAATTAACACATTTGAATCATTTACAACTGGGAAACCATATACAATTAATCGGTTCATTTCATGTAATAGTAAACATGTAGTGTATCTCCTCCAATGTCCATGCCTCAAACAGTACGTGGGGCGCACGACTAGGCGACTCCGTGATCGCTTAAGAGAGCATGTGGCCAACATTAAAAAGGGCTACAGGGAACATTCACTTTCAAATCACTATAGAATGTTCCACAACAATGACCCCTCCTCTCTTAAGTTTGTGGGCATTGATGCGATATCGCCACACTGGAGGGGCGTGAATAAAACCAGAGCCGTATCGCAATCCGAAACTAAATGGGTCTACGAATTAGACACCCTATACCCTAGGGGACATAATATTGAGATTGATATTAACTGCTTTATAGCAAACAATTAACATCCGGTATACCCATTTTTCTCTAGACGCACTTTGTGACTTTTTACTCAGGATTGACAAATATTGACCTTTGTTTACATTTTTGTGGCTATCCTATTTCATTCTATGCTATTCTATTCACTATTTTATGCTATCCTATTCATTAATTCATGAGCTGATTTTAGCGTATTAATAAGGGTGTTTTTACATTAGAATATATTTCCTTCCTTTTTTATTCATTTTTTTATTCATTTAAATGCGTATTTTTATGCATATCACTGATTGTTGAATCTTGAGCACCTTCGTGCCATGGACAAACTAATGTTTTCTCCAATATCTCACCAAATGGTGATTAATCACTTATAAAGGGGACTTGCAACTCATCATCATATCCCCGGGAATATACCACTAATTAGTAGCATTTAGCGTTCCATTTTATATTTGGATCGCTGGGTACTATTATGTCCCAGCTATCTTTTTAGTCTCTAAATGCCGGTTCATTGGCATTGTTTTGAATTAGGATGATTATTGCACATTATAGCTTTGTACCTTTGCTCTTTTAAAAGTATCATTTTAATTTCACTGTTAGTATCATTGTACTTTCTGTGACGTTTATTTTTTATAAGATTTTAATTAATAAGATTTGAGGACCTGGAGCACCCTTTACACCGTGGGTATATTAGTTTATTCCCCTTTTCTGTCACCAAGCTTGGTGCTACATCATTTAAGGAAGTGGTTTGTAGCTGTCCTGACTGGATATAAACCAGGATTCCCATATTGATTATCTCCCCTGGGATCGTGAGCCATCAGTTCTGGCTCAAATGCACTGTTCTATGTGCTCTGTCAGCGGTATGTAATGCATTACAGCTGACATTTCCAGATATCCACGGCAAAATGGCGCTTAGCCGCGCGCGCATGCGCAGTTGCACGGTCTCTCCGAAAATGGCGGCGAGTCAGTGCGCATGCGCGACTCCCGTTTTTTGCTATTTGAAGATTCGGCGTCTGTCACAGGCCTGTCAGTATCCCCTCTGATGATGTGCCTTAGCACGAAAGGCCTCAGGAGGAACTGACAGCCTGTGACGCCTTATTGCCGCCTAGACCACGAGGAGGTCTGGCGGCTTCTTCATTCAGGGTCAGTGGTTTTTGCTTTTTAATCTAATTTTATGTGATTCGCTTTATATGTCTGGCCCTCTGCCTAGCATCACTACTGATATACCCTGCACTGTTTATTACCAATAAAATTATCTTTTGAAATACTACACTATGGGTACTCTCCCACTCTTTGCCCCTTATTGAGGGGTCAGCAGACACCGTTTTCCACTTCATCCAGAGGAGGGAAGCCTTCACCTGGAGTCTGTATCCGGCCGATCTATCCCGATCCTTGGGAGGTTCTGTGAGCCCAGCTGACCATCGCATGATAACACCCCTTCCTGAGGGAGATCGATACTCTGCAGAATTGATTAAACATATGCGCATTTCCTATGCGCGGTCGGTGAGTGCGCACTTCTGCCATTTGTTCCGGATTTCTCATAAGCTGTGTCATATCTACTTTATCGCTGATTCTATGAACTTTTGATATTTTCAGAACGAACTTTTTAGATCGAATTTTCTAGACCAGAATTTTCTAGATCGAATTTTCTGTTTATTTTTAGCGCTGCACTTTATTTATTTATCTTCACCTGAGGCTGTTGTGATCTCCTTTCAGTGCTTTAGCTGCTTATATATTCTTTATTGTTATACAAGAAGCGCTCGCCACATCTTTTATATTTATATTATAATAAATGTTTGCTTTTGGGTCTAATACCACTTTAAGCTTTAAGAGAGAACATTTCTGGAGGATAAGCATGAATGATATGGGAAAAGACTGTCAGGTTGCTGTCAGCGATATGGCCTAAAAAACATCTGATCAACAGAAAGTGCATCAGCTGAACTCCAGGATAATCAAATATTATGCGAATATATTACAAGAGGCATGTGTATTCTTACAGTTGCAAGAAAAAGTATGTGAACCCCTTGGGATTACGTGGAGTTTTGCATGAATTGGGCATAAAATGTGCTCTGAACGTCATCTAAGTCACAACAATAGAAGAACACAGTCTGCTGAACATAATACTACACAAACATTAGATGTTGCCATGGTTTAATTGCACATAACATGTAAAAATTCACAGCTCAGGGAGGAAAAAGAATGTGAAGCCCTAGCTTTATGACTTCTCCCAGAGCTAATTGGAGCCAGGAGTGAGCCAACCTTGACTCCAATCAGTGTGATGATATTGGATGTGTTGCTGACAGCTGTCCTGCCCTTAAAAAACACACACCTGTTTTGGGTTTACTGGTTTCAAGAAGCACTGTCTGATGTGAACCATACCTCACAGAAAAGAGCTCTCAGAAGACCTACGATCAAGAATTGTTGACTTGCATGAAGCTGGAAAGGGTTACAAAAGTATCTCCAAAAGCCTTGATGTTCATGTGTCCACGGTAAGACAGACTGTCTACAAATGGAGAAAGTTTAGCACTGTTGCTACTCTCCCTAGGCGTGGTCATCCTGTAAAAATGACTGCAAGAGCACAGCGCAGAATGCTGCATGAGGTAAAGAAGAATCCCAGAGTGTCAGCTAAAGACCTACAGAAATCTCTGGCACATGCTAACATTTTTGTTGACACATCTACAATAAGGAAAACATTAAACAAGAATGGAGTACATGGGAGGACACCACAGAGGAAGCCATTGCTGTCCAAAAAGATTATTGCAGCACGTCTGAAGTTTGCAAAAGAGCACCTGGATGTTCCACAGCACTACTGGCAAAATATACTGTGGACAGATGAAACCAAGATTGAGTTGTTTAGGAAGAACACACAACACTATGTGTGGAGAAAAAAAGGCACAGCACACCAACATCAAAACCTCATCCCCACTGTAAAACATGGTGGAGGGAGCATCATGGTTTGGGGCTGCTTTGCTGCCTCAGGGCCTGGACGGATTGTTGTCATTGATGGGAAAATGAATTCCAGAGTTTATCAAGACATTTTGCAGGAAAACGTAGGATCATCTGTCCGCCAACTGAAGCTCCACAGAGGATGGGTGATGCAACAGGATAATGACCCAAAGCATACAAGTAATTCAACAGAACAATGGCTGCAACAGCACAGAATACGCCTTCTGGAGTGGCCCAGTCAGAGTCCTGACCTCAACCCGATTGAAATGCTGCGGTATGACCTTAAGAGAGCGATTCACACCAGACATCCCAAGAATATTGCTACACTGAAACAGTTTTGTGAAGAGGAGTGGTCCAAAATTACTCCAGATCGTTGTGCAGGTCTGATCTGCTGCTTTAGTCACGGACTGAAATCGTCCACTGCTTATCTGTTCCTGTCCTAATTTATGACGCTAGCTTTGAAATGTGCGCACATTGGAAGGGACTCACGCTGACACACAAGTTCAGTCTATGAATACTTCTAGTTTATTATAATGAGAAAGTGAACTTATATATGCAAAATGATGCGAGAGTCATGTGACAACAGCATAAGCATTATATTAGTCTTTGATTGGTCATTTCCACATAAAACAATCTCCGTCATGGTATAGGTGTGATCTTCTTCCAGGCCTTATCTCATAGAGAAGAAAGACATTCCTTTGTTTCCCAAATCACACGGTGGGAGGGGGTCTGTGTGTGTGAGCAGACATTTCTTAAGCAAGGATTTCTTATAGTACCACAAAGCCCAGCAGGCAGAAAATATTCACACAACATATGTATTAAAGTATAAAAGTAAATATTTATAAAACTTATAGAAATAGCGTATATATATATATTCAATAGGAAACGAAATAGGCATTTTACCAAATCCATCACACTGCAACTACAGGAAACGTTTGGTTGAGGTTATTGCTGCCAAAGGAGGGTCAACCAGTTATTAAGTCTAAAGGTTCACATACTTTTTCCTCCCTGCACTGTGAATGTTTACATGTTATGTGCAATTAAACCATGGCAACATCTAATGTTTGTGTAGTATTATGTTCAGCAGACTGTGTTCTTCTATTGTTGTGACTTAGATGACGTTCAGAGCACATTTTATGCCCAATTCATGCAAAACTCCACGTAATCCCAAGGGGTTCACATACTTTTTCTTGCAACTGTACTTGAATCGTGGTGTGTCTTGTGCTTTTCTTCATATCTCTGCAGTAATCCATTCTGAAACTTTGCCTTTGTGTAGGAGCTTCCTGTAATAAGGGCCAGATACTGCTAATCTTTCTCCTTGTGCAAGGGGACTGGTCTTGTATCTACCCACTCCTCTAGTTTTCTGCTGACAGACTGTAGTGGGTGGGCTTGCTGGGTCTCTCCCTCAGCTCTGCCCTCTGCACAGGCTGTGTAGCACAGTGATGATGTCATGGCTAATTTTACAAGGTAATTACTAACGTTGCAAAGTAAATGTATATCCTTTGTGCTGGTTAGAAATATAATTTTATATATAATACAGGGTTCAAAATTTCAAGTCCTGAGCAACTAGCCAGAACTTAAGAGTTACTCGCCACCAGTTGTCCCACCCAACCCCTTCCCTGCCCCTCCCTTAATACCGCCCCTAAACACGCACTCAGAAATTATTTCATGAAATGACACTGTTAAATGTTTTATGCAGAATGAAGGAAGGGAGGGAAGGAAGGAAGAAAGGAAATGGCAGGAAGGGAGCAGTGGAAAGGAGAAAGGGAGCGAGGGGTGGAAGGAAGGGAGAAAGGGAGGAGGGGTGGAAGGAAGGAAGAAAGGAAATGGAAGTAAGGGAGGGAGGGGTGGATGGAAGGAAGGGAGAAAGGGAAGGAGGGGTTGAAGGAATAAAGGAAATGGCAGGAAGGAAGAGAGGGAGCGGTGGAAGGAAGGAAGAGAGAAAGGGAGTGAGGGGTGAGAGGAAGGGTGGGAGGGGTGTAAGGAAGGGAAAAGGGAGGGGTTGGAATGGAGGGAGGGGTTGGAAGGAAGGGAGGGGTGGAAGGAAGGAAGGGAGGGGTGGATGGAAGGAGGGAAGGGAGGGGTGGAATAAAGGAAGGGAGTGGTGGAAGGAAGGGGTGGGAAGGAAGGGAGAGAGGAGTGGAAGGAAGGGGTGGGTAGGAGGCAGGGGTGAAGGAAGGGAGGGAGGGGTGGATGGAAGGCGGGGAGGACAGGTGGGAAGGAAGGAAGCGAGGGGTGAAAGAGAGGGAAGGGAGGGGTGGGTGGAAGGAAGGGAGGGGTGGAAGGAACAGAGGAGTGGTGGAAAGGGTGGAATGAACGGGTGGGTGGAAGGGAGGGGTGGGTGGAAGGAAGGAAGGTAGGGGTGGAAGGAAGGAAGGGGTGGGAAGGAAGGGAGGGAGGGAAGGAGAGGTAGAAAGAAGGGAGGGAGGGAAGGGTGGGAGTGGTGGTAGTGAGGGTGGGAAGGAAGAAAGGGGTGGGTGGAAGGGAGGATGGAAGGAAGGGGTGGGTGGAAGGAATGAAGTGGTGGGTGGAAGGGAGGGGTGGAAGGAAGGGGTGGGTGGAAAGAAGGAAGGAAAGGTGGGTTGGTAGGAAGGAAGGGAGGGGGGGTGGGTGGAAGGAAGAGAGGTCGGACTCACATGCTCAATCAGAAGCATCAGTGCTGTCAGCTGCTCTATATCCAATTTTCCGCCCACACATCTTCTGAAGCTGTACAGACTGGAGTATGGGCGGGCACAGGGGGAGTCAGAGCAGATCCAGTCTCTCTCCCTTCTTCTATTGGTGCGGAGGATGTGGGGAGGGACTGGGCACTGAGGAGCACACAGTGTGGTGGGCCAGAAAGAAATGGAATGATCTGGGATGATCAGTGCAGCGGTGGGGGCAGTTAAAAGGACTGATCTTCTGGATGGCTCTCAATGAAGCAGCTGGAAGTCGCTTCTCCTCTTCTCCCTCCTGCGGCTTCCAGCTGCTTCATTGAAAGCCACACAAGAGATCGCTGCCCCCTTTGCCGCATCTACAACACACCCCTAGTCCCTGCGCTGCTCACCCCCACCTTATTTCCATTCTCCCAGTGCGAGTGGGTGAGTGGAAATTTCGAGGGCTGTATTATATATATATATATACAGTGGGGATCGAAAGTTTGGGCACCCCAGCTAAAAATTTGTATTAATGTGCATAAAGAAGCCAAGGAAAGATGGAAAAATCTCCAAAAGGCATCAAATTACAGATTAGACATTTTTATAATATGTCAACAAAAGTTAGATTTTATTTCCATCATTTACACTTTCAAAATAACAGAAAACAAAAAAATGGCGTCTGCAAAAGTTTGGGCACCCTGCAGAGTTAATATCTTGTACTGCCCCCTTTGGCAAGTATCACAGCTTGTAAACGCTTTTTGTAGCCAGCCAAGAGTCTTTCAATTCTTGTTTGAGGTATCTTTGCCCATTCTTCCTTACAAAAGTCTTCCAGTTCTTTGAGATTTCTGGGCTGTCTGTCACGCACTGCTCTTTTAAGGTCTATCCATAGATTTTCAATTATGTTGAGGTCAGGAGATTGTGAAGGCCATGGCAAAACCTTCAGTTTACGCCTCTGGATGTAATCCCCCGTGGATTTCGAGGTGTGTTTAGGATCATTATCCATTTGTAGAAGCCATCCTCTCTTTAACTTCAGCTTTTTAACAGATGGCATCAAGTTACCATCCAAAATTTGCTGAAATTTTATTGAATCCATTTTTCCTTCTACTCGTGAGATGTTCCCTGTGCCACTGGCTGCAACACAACCCCAAAGCATGATTGATTCAACCCCATGCTTAACAGTTGGACAGAGGTTCTTTTCATTAAATTCTGTGCCCCTTCTTCTCCAAACGTACCTTTGCTCATTCCGGCCAAAAAGTTCAATTTTAACCTCATCGGTCCACAGAACTTGTTTCCAAAATGCATCAGGCTTGTCTATATGTTCATTTGCAAAGTTCAAACGATGATTTTTGTGGTGAGGACGTAGAAGAGGTTTTCTTCTGATGACTCTTCCATGAAGACCATATTTGTACAAGTATCTCTTTATAGTGGAATAGTGTACCACAACTCCAGTGTCTGCCAGATCTTTCTGGAGGGATCGTGCAGTCAAACGTGGGTTTTGAATTGTTTTTCTCACAATCCTGCGAGCTGTTCTGTCTGATATTTTTCTTGGTCTTCCAGATCTTGCTTTAGCTTCCACTGTTCCTGGTGACTGACATTTCTTAATTACATTCCGAACAGAGGATATTGACATCTGAAAACGCTTTGCTATCTTCTTATAGCCTTCTCCAGCTTTGTGAGCATCAACTATTTTCAGTTTCAGTTTTCTAGACAACTGCTTAGAAGAACCCATGGTGCTGATTGTTGGGGCAAGGTCAGATGAGTCTTGGCATTTAAAACCTTTGAGATTGACATCACCTGATCTTCCCAGACGATGATTGAGAACAATCCATGACACTGGCAGGTCTCAGCTTTGCAAAGGGGGCAGTGCATGCTATAAATTCTGCAGGGTGCCCAAACTTTTGCAGACGCCATTTTTTTGTTTTCTGTTATTTTGAAATTGTAAATGATGGAAATAAAATCTAACTTTTGTTAACATATTATAAGAATGTCTAATCTGCAATTTGATGCCTTTTGGAGATTTTTCCATCTTTCCTTGGCTTCTTTATGCACATTAATACAAATTTTTAGCTGGGGTGCCCAAACTTTCGATCCCCACTGTATATATACTGCAAGGTACTGAAGACAGCAAGATCAGTTGATCAGCAGTGCTGGTGGGCGGGGCCTAATTGACTCCACCTCTAGTGGGTGGGACCTAAATGTCTCCAATGTGGTGGGCGGGGCCCAGGGGCGGACTGAAAACTCATGGGGCCCCCGGGCAATAGGGGATCATGGGGCCCCTCTGTCCTTGCCCAAACCCAAAAAATCCTATGAAAAAGGTACCCGGGGCATCTCATGGGGCCCCCTACTGACCCCGGGCCCTCGGGCAGTGCCCGAGTTTCCAGATGGTCAGTCCGCCCCTGGCGGGGCCTAACTGTATCCACTGTGGTGAGCGGGGCCTAACTGACTGCTTAAAGAAAAAACCAGCTAGCTCTTTGTCATTTCTTCTTGATCCACGCACTGAGCACAAGTGTTTGTGATTGCTCTGCAAAGTGACTGCAGTTAGAAGAGATTTCTTTGATTGATTTGCGTTTATCAACAGTTAAATCAGCGAGACAAATATCAAATCGATTTCTTTGATTGATTTCTGTTTGTTAGTTATAATATCTGCGAGACAAAGATGGGAATGCTGCTGAGAGCATTGATCTTTGTTATTGTTCTGCATCTGGCAACAGGTACATATTTATCTTACATTTTTACATATATATATATATATATTTTTTTTTTAATAGACACACACAGCGAGCTGCACCGGGATGGCAGTAAGAACCGGACAAGAGTTCTATTCCTATTCCCTTCTATTTCCAAAACTAAAAGGTTATTGGCTTACTTTAACCACCTCCCTCCTGGCCAACAGCCGAATGGCGGCCAGGAAAACGCTCTAGATTTCTGGGTGGACGCCATATGGCGTCCTCCAGCACATGCGCAGTTTTCACGCTTGCAGAGACGCGCTGCGGCGTGATCTGTAACCGGCCGTGTACCTCAGACACGGCCGATGACAGATCTGAGTACCGGCCCCCGTTGCCGGTACCATGTGACGTACTGTGACCAATCACAGCAGGTCACATGACACTTGTATACAATGGATGGCTTCATTCATGCCATCCATTGTATACTAGTGTCTAGCTGTGAATGGTCACAGCGATCACATGCACATGTCATGTGATTAGCTGTGGCCAAATCACAGCTAAGCACAAAAAAAATCGATTTCAATCAGGTAAATGCTTGCTTATAGCAATGTAATTCTTTGCTATAAGCAAATTGTGTAAAAAAAAAATACTGATCACTTCCCCAAAGTAGTACAATGTTACTATATGGTAACATTTTACTACTTTGGACATAGTGAAATATGAAAAAAAAAGAAAAAAAAAAAGAAAAAAAATGTAAATAAAAATTATTTAAAAAATGTAATAAAAAATTAAAAATTATTAAAAAATGTAAAAAAAGTAAGAAAAAAATATATATATTTTTATACTGTCACCAGTCAGTGTCCCTGATCACCGCCATGCCAGTTATATGATGACGCTGTACTGAACTGGTGACAGTATGTAAAAAAAAATTGTGAAAATTATTTTTTGCATTTTTTCATTTTCCAAAAAATTATGACAAAAAAAATACAACTTCAAAAAACTCGCCATGCCTCTTATGAAATACATTGGACTGTCTACTCTGCAAAAAGGGGTCATTTGGGGGATATCTGTACTGTTCTGATATTCTTGGACCTCAAGAAATTAGATTGGCTGTCAGTACTTCAGGATTGATAAATTTTCAGATATATCCGATAGTTTGTGAACTCTATAACTTTTCTACAAACTAAAAAATACATCCTAATTTGGGTTATTTTCACCAAAGACATGTAGCAGAATACATCTCGGCCTAAATGTATTGAGAACAATTATTTATTTGCAAACTTTTATAACAGAAACAAAGAAAAACGTGTTTTTTCCCCCAAATTTTTGGTCTTTTTTTGTTAATTTAGCAAGGGATAAAAACCGCAGCGGTGATTAACCACCTCCCATCCGGCCGTTGTATATAAACGTCCGGACGGTGGCAGTGCAGGGTCGGGTGGCCGTTTATAAACAACTTTCCTGGCCCCCTGCTTGTGCGCGCTCCCTGGGAGCGCACAGCACCGTGATCATCGGACGGGACCTCTGTGCGAGGTCCCGATCATGTGATCTCTGGTTAGCCAATCAGTGATCACGTGCAGAGTAGTAAGCAATGATGTCACTTGTGACATCATTGCTTACTACATGTGAAATCTGTGAATGATCACAGAGGTCACATGGTACAAGGCTATTCACAACAGCCTTGTACCATGTGACAAGCTGTGAGCAATCACGGCTCTCACAGTATTTATCAATGGCTGCAAGAATGCAGCTAGAGAGAAGGAGAAATGATTGCTTTTACAGCCTTTTTGGGTGTAAAAGCAATCAGTGTAAAAAAAAAAAAAAATCTTCACCCCCCACAAGTAGTACAGTGACACTGTACTGGTGACACTGTACTGCTAGGGTGACAGTATGTAATAAATAAATGAATAATATAAAAAAAAATAAAAATGTAAAAAAAGTGTTTAAAAATTATTATAAAAGCTAATTTGGGTTATTTTTTTTTTTTACTAAACATATAACGGAATACATTTTGGCCAAGGTTTATGATGAAATAATATTTTTTTTCAAAATTTTTGGACTTTTTAATTTACATAGCAAAACAAAAATAAAAATCCCAGTGGTGAACAAATACCACCAAAATAAAGCTTTATCTGTCTCAAAAAATGCTAAAACAATTCATATGGGTACAGTGTTGCATGACCGCGCAATTGTCATTCAAAGTGTGATAGCTCTGAAAGCTGGAAATTGCCCTGGGCAGGAAGGGGGAAAAAGTGCCTGGTATGGAAGCGGTTAAGCACTGAGCTATAACTACTTGACATTGGGCAGGTGACAGTTTGCAGTTTTTGAAAACTAGAGTCAGTTTGACCCAGTCTATACCAGGTAACAACGGTAGCACAGTGGTTAGTGTGCCCGTCCAAGAAGTACATGGTTACAGGTTCGAGGCTGGACATGAGATAAACCGTTGTTACCTTTTTAGTTTTTTTGGGGGTTTGTTTTTTTTAATATTCATTTTCTCTCATTTTATCTATTTGGAAAGCCTTTCATGGTCCCAGTACATTGTTCTGGAAGCATGGTGACAAGCCTTATCTTCCCTTACACAGTGAGGGTGTTTTCTTATTAACTCTTTAAATAAAAAAAAAAAGTGATATTTTTTTTAATTTCAGCTGCCTTTCAGTGTCACCTATCAGTGCCAGCCAGTGCCACCTATCAGTGCTTCCAGTCAGTGCCACCTATCAGTGCCAGTCCGTGCCGCCTACCAGTGCTGCCTAACAGTGCCAGTCAGTGCCGCCTATCAGTGCTGCCTTTCAGTGCCCATCAGTGATGCCTGTCAATGCCCATCAGTGTCACCTACCAGTGTCTCCTCATCAGTGCCCATCAGTGCCACCTATCAGTGTCCATCACTGCAGCCTCATTGGCGCACATCAGTGAAGGAGAAAAATCACTTCTTTACAAAATTTTATAACAAAAACTAAGAAAAAACTTTTTTTCCCCAAAATTTTGAGTGGTTTTTGGTTTGTTTAAGAAAAAATAAAAAACCCAGAGGTGATTAAATACCACCAAAACAAAGCTCTATCTGTCACAAAAAAAAAAGATAAAAATTTCATATGGGTACAGTGTTGCATGACCGCGCAATTGTCAATCAAAGTGTGACAGCGCTGAAAGCTGGAAATTGGCCTGGGCAGGAAGGGGGTATAAGTGCCCTGTAGGCTAGCGGTTATTAAAAGCAAAAAAAAACCCCAGTTGATCCTGCCAGAAATCTTATCAGCTCATAAGTCCTGGCCTGGACTGAACGGAGCTAAGGGGAGGGCCAGCATGACTGCGGCTTGCAGACGAGGCGGAGATTGGATTTGGGTGGGAGGATATTCAGTAGGTAGGGGTGGTTACTCACCTGATTGGAGTATTCGAGTTTGAGGGTGGTCTTTCCAGGATGAGGAGAGGGGTTGGGACTTGCTGGGTGTCAGTCGGAGCTTGTGCCAGCACAGGTGAGGTTTCTCCCGCCCTCCATCCCTCCCTCCCTGGACCTGTTTTGCTGTTTTGTTTTTGTTATTCCTCTTGTCCTTTGTGTTTGTCGTGTTGTTTGGTTTTATGTGGGTTCCTTGATTTTATCTTCTTTCCTTGATCAGCATTTTGTGTCCTGGGGTGTTTGGCGTTTTTTGTTTTGTCATGGCAGCCGGCAGGGGTCGCTGGGTCTTTGAAGGCGGTGTTGGAGTGACCATTTGGTGGATTATGGGTTGGGCCCATCGTAGGTATGGGTGTTCCTTCCAAATTATAAGGTCATGTTGGTAAGGTGGGAGTTCATTGGCTGTATCTGGGACTACGTAGTTGTAGTATTGACCCCGAGGCAGTGTAGTAGCGACTGGGGACCTTTTCATTGGGTGTCAGATACAGCTGAGTTATTGATGTGAGTAACAGTGCCTTCGAAGACCTTGGACCCGGTTGGGATCATTACTGTTAGTTAATATTTGATTGTACTGTATGAAGTGTTGAGTAAGAGTTATGTTAACCCGTTGCCGCCCGGCCTATAGCCAGATGGCGGCCGGGCGAACAGCTCATCCCTCCGGGTGGACGCCATATGGCGTCCTTTCCAGAGCGCGCATTGCACATGCCCACAGGGCCGCGCTGCGGCGCGATCTGTCACTGGCCGTGTACCTCGGACACGGCCGATGACAGTTCTGTGTACCGGCCCCGTTGCCAGTACCATGTGACCTGCTGTGACCAATCACAGCAGGTCACATGACGCTTGTATACAATGGATGGCATGTAAGGAAGCCATCCATTGTATACAAGTGTGTCTAGCTGTGAATGGTCACAGCGATCACATGCACAAGCTGGGCCAATCACGTGTCATGTGATTAGCCGTGGCCAAATCACAAAAAAAAAAAAACCTGAATGAATCGATTTCATTCAGGTAAATGCTTGCTTATAGCAAAGTAATTGTTTGCTATAAGCAAATTGTGTGAAAAAAATAACAAATACTGATCACTTCCCCAAAGTAGTACAATGTTACTATGGTAACATTATACTACTTTGGTCATAGTGAAATATGAAAAAAAAATCTTAAAAAAAGATAAAATTATCACTTTTTTTTTTCCGTACTGTCACCAGTCAGTGCCCCCGATCACGGCCATGCCAGTTTTATGATGATGCTGTACTGCACTGGTGACAGTATGTAAAAAAAAAAAAAATAGTGAAAATCATTTTTTTAATTTCTTCATTTTCCAAAAAATTATGACAAAAAAATTACAACTTCATAAAACTCGCCATGCCTGTTATGAAATACCTCGGACTGTATACTTTGCAAAAAGGGGTCATTTGGGGATCTCTGTACTGTCCTGACATTCTTGGACCTCAAGAAATTAGATTGGCCATCAGTACTTCAGGATCGACCAGTTTTCAGATATATCCCATAGTTTGTGAACTCTATAACTTTCCTACAGACTAAATAATAAATACTAATTTGGGTTATTGTCAGCAAAGAAATGTAGTAGAATACAGCTCGGCCTAAATTTATGAAGAACAAATATTTATTTGCAAACTTTTATAAACAGAAACAAAGAAAAACATGTTTTCAGTCTTTTTTTGTTAATTTAGCAAAAAATAAAAACCCCAGCGGTGATTAAATACCACCAAACGAAAGCTCTAGTTGTGTGAAGAAAATGATAAAATTTTAGTTTGGGTACAGTGTTGCATGACCGCGCAATGTCATTCAAAGTGTGAGAGCGGTGAAACATGAAAATTGGGCTGGGTAGGAAGGGGGTAAAAGTGCCCGGTATGGAAGCGGTCCAAACGATTTTAGTACTTAATTATTTCCCACCCAGGACAATTCTGGCATTTCTCTCCTACATGTAAAAATCATTTATTTGCTAGAAAATGACTCAGAACCCCCAAACATTCAGGGAGCGCGCACAAGCATTTATAAACGACCACCCGCTCCCGCACTGCTCCCGTCCGGACGTTTATATACATAGGCCGGATGGGAAGTGGTTGAGCTATAAGCAATCATAATGTGCAAAAAAAAAAATCTTGACTTCTCTAGAGTAGTATAATGTTATTATGGTAACATATTGCTCTGGTCCCAGTGTGGTAAACAAAATGATAAAAAAAGAGAAAAAAAACCCAAAAATTGTGAATATTTGTTTTTTTAATTTCTTAATTAAAAAAAAAAATTGTCTCTTACTAAATACCTTGGACTGTCTGCTTTCCAAAAAGCGGTCATTTGGGGGATATTTACACTCTCTTGGCATTTTTGGGCCTCAAGAAATGAGACGGGCGGTCAGTATTTCAAGACTGATCGATTTTCATATATGTGCGCTTTGCCGATCACCCTCCCTGCCCACATCCTATTCACCCAGCTGCCTGGGCCCCCCTGCTGGCCTGGGCCCCATACAGGAGGACTGGTGGTACCCCCTTATCCACAGCCCTGGGTACAGTGTAGCATGACCGCGAAATTGCCAGTTAAAGTAAGGCATTGGCAAACAGCACAAAATGGCCTGGTCTTGAAGGGGGTAAAATCTTCCGGTGGGCAAGTGGTTAATATGGATGGCGTCTTAGGCTTGGTTCACACTAGTTCAGACCGCATCTCCGCGGACACGGCGGCCCATTTATTTGAATGGGTTGCTATGCCAGCGTTTCACGCAAGAAAAAGGTGCATGCAAAAACGCATCTGCAGGGAAGCTGCATGGTCTTTTTGATCTTGTGGTTTCCCTGCAGTTCCCGCACCTGCGATCGTGTTGTGGGCTGAGATGCGCGGGGGTGCCATTCGGAATGAATGGCAGCCCCGTGCGTCTTGTAAGAGCAGAGCGATTCGGCTGTGGGTGGTTGCGGGTGCAGGAGATGATGCGATTCCCGAACCCACAACCAGAACGCACAGGGCGGGCTAGTGTGAACCCAGCCTTACAGGGGAGGGGGACATAGCAAGGAGGGTGGAGGGGGGAGGTAACAATAGTGTACACTTAGAGGAGATATTATGCGGAGCCTAATTGACTCCCACTGTGGGGCCTAACTGGCTCCACTATTGTGGGCGGAGCCTAACTGAATGTTTTAAGAAAAACATCCTGCTCTGTGTCATTTCTTCTTGATCCACGCACTGATCACAAGCGTTTGTGATTGCTCTACAAAGCGATTTCTTTGACTGATTTGCGTTTATCACTTGTTAAATCAGCAAGGCAAATATCAAATCGATTTCTTTGATTTTTGTTTGTCTATAATATCTGCGAGACAAAGATGGGAATGCTGCTGAGAGCATTGATCTTTGTTATTCTGCTGCATCTGGCAACAGTTACATATCGATCTTACATTTATTTATTTCAGGTACTTATATAGCACTGTCAATTTACGCAGCGCTTTACATGTATATTGTACATTCACATCGGTCCCTAACCCTTAAGGGGTGTACAATCTAAGGTCCCTAACTCACATTCATACATACACATACTAGGGCCAATTTAGACGGGATCCAATTAACCTATCAGCATGTCTTTGGAGTGTGGGAGAAAACCCACACAGGCACAGGGAGAACATGAAAACTCCATGCTGGAGGCACCATGGTCGAGAATCGAACCCATGACCCATTTATTACAAGGCAGATGTGCTAACCACTAAGCCACTGTGCAATT
Source organism: Staurois parvus (assembly GCF_062004578.1). Lineage (NCBI taxonomy): Eukaryota > Metazoa > Chordata > Amphibia > Anura > Ranidae > Staurois > Staurois parvus. Next base: position 4,183,524 of record NW_028317998.1, read on the forward strand.
TTTACTAATGAGCAAAAAAATATATAGAGAGAGAGAATGATTTTTTTTTTTTTTAAATCTACATAGTTGATATATATATACAGTGGGGATCGAACGTTTGGGCACCCCAGCTAAAAATTTGTATTAATGTGCATAAAGAAGCCAAGGAAAGATGGAAAAATCTCCAAAAGGCATCACATTACAGATTAGACATTCTTATAATATGTCAACAAAAGTTAGATTTTATTTCCATCATTTACACTTTCAAAATAACAGAAAACAAAAAATGGCGTCTGCAAAAGTTTGGGCACCCTGCAGAGTTAATATCTTGTACTGCCCCCTTTGGCAAGTATCACAGCTTGTAAACGCTTTTTGTAGCCAGCCAAGAGTCTTTCAATTCTTGTTTGAGGTATCTTTGCCCATTCTTCCTTACAAAAGTCTTCCAGTTCTTTGAGATTTCTGGGCTGTCTGTCACGCACTGCTCTTTTAAGGTCTATCCATAGATTTTCAATTATGTTGAGGTCAGGAGATTGTGAAGGCCATGGCAAAACCTTCAGTTTACGCCTCTGGATGTAATCCCCCGTGGATTTCGAGGTGTGTTTAGGATCATTATCCATTTGTAGAAGCCATCCTCTCTTTAACTTCAGCTTTTTCACAGATGGCATCAAGTTACCATCCAAAATTTGCTGAAATTTTATTGAATCCATTTTTCCTTCTACTCGTGAGATGTTCCCTGTGCCACTGGCTGCAACACAACCCCAAAGCATGATTGATTCAACCCCATGCTTAACAGTTGGATAGAGGTTCTTTTCATTAAATTCTGTGCCCCTTCTTCTCCAAACGTACCTTTGCTCATTCCGGCCAAAAAGTTCAATTTTAACCTCATCGGTCTACAGAACATGTTTCCAAAATGCATCAGGCTTGTCTATATGTTCATTTGCAAAGTTCAAACGATGATTTTTGTGGTGAGGATGTAGAAGAGGTTTTCTTCTGATGACTCTTCCATGAAGACCATATTTATACAAGTATCTCTTTATGGTGGAATAGTGTACCACAACTCCAGTGTCTGCCAGATCTTTGTGGAGGGATCGTGCAGTCAAACGTGGGTTTTGAATTGTTTTTCTCACAATCCTGCGAGCTGTTCTGTCTGATATTTTTCTTGGTCTTCCAGATCTTGCTTTAACTTCCACTGTTCCTGATGACTGCCATTTCTTAATTACATTCCGAACAGAGGATATTGACATCTGAAAACGCTTTGCTATCTTCTTATAGCCTTCTCCAGCTTTGTGAGCGTCAACTATTTTCAGTTTCAGTTTTCTAGACAACTGCTTAGAAGAACCCATGGTGCTGATTGTTGGGGCAAGGTCAGATGAGTCTGGGCATTTTAAAACCTTTGAGATTGACAAATCGCCTGGTCTTCCCAGACGATGATTGAGAACAATCCATGACACTGGCAGGTCTCAGCTTTGCAAAGGGGGCAGTGCATGCTATAAATTCTGCAGGGTGCCCAAACTTTTGCAGACGCCATTTTTTTGTTTTCTGTTATTTTGAAAGTGTAAATGATGGAAATAAAATCTAACTTTTGTTGACATATTATAAGAATGTCTAATCTGTAATTTGATGCCTTTTGGAGATTTTTCCATCTTTCCTTGGCTTCTTTATGCACATTAATACAAATTTTTAGCTGGGGTGCCCAAACTTTCGATCCCCACTGTATATATACATATTCTTACAGTATATATGCATATTTGCACACATACACATATATATATACTGCAAGGTACTGAAGACAGCAAGATCAGTTGATCAGCAGTGCTGGTGGGCGGGGCCTAATTGACTCCACCTCTGGTGGGTGGGACCTAAATGTCTCCAATGTGGTGGGCGGGGCCCAGGGGTGGACTGAAAACTCATGGGGCCCCCGGGCAATAGGGGATCATGGGGCTCCTCTGTCCTTGCCCAAACTCAAAAAAGCCTATGAAAAAGGTACCAGGGGCATCTCATGGGGCCCCCTACTGATCCCGGGCCCTCGGGCAGTGCCCGAGTTTCCAGATGGTCAGTCCGCCCCTGGCGGGGCCTAACTGTATCCACTGTGGTGGGCGGGGCCTAACTGACTGCTTAAAGAAAAAACCAGCTAGCTCTTTGTCATTTCTTCTTGATCCACGCACTGAGCACAAGTGTTTGTGATTGCTCTGCAAAGTGACTGCAGTAAGAAGAGATTTCTTTGATTGATTTGCGTTTATCACCAGTTAAATCAGCGAGACAAATATCAAATCGATTTCTTTGATTGATTTCTGTTTGTTAGTTATAATATCTGCGAGACAAAGATGGGAATGCTGCTGAGAGCATTGATCTTTGTTATTGTTCTGCATCTGGCAACAGGTACATATTTATCTTACATTTTTACATATATATATATATATTTTTTTTTAATAGACACACACAGCGAGCTGCACCGGGATGGCAGTAAGAACCGGACAAGAGTTCTATTCCTATTCCCTTCTATTTCCAAAACTAAAAGGTTATTGGCTTAATTTAACCACCTCCCTCCTGGCCAACAGCCGAATGGCGGCCAGGAAAACGCTCTAGATTTCTGGGTGGACGCCATATGGCGTCCTCCGGCACATGCGCAGTTTTTACGCTTGCAGAGCCGCGCTGCGGCGTGATCTGTAACCGGCCGTGTACCTCAGACACGGCCGATGACAGATCTGAGTACCGGCCCCCGTTGCCGGTACCACGTGACCTACTGTGACCAATCACAGCAGGTCACATGACACTTGTATACAATGGATGGCTTCATTCATGCCATCCATTGTATACTAGTGTCTAGCTGTGAATGGTCACAGCGATCACATGCACATGTCATGTGATTAGCTGTGGCCAAATCACAGCTAAGCACAAAAAAATCGATTTCAATCAGGTAAATGCTTGCTTATAGCAATGTAATTCTTTGCTATAAGCAAATTGTGTAAAAAAAAAATACTGATCACTTCCCCAAAGTAGTACAATGTTACTATGGTAACATTTTACTACTTTGGACATAGTGAAATATGAAAAAAAAAGAAAAAAAAAAAGAAAAAAATGTAAATAAAAATTATTTAAAAAATGTAATAAAAAATTAAAAATTATTAAAAAATGTAAAAAAAGTAATAAAAAAAAAAATATATTTTTATACTGTCACCAGTCAGTGTCCCTGATCACCGCCATGCCAGTTATATGATGACGCTGTACTGAACTGGTGACAGTATGTAAAAAAAAATTGTGAAAATTATTTTTTGCATTTTTTCATTTTCCAAAAAATTATGACAAAAAAAATACAACTTCAAAAAACTCGCCATGCCTCTTATGAAATACATTGGACTGTCTACTCTGCAAAAAGGGGTCATTTGGGGGATATCTGTACTGTTCTGATATTCTTGGACCTCAAGAAATTAGATTGGCTGTCAGTACTTCAGGATTGATCAATTTTCAGATATATCCCATAGTTTGTGAACTCTATAACTTTTCTACAAACTAAAAAATACATCCTAATTTGGGTTATTTTCACCAAAGACATGTAGCAGAATACATCTCGGCCTAAATGTATTGAGAACAATTATTTATTTGCAAACTTTTATAACAGAAACAAAGAAAAACGTGTTTTTTCCCCAAATTTTTGGTCTTTTTTTGTTAATTTAGCAAGGGATAAAAACCGCAGCGGTGATTAACCACCTCCCATCCGGCCGTTGTATATAAACGTCCGGACGGTGGCAGTGCAGGGTCGGGTGGCCGTTTATAAACGACTTTCCTGGCCCCCTGCTTGTGCGCGCTCCCTGGGAGCGCACAGCACCGTGATCATCGGACGGGACCTCTGTGCGAGGTCCCGATCATGTGATCTCTGGTTAGCCAATCAGTGATCACGTGCAGAGTAGTAAGCAAGATGTCACTTGTGACATCATTGCTTACTACATGTGAAATCTGTGAATGATCACAGAGGTCACATGGTACAAGGCTATTCACAACAGCCTTGTACCATGTGACAAGCTGTGAGCAATCACGGCTCTCACAGTATTTATCAATGGCTGCAAGAATGCAGCTAGAGAGAAGGAGAAATGATTGCTTTTACAGCCTTTTTGGGTGTAAAAGCAATCAGTGTAAAAAAAAAAAAAAATCTTCACCCCCCACAAGTAGTACAGTGACACTGTACTGGTGACACTGTACTGCTAGGGTGACAGTATGTAATAAATAAATGAATAATATAAAAAAAAATAAAAATGTAAAAAAAGTGTTTAAAAATTATTATAAAAGCTAATTTGGGTTATTTTTTTTTTTTACTAAACATATAACGGAATACATTTTGGCCAAGGTTTATGATGAAATAATATTTTTTTCAAAATTTTTGGACTTTTTAATTTACATAGCAAAACAAAAATAAAAATCCCAGTGGTGAACAAATACCACCAAAATAAAGCTTTATCTGTCTCAAAAAATGCTAAAACAATTCATATGGGTACAGTGTTGCATGACCGCGCAATTGTCATTCAAAGTGTGATAGCTCTGAAAGTTGGAAATTGCCCTGGGCAGGAAGGGGGAAAAAGTGCCTGGTATGGAAGCGGTTAAGCACTGAGCTATAACTACTTGACATTGGGCAGGTGACAGTTGGCAGTTTTTGAAAACTAGAGTCAGTTTGACCCAGTCTATACCAGGTAACAACGGTAGCACAGTGGTTAGTGTGCCCGTCCAAGAAGTACATGGTCACAGGTTCGAGGCTGGACATGAGATAAACCGTTGTTACCTTTTTAGTTTTTTTGGGGGGTTTGTTTTTTTTAATATTCATTTTCTCTCATTTTATCTATTTGGAAAGCCTTTCATGGTCCCAGTACATTGTTCTGGAAGCATGGTGACAAGCCTTATCTTCCCTTACACAGTGAGGGTGTTTTCTTATTAACTCTTTAAATAAAAAAAAAAGTGATATTTTTTTTAATTTCAGCTGCCTTTCAGTGTCACCTATCAGTGCCAGCCAGTGCCACCTATCAGTGCTTCCAGTCAGTGCCACCTATCAGTGCCAGTCCGTGCTGCCTAACAGTGCCAGTCAGTGCCGCCTATCAGTGCTGCCTTTCAGTGCCCATCAGTGATGCCTGTCAATGCCCATCAGTGTCACCTACCAGTGTCTCCTAATCAGTGCCCATCAGTGCCACCTATCAGTGTCCATCACTGCAGCCTCATTGGCGCACATCAGTGAAGGAGAAAAATCACTTCTTTACAAAATTTTATAACAAAAACTAAGAAAAAACTTTTTTTCCCCAAAATTTTGAGTGGTTTTTGGTTTGTTTAAGAAAAAATAAAAAACCCAGAGGTGAATAAATACCACCAAAACAAAGCTCTATCTGTCACAAAAAAAATGATAAAAATTTCATATGGGTACAGTGTTGCATGACCGCGCAATTGTCAATCAAAGTGTGACAGCGCTGAAAGCTGGAAATTGGCCTGGGCAGGAAGGGGGTATAAGTGCCCTGTAGGCTAGCGGTTAATAAAAGCAAAAAAAACCCCAGTTGATCCTGCCAGAAATCTTATCAGCTCATAAGTCCTGGCCTGGACTGAACGGAGCTAAGGGGAGGGCCAGCATGACTGCGGCTTGCAGACGAGGCGGAGATTGGATTTGGGTGGGAGGATATTCAGTAGGTAGGGGTGGTTACTCACCTGATTGGAGTATTCGAGTTTGAGGGTGGTCTTTCCAGGATGAGGAGAGGGGTTGGGACTTGCTGGGTGTCAGTCGGAGCTTGTGCCAGCACAGGTGAGGTTTCTCCCGCCCTCCATCCCTCCCTCCCTGGACCTGTTTTGCTGTTTTGTTTTTGTTATTCCTCTTGTCCTTTGTGTTTGTCGTGTTGTTTGGTTTTATGTGGGTTCTTTGATTTTATCTTCTTTCCTTGATCAGCATTTTGTGTCCTGGGGTGCTTGGCGTTTTTTGTTTTGTCATGGCAGCCGGCAGGGGTCGCTGGGTCTTTGAAGGCGGTGTTGGAGTGACCATTTGGTGGATTATGGGTTGGGCCCATCGTAGGTATGGGTGTTCCTTCCAAATTATAAGGTCATGTTGGTAAGGTGGGAGTTCATTGGCTGTATCTGGGACTACGTAGTTGTAGTATTGACCCCAAGGCAGTGTAGTAGCGGCTGGGGACCTTTTCATTGGGTGTCAGATACAGCTGAGTTATTGATGTGAGTAACAGTGCCTTCGAAGACCTTGGACCCGGTTGGGATCATTACTGTTAGTTAATATTTGATTGTACTGTATGAAGTGTTGAGTAAGAGTTATGTTAACCCGTTGCCGCCCGGCCTATAGCCAGATGGCGGCCGGGCGAACAGCTCATCCCTCCGGGTGGACGCCATATGGCGTCCTTTCCAGAGCGCGCATTGCACATGCCCACAGGGCCGCTCTGCGGCGCGATCTGTCACTGGCCGTGTACCTCGGACACGGCCGATGACAGTTCTGTGTACCGGCCCCGTTGCCAGTACCATGTGACCTGCTGTGACCAATCACAGCAGGTCACATGACGCTTGTATACAATGGATGGCATGTAAGGAAGCCATCCATTGTATACAAGTGTGTCTAGCTGTGAATGGTCACAGCGATCACATGCACAAGCTGGGCCAATCACGTGTCATGTGATTAGCCGTGGCCAAATCACAAAAAAAAAAAAACCTGAATGAATCGATTTCATTCAGGTAAATGCTTGCTTATAGCAAAGTAATTGTTTGCTATAAGCAAATTGTGTGAAAAAAATAACAAATACTGATCACTTCCCCAAAGTAGTACAATGTTACTATGGTAACATTATACTACTTTGGTCATAGTGAAATATGAAAAAAAAATCTTAAAAAAAGATAAAATTATCACTTTTTTTTTTTCGTACTGTCACCAGTCAGTGCCCCCGATCACGGCCATGCCAGTTTTATGATGATGCTGTACTGCACTGGTGACAGTATGTAAAAAAAAAAAAAATAGTGAAAATCATTTTTTTAATTTCTTCATTTTCCAAAAAATTATGACAAAAAAATTACAACTTCATAAAACTCGCCATGCCTGTTATGAAATACCTCGGACTGTATACTTTGCAAAAAGGGGTCATTTGGGGATCTCTGTACTGTCCTGACATTCTTGGACCTCAAGAAATTAGATTGGCCATCAGTACTTCAGGATCGACCAGTTTTCAGATATATCCCATAGTTTGTGAACTCTATAACTTTCCTACAGACTAATTAATAAATACTAATTTGGGTTATTGTCAGCAAAGAAATGTAGTAGAATACAGCTCGGCCTAAATTTATGAAGAACAAATATTTATTTGCAAACTTTTATAAACAGAAACAAAGAAAAACATGTTTTCAGTCTTTTTTTGTTAATTTAGCAAAAAATAAAAACCCCAGCGGTGATTAAATACCACCAAACGAAAGCTCTAGTTGTGTGAAGAAAATGATAAAATTTTAGTTTGGGTACAGTGTTGCATGACCGCGCAATGTCATTCAAAGTGTGAGAGCGGTGAAACATGAAAATTGGGCTGGGTAGGAAGGGGGTAAAAGTGCCCGGTATGGAAGCGGTCCAAACGATTTTAGTACTTAATTATTTCCCACCCAGGACAATTCTGGCATTTCTCTCCTACATGTAAAAATCATTTATTTGCTAGAAAATGACTCAGAACCCCCAAACATTCAGGGAGCGCGCACAAGCATTTATAAACGACCACCCGCTCCCGCACTGCTCCCGTCCGGACGTTTATATACATAGGCCGGATGGGAAGTGGTTGAGCTATAAGCAATCATAATGTGCAAAAAAAAAATCTTGACTTCTCTAGAGTAGTATAATGTTATTATGGTAACATATTGCTCTGGTCCCAGTGTGGTAAACAAAATGATAAAAAAAGAGAAAAAAACCCCAAAAATTGTGAATATTTGTTTTTTTAATTTCTTAATTAAAAAAAAAAATTGTCTCTTACTAAATACCTTGGACTGTCTGCTTTCCAAAAAGCGGTCATTTGGGGGATATTTACACTCTCTTGGCATTTTTGGGCCTCAAGAAATGAGACGGGCGGTCAGTATTTCAAGACTGATCGATTTTCATATATGTGCGCTTTGCCGATCACCCTCCCTGCCCACATCCTATTCACCCAGCTGCCTGGGCCCCCCTGCTGGCCTGGGCCCCATACAGGAGGACTGGTGGTACCCCCTTATCCACAGCCCTGGGTACAGTGTAGCATGACCGCGAAATTGCCAGTTAAAGTAAGGCATTGGCAAACAGCACAAAATGGCCTGGTCTTGAAGGGGGTAAAATCTTCCGGTGGGCAAGTGGTTAATATGGATGGCGTCTTAGGCTTGGTTCACACTAGTTCAGACCGCATCTCCGCGGACACGGCGGCCCATTTATTTGAATGGGTTGCTATGCCAGCGTTTCACGCAAGAAAAAGGTGCATGCAAAAACGCATCTGCAGGGAAGCTGCATGGTCTTTTTGATCTTGTGGTTTCCCTGCAGTTCCCGCACCTGCGATCGTGTTGTGGGCTGAGATGCGCGGGGGTGCCATTCGGAATGAATGGCAGCCCCGTGCGTCTTGTAAGAGCAGAGCGATTCGGCTGTGGGTGGTTGCGGGTGCAGGAGATGATGCGATTCCCGAACCCACAACCAGAACGCACAGGGCGGGCTAGTGTGAACCCAGCCTTACAGGGGAGGGGGACATAGCAAGGAGGGTGGAGGGGGGGAGGTAACAATAGTGTACACTTAGAGGAGATATTATGCGGAGCCTAATTGACTCCCACTGTGGGGCCTAACTGGCTCCACTATTGTGGGCGGAGCCTAACTGAATGTTTTAAGAAAAACATCCTGCTCTGTGTCATTTCTTCTTGATCCACGCACTGATCACAAGCGTTTGTGATTGCTCTACAAAGCGATTTCTTTGACTGATTTGCGTTTATCACTTGTTAAATCAGCAAGGCAAATATCAAATCGATTTCTTTGATTTTTGTTTGTCTATAATATCTGCGAGACAAAGATGGGAATGCTGCTGAGAGCATTGATCTTTGTTATTCTGCTGCATCTGGCAACAGTTACATATCGATCTTACATTTATTTATTTCAGGTACTTATATAGCACTGTCAATTTACGCAGCGCTTTACATGTATATTGTACATTCACATCGGTCCCTAACCCTTAAGGGGTGTACAATCTAAGGTCCCTAACTCACATTCATACATACACATACTAGGGCCAATTTAGACGGGATCCAATTAACCTATCAGCATGTCTTTGGAGTGTGGGAGAAAACCCACACAGGCACAGGGAGAACATGAAAACTCCATGCTGGAGGCACCATGGTCGAGAATCGAACCCATGACCCATTTATTACAAGGCAGATGTGCTAACCACTAAGCCACTGTGCCATTTTTACTAATGAGCAAAAAAATATATAGAGAGAGAGAATGATTTTTTTTTTTTTTAAATCTACATAGTTGATATATATATACAGTGGGGATCGAACGTTTGGGCACCCCAGCTAAAAATTTGTATTAATGTGCATAAAGAAGCCAAGGAAAGATGGAAAAATCTCCAAAAGGCATCACATTACAGATTAGACATTCTTATAATATGTCAACAAAAGTTAGATTTTATTTCCATCATTTACACTTTCAAAATAACAGAAAACAAAAAAATGGCGTCTGCAAAAGTTTGGGCACCCTGCAGAGTTAATATCTTGTACTGCCCCCTTTGGCAAGTATCACAGCTTGTAAACGCTTTTTGTAGCCAGCCAAGAGTCTTTCAATTCTTGTTTGAGGTATCTTTGCCCATTCTTCCTTACAAAAGTCTTCCAGTTCTTTGAGATTTCTGGGCTGTCTGTCACGCACTGCTCTTTTAAGGTCTATCCATAGATTTTCAATTATGTTGAGGTCAGGAGATTGTGAAGGCCATGGCAAAACCTTCAGTTTACGCCTCTGGATGTAATCCCCCGTGGATTTCGAGGTGTGTTTAGGATCATTATCCATTTGTAGAAGCCATCCTCTCTTTAACTTCAGCTTTTTCACAGATGGCATCAAGTTACCATCCAAAATTTGCTGAAATTTTATTGAATCCATTTTTCCTTCTACTCGTGAGATGTTCCCTGTGCCACTGGCTGCAACACAACCCCAAAGCATGATTGATTCAACCCCATGCTTAACAGTTGGATAGAGGTTCTTTTCATTAAATTCTGTGCCCCTTCTTCTCCAAACGTACCTTTGCTCATTCCGGCCAAAAAGTTCAATTTTAACCTCATCGGTCCACAGAACTTGTTTCCAAAATGCATCAGGCTTGTCTATATGTTCATTTGCAAAGTTCAAACGATGATTTTTGTGGTGAGGATGTAGAAGAGGTTTTCTTCTGATGACTCTTCCATGAAGACCATATTTATACAAGTATCTCTTTATGGTGGAATAGTGTACCACAACTCCAGTGTCTGCCAGATCTTTGTGGAGGGATCGTGCAGTCAAACGTGGGTTTTGAATTGTTTTTCTCACAATCCTGCGAGCTGTTCTGTCTGATATTTTTCTTGGTCTTCCAGATCTTGCTTTAACTTCCACTGTTCCTGATGACTGCCATTTCTTAATTACATTCCGAACAGAGGATATTGACATCTGAAAACGCTTTGCTATCTTCTTATAGCCTTCTCCAGCTTTGTGAGCGTCAACTATTTTCAGTTTCAGTTTTCTAGACAACTGCTTAGAAGAACCCATGGTGCTGATTGTTGGGGCAAGGTCAGATGAGTCTGGGCATTTTAAAACCTTTGAGATTGACAAATCGCCTGGTCTTCCCAGACGATGATTGAGAACAATCCATGACACTGGCAGGTCTCAGCTTTGCAAAGGGGGCAGTGCATGCTATAAATTCTGCAGGGTGCCCAAACTTTTGCAGACGCCATTTTTTTGTTTTCTGTTATTTTGAAAGTGTAAATGATGGAAATAAAATCTAACTTTTGTTGACATATTATAAGAATGTCTAATCTGTAATTTGATGCCTTTTGGAGATTTTTCCATCTTTCCTTGGCTTCTTTATGCACATTAATACAAATTTTTAGCTGGGGTGCCCAAACTTTCGATCCCCACTGTATATATACATATTCTTACAGTATATATGCATATTTGCACACATACACATATATATATACTGCAAGGTACTGAAGACAGCAAGATCAGTTGATCAGCAGTGCTGGTGGGCGGGGCCTAATTGACTCCACCTCTAGTGGGTGGGACCTAAATGTCTCCAATGTGGTGGGCGGGGCCCAGGGGTGGACTGAAAACTCATGGGGCCCCCGGGCAATAGGGGATCATGGGGCCCCTCTGTCCTTGCCCAAACTCAAAAAAGCCTATGAAAAAGGTACCAGGGGCATCTCATGGGGCCCCCTACTGATCCCGGGCCCTCGGGCAGTGCCCGAGTTTCCAGATGGTCAGTCCGCCCCTGGCGGGGCCTAACTGTATCCACTGTGGTGGGCGGGGCCTAACTGACTGCTTAAAGAAAAAAACAGCTAGCTCTTTGTCATTTCTTCTTGATCCACGCACTGAGCACAAGTGTTTGTGATTGCTCTGCAAAGTGACTGCAGTAAGAAGAAATTTCTTTGATTGATTTGCGTTTATCACCAGTTAAATCAGCGAGACAAATATCAAATCGATTTCTTTGATTGATTTCTGTTTGTTAGTTATAATATCTGCGAGACAAAGATGGGAATGCTGCTGAGAGCATTGATCTTTGTTATTGTTCTGCATCTGGCAACAGGTACATATTTATCTTACATTTTTATATATATATATATTTTTTTTTTTTTTTAATAGACACACACAGCGAGCTGCACCGGGATGGCAGTAAGAACCGGACAAGAGTTCTATTCCTATTCCCTTCTATTTCCAAAACTAAAAGGTTATTGGCTTACTTTAACCACCTCCCTCCTGGCCAACAGCCGAATGGCGGCCAGGAAAACGCTCTAGATTTCTGGGTGGACGCCATGTGGCGTCCTCCGGCACATGCGCAGTTTTTATGCTTGCAGAGCCGCGCTGCGGCGTGATCTGTAACCGGCCGTGTACCTCAGACACGGCCGATGACAGATCTGAGTACCGGCCCCCGTTGCCGGTACCACGTGACCTACTGTGACCAATCACAGCAGGTCACATGACACTTGTATACAATGGATGGCTTCATTCATGCCATCCATTGTATACTAGTGTCTAGCTGTGAATGGTCACAGCGATCACATGCACATGTCATGTGATTAGCTGTGGCCAAATCACAGCTAAGCACAAAAAAAATCGATTTCAATCAGGTAAATGCTTGCTTATAGCAATGTAATTCTTTGCTATAAGCAAATTGTGTAAAAAAAAAATACTGATCACTTCCCCAAAGTAGTACAATGTTACTATGGTAACATTTTACTACTTTGGACATAGTGAAATATGAAAAAAAAAGAAAAAAAAAAAGAAAAAAATGTAAATAAAAATTATTTAAAAAATGTAATAAAAAATTTAAAATTATTAAAAAATGTAAAAAAAGTAAGAAAAAAAAATATATATTTTTATACTGTCACCAGTCAGTGTCCCTGATCACCGCCATGCCAGTTATATGATGAGGCTGTACTGAACTGGTGACAGTATGTAAAAAAAAATTGTGAAAATTATTTTTTGCATTTTTTCATTTTCCAAAAAATTATGACAAAAAAAATACAACTTCAAAAAACTCGCCATGCCTCTTATGAAATACATTGGACTGTCTACTCTGCAAAAAGGGGTCATTTGGGGGATATCTGTACTGTTCTGATATTCTTGGACCTCAAGAAATTAGATTGGCTGTCAGTACTTCAGGATTGATCAATTTTCAGACATATCCCATAGTTTGTGAACTCTATAACTTTTCTACAAACTAAAAAATACATCCTAATTTGGGTTATTTTCACCAAAGACATGTAGCAGAATACATCTCGGCCTAAATGTATTGAGAACAATTATTTATTTGCAAACTTTTATAACAGAAACAAAGAAAAACGTGTTTTTTCCCCCAAATTTTTGGTCTTTTTTTGTTTATTTAGCAAGGGATAAAAACCGCAGCGGTGATTAACCACCTCCCATCCGGCCGTTGTATATAAACGTCCGGACGGTGGCAGTGCAGGGTCGGGTGGCCGTTTATAAACGACTTTCCTGGCCCCCTGCTTGTGCGCGCTCCCTGGGAGCGCACAGCACCGTGATCATCGGACGGGACCTCCGTGCGAGGTCCCGATCATGTGATCTCTGGTTAGCCAATCAGTGATCACGTGCAGAGTAGTAAGCAAGATGTCACTTGTGACATCATTGCTTACTACATGTGAAATCTGTGAATGATCACAGAGGTCACATGGCTATTCACAACAGCCTTGTACCATGTGACAAGCTGTGAGCAATCACGGCTCTCACAGTATTTATCAATATCTGCAAGAATGCAGCTAGAGAGAAGGAGAAATGATTGCTTTTACAGCCTTTTTGGGTGTAAAAGCAATCAGTGTAAAAAAAAAATAAATCTTCACCCCCCACAAGTAGTACAGTGACACTGTACTGGTGACACTGTACTGCTAGGGTGACAGTATGTAATAAATAAATGAATAATATAAAAAAAATAAAAATGTAAAAAAAGTGTTTAAAAATTATTATAAAAGCTAATTTGGGTTATTTTTTTTTTCTACTAAACATATAACGGAATACATTTTGGCCAAGGTTTATGATGAAATAATATTTTTTTTCAAAATTTTTGGACTTTTTAATTTACATAGCAAAACAAAAATAAAAATCCCAGTGGTGAACAAATACCACCAAAATAAAGCTTTATCTGTCTCAAAAAATGCTAAAACAATTCATATGGGTACAGTGTTGCATGACCGCGCAATTGTCATTCAAAGTGTGATAGCTCTGAAAGCTGGAAATTGCCCTGGGCAGGAAGGGGGAAAAAGTGCCTGGTATGGAAGCGGTTAAGCACTGAGCTATAACTACTTGACATTGGGCAGGTGACAGTTGGCAGTTTTTGAAAACTAGAGTCAGTTTGACCCAGGCTATACCAGGTAACAACGGTAGCACAGTGGTTAGTGTGCCCGTCCAAGAAGTACATGGTCACAGGTTCGAGGCTGGACATGAGATAAACCGTTGTTACCTTTTTAGTTTTTTTGGGGGTTTGTTTTTTTTAATATTCATTTTCTCTAATTTTATCTATTTGGAAAGCCTTTCATGGTCCCAGTACATTGTTCTGGAAGCATGGTGACAAGCCTTATCTTCCCTTACACAGTGAGGGTGTTTTCTTATTAACTCTTTAAATAAAAAAAAAAAGTGATATTTTTTTTAATTTCAGCTGCCTTTCAGTGTCACCTATCAGTGCCAGCCAGTGCCACCTATCAGTGCTTCCAGTCAGTGCCACCTATCAGTGCCAGTCCGTGCTGCCTAACAGTGCCAGTCAGTGCCGCCTATCAGTGCTGCCTTTCAGTGCCCATCAGTGATGCCTGTCAATGCCCATCAGTGTCACCTACCAGTGTCTCCTAATCAGTGCCCATCAGTGCCACCTATCAGTGTCCATCACTGCAGCCTCATTGGCGCACATCAGTGAAGGAGAAAAATCACTTCTTTACAAAATTTTATAACAAAAACTAAGAAAAAACTTTTTTTCCCCAAAATTTTGAGTGGTTTTTGGTTTGTTTAAGAAAAAATAAAAAACCCAGAGGTGAATAAATACCACCAAAACAAAGCTCTATCTGTCACAAAAAAAATGATAAAAATTTCATATGGGTACAGTGTTGCATGACCGCGCAATTGTCAATCAAAGTGTGACAGCGCTGAAAGCTGGAAATTGGCCTGGGCAGGAAGGGGGTATAAGTGCCCTGTAGGCTAGCGGTTAATAAAAGCAAAAAAAACCCCAGTTGATCCTGCCAGAAATCTTATCAGCTCATAAGTCCTGGCCTGGACTGAACGGAGCTAAGGGGAGGGCCAGCATGACTGCGGCTTGCAGACGAGGCGGAGATTGGATTTGGGTGGGAGGATATTCAGTAGGTAGGGGTGGTTACTCACCTGATTGGAGTATTCGAGTTTGAGGGTGGTCTTTCCAGGATGAGGAGAGGGGTTGGGACTTGCTGGGTGTCAGTCGGAGCTTGTGCCAGCACAGGTGAGGTTTCTCCCGCCCTCCATCCCTCCCTCCCTGGACCTGTTTTGCTGTTTTGTTTTTGTTATTCCTCTTGTCCTTTGTGTTTGTCGTGTTGTTTGGTTTTATGTGGGTTCCTTGATTTTATCTTCTTTCCTTGATCAGCATTTTGTGTCCTGGGGTGTTTGGCGTTTTTTGTTTTGTCATGGCAGCCGGCAGGGGTCGCTGGGTCTTTGAAGGCGGTGTTGGAGTGACCATTTGGTGGATTATGGGTTGGGCCCATCGTAGGTATGGGTGTTCCTTCCAAATTATAAGGTCATGTTGGTAAGGTGGGAGTTCATTGGCTGTATCTGGGACTACGTAGTTGTAGTATTGACCCCAAGGCAGTGTAGTAGCGGCTGGGGACCTTTTCATTGGGTGTCAGATACAGCTGAGTTATTGATGTGAGTAACAGTGCCTACGAAGACCTTGGACCCGGTTGGGATCATTACTGTTAGTTAATATTTGATTGTACTGTATGAAGTGTTGAGTAAGAGTTATGTTAACCCGTTGCCGCCCGGCCTATAGCCAGATGGCGGCCGGGCGAACAGCTCATCCCTCCGGGTGGACGCCATATGGCGTCCTTTCCAGAGCGCGCATTGCACATGCCCACAGGGCCGCGCTGCGGCGCGATTTGTCACTGGCCGTGTACCTCGGACACGGCCGATGACAGTTCTGTGTACCGGCCCCGTTGCCAGTACCATGTGACCTGCTGTGAATAATCACAGCAGGTCACATGACGCTTGTATACAATGGATGGCATGTAAGGAAGCCATCCATTGTATACAAGTGTGTCTAGCTGTGAATGGTCACAGCGATCACATGCACAAGCTGGGCCAATCACGTGTCATGTGATTAGCCGTGGCCAAATCACAAAAAAAAAAAAACCTGAATGAATCGATTTCATTCAGGTAAATGCTTGCTATTAGCAAAGTAATTGTTTGCTATAAGCAAATTGTGTGAAAAAAAAAAACAAATACTGATCACTTCCCCAAAGTAGTACAATGTTACTATGGTAACATTATACTACTTTGGTCATAGTGAAATATGAAAAAAAATCTTAAAAAAAGATAAAATTATCACTTTTTTTTTTTCGTACTGTCACCAGTCAGTGCCCCCGATCACGGCCATGCCAGTTTTATGATGATGCTGTACTGCACTGGTGACAGTATGTAAAAAAAAAAAAAAAATAGTGAAAATCATTTTTTAAATTTCTTCATTTTCCGAAAAATTATGACAAAAAAATTACAACTTCATAAAACTCGCCATGCCTGTTATGAAATACCTCGGACTGTATACTTTGCAAAAAGGGGTCATTTGGGGATCTCTGTACTGTCCTGACATTCTTGGACCTCAAGAAATTAGATTGGCCATCAGTACTTCAGGATCGACCAATTTTCAGATATATCCCATAGTTTGTGAACTCTATAACTTTCCTACAGACTAAATAATAAATACTAATTTGGGTTAATGTCAGCAAAGAAATGTAGTAGAATACAGCTCGGCCTAAATTTATGAAGAACAAATATTTATTTGCAAACTTTTATAAACAGAAACAAAGAAAAACATGTTTTCAGTCTTTTTTTGTTAATTTAGCAAAAAATAAAAACCCCAGCGGTGATTAAATACCACCAAACGAAAGCTCTAGTTGTGTGAAGAAAATGATAAAATTTTAGTTTGGGTACAGTGTTGCATGACCGCGCAATGTCATTCAAAGTGTGAGAGCGGTGAAACATGAAAATTGGGCTGGGTAGGAAGGGGGTAAAAGTGCCCGGTATGGAAGCGGTCCAAACGATTTTAGTACTTAATTATTTCCCACCCAGGACAATTCTGGCATTTCTCTCCTACATGTAAAAATCATTTATTTGCTAGAAAATGACTCAGAACCCCCAAACATTCAGGGAGTGCGCACAAGCATTTATAAACGACCACCCGCTCCCGCACTGCTCCCGTCCAGACGTTTATATACATGGGCCGGATGGGAAGTGGTTGAGCTATAAGCAATCATAATGTGCAAAAAAAAAAATCTTGACTTCTCTAGAGTAGTATAATGTTATTATGGTAACATATTGCTCTGGTCCCAGTGTGGTAAACAAAATGATAAAAAAAGAGAAAAAACCCCAAAAATTGTGAATATTTGTTTTTTTAATTTCTTAATTAAAAAAAAAAATTGTCTCTTACTAAATACCTTGGACTGTCTGCTTTCCAAAAAGCGGTCATTTGGGGGATATTTACACTCTCTTGGCATTTTTGGGCCTCAAGAAATGAGACGGGCGGTCAGTATTTCAAGACTGATCGATTTTCATATATGTGCGCTTTGCCGATCACCCTCCCTGCCCACATCCTATTCACCCAGCTGCCTGGGCCCCCCTGCTGGCCTGGGCCCCATACAGGAGGACTGGTGGTACCCCCTTATCCACAGCCCTGGGTACAGTGTAGCATGACCGCGAAATTGCCAGTTAAAGTAAGGCATTGGCAAACAGCACAAAATGGCCTGGTCTTGAAGGGGGTAAAATCTTCCGGTGGGCAAGTGGTTAATATGGATGGCGTCTTAGGCTTGGTTCACACTAGTTCAGACTGCATCTCCGCGGACACGGCGGCCCATTTATTTGAATGGGTTGCTATGCCAGCGTTTCACGCAAGAAAAAGGTGCATGCAAAAACGCATCTGCAGGGAAGCTGCATGGTCTTTTTGATCTTGTGGTTTCCCTGCAGTTCCCGCACCTGCGATCGTGTTGTGGGCTGAGATGCGCGGGGGTGCCATTCGGAATGAATGGCAGCCCCGTGCGTCTTGTAAGAGCAGAGCGATTCGGCTGTGGGTGGTTGCGGGTGCAGGAGATGATGCGATTCCCGAACCCACAACCAGAACGCACAGGGCGGGCTAGTGTGAACCCAGCCTTACAGGGGAGGGGGACATAGCAAGGAGGGTGGAGGGGGGGAGGTAACAATAGTGTACACTTAGAGGAGATATTATGCGGAGCCTAATTGACTCCCACTGTGGGGCCTAACTGGCTCCACTATTGTGGGCGGAGCCTAACTGAATGTTTTAAGAAAAACATCCTGCTCTGTGTCATTTCTTCTTGATCCACGCACTGATCACAAGCGTTTGTGATTGCTCTACAAAGCGATTTCTTTGACTGATTTGCGTTTATCACTTGTTAAATCAGCGAGGCAAATATCAAATCGATTTCTTTGATTTTTGTTTGTCTATAATATCTGCGAGACAAAGATGGGAATGCTGCTGAGAGCATTGATCTTTGTTATTCTGCTGCATCTGGCAACAGTTACATATCGATCTTACATTTATTTATTTCAGGTACTTATATAGCACTGTCAATTTACGCAGCGCTTTACATGTATATTGTACATTCACATCGGTCCCTAACTCACATTCATACATACACATACTAGGGCCAATTTAGACGGGATCCAATTAACCTATCAGCATGTCTTTGGAGTGTGGGAGAAAACCCACACAGGCACAGGGAGAACATGAAAACTCCATGCTGGAGGCACCATGGTCGAGAATCGAACCCATGACCCATTTATTACAAGGCAGATGTGCTAACCACTAAGCCACTGTGCCATTTTTACTAATGAGCAAAAAAATATATAGAGAGAGAGAATGATTTTTTTTTTTTTTAAATCTACATAGTTGATATATATATACAGTGGGGATCGAACGTTTGGGCACCCCAGCTAAAAATTTGTATTAATGTGCATAAAGAAGCCAAGGAAAGATGGAAAAATCTCCAAAAGGCATCACATTACAGATTAGACATTCTTATAATATGTCAACAAAAGTTAGATTTTATTTCCATCATTTACACTTTCAAAATAACAGAAAACAAAAAAATGGCGTCTGCAAAAGTTTGGGCACCCTGCAGAGTTAATATCTTGTACTGCCCCCTTTGGCAAGTATCACAGCTTGTAAACGCTTTTTGTAGCCAGCCAAGAGTCTTTCAATTCTTGTTTGAGGTATCTTTGCCCATTCTTCCTTACAAAAGTCTTCCAGTTCTTTGAGATTTCTGGGCTGTCTGTCACGCACTGCTCTTTTAAGGTCTATCCATAGATTTTCAATTATGTTGAGGTCAGGAGATTGTGAAGGCCATGGCAAAACCTTCAGTTTACGCCTCTGGATGTAATCCCCCGTGGATTTCGAGGTGTGTTTAGGATCATTATCCATTTGTAGAAGCCATCCTCTCTTTAACTTCAGCTTTTTCACAGATGGCATCAAGTTACCATCCAAAATTTGCTGAAATTTTATTGAATCCATTTTTCCTTCTACTCGTGAGATGTTCCCTGTGCCACTGGCTGCAACACAACCCCAAAGCATGATTGATTCAACCCCATGCTTAACAGTTGGATAGAGGTTCTTTTCATTAAATTCTGTGCCCCTTCTTCTCCAAACGTACCTTTGCTCATTCCGGCCAAAAAGTTCAATTTTAACCTCATCGGTCCACAGAACTTGTGATTGACAAATCGCCTGGTCTTCCCAGACGATGATTGAGAACAATCCATGGCACTGGCAGGTCTCAGCTTTGCAAAGGGGGCAGTGCATGATATAAATTCTGCAGGGTGCCCAAACTTTTGCAGACGCCATTTTTTTGTTTTCTGTTATTTTGAAAGTGTAAATGATGGAAATAAAATCTAACTTTTGTTGACATATTATAAGAATGTCTAATCTGTAATTTGATGCCTTTTGGAGATTTTTCCATCTTTCCTTGGCTTCTTTATGCACATTAATACAAATTTTTAGCTGGGGTGCCCAAACTTTCGATCCCCACTGTATATATACATATTCTTACAGTATATATGCATATTTGCACACATACACATATATATATACTGCAAGGTACTGAAGACAGCAAGATCAGTTGATCAGCAGTGCTGGTGGGCGGGGCCTAATTGACTCCACCTCTAGTGGGTGGAACCTAAATGTCTCCAATGTGGTGGGCGGGGCCCAGGGGTGGACTGAAAACTCATGGGGCCCCCGGGCAATAGGGGATCATGGGGCCCCTCTGTCCTTGCCCAAACTCAAAAAAGCCTATGAAAAAGGTACCAGGGGCATCTCATGGGGCCCCCTACTGATCCCGGGCCCTCGGGCAGTGCCCGAGTTTCCAGATGGTCAGTCCGCCCCTGGCGGGGCCTAACTGTATCCACTGTGGTGGGCGGGGCCTAACTGACTGCTTAAAGAAAAAACCAGCTAGCTCTTTGTCATTTCTTCTTGATCCACGCACTGAGCACAAGTGTTTGTGATTGCTCTGCAAAGTGACTGCAGTAAGAAGAGATTTCTTTGATTGATTTGCGTTTATCACCAGTTAAATCAGCGAGACAAATATCAAATCGATTTCTTTGATTGATTTCTGTTTGTTAGTTATAATATCTGCGAGACAAAGATGGGAATGCTGCTGAGAGCATTGATCTTTGTTATTGTTCTGCATCTGGCAACAGGTACATATTTATCTTACATTTTTACATATATATATATATATTTTTTTTTAATAGACACACACAGCGAGCTGCACCGGGATGGCAGTAAGAACCGGACAAGAGTTCTATTCCTATTCCCTTCTATTTCCAAAACTAAAAGGTTATTGGCTTAATTTAACCACCTCCCTCCTGGCCAACAGCCGAATGGCGGCCAGGAAAACGCTCTAGATTTCTGGGTGGACGCCATATGGCGTCCTCCGGCACATGCGCAGTTTTTACGCTTGCAGAGCCGCGCTGCGGCGTGATCTGTAACCGGCCGTGTACCTCAGACACGGCCGATGACAGATCTGAGTTCCGGCCCCCGTTGCTGGTACCATGTGACCTACTGTGACCAATCACAGCAGGTCACATGACACTTGTATACAATGGATGGCTTCATTCATGCCATCCATTGTATACTAGTGTCTAGCTGTGAATGGTCACAGCGATCACATGCACATGTCATGTGATTAGCTATGGCCAAATCACAGCTAAGCACAAAAAAAATCGATTTCAATCAGGTAAATGCTTGCTTATAGCAATGTAATTCTTTGCTATAAGCAAATTGTGTAAAAAAAAAATACTGATCACTTCCCCAAAATAGTACAATGTTACTATGGTAACATTTTACTACTTTGGACATAGTGAAATATGAAAAAAAAGAAAAAAAAAAAGAAAAAAAATGTAAATAAAAATTATTTAAAAAATGTAATAAAAAATTTAAAATTATTAAAAAATTTAAAAAAAGTAAGAAAAATATATATATATTTTTATACTGTCACCAGTCAGTGTCCCTGATCACAGCCATGCCAGTTATATGATGACGCTGTACTGAACTGGTGACAGTATGTAAAAAAAAATTGTGAAAATTATTTTTTGCATTTTTTCATTTTCCAAAAAATTTATGACAAAAAAAATACAACTTCAAAAAACTCGCCATGCCTCTTATGAAATACATTGGACTGTCTACTCTGCAAAAAGGGGTCATTTGGGGGATATCTGTACTGTTCTGATATTCTTGGACCTCAAGAAATTAGATTGGCTGTCAGTACTTCAGAATTGATCAATTTTCAGATATATCCCATAGTTTGTGAACTCTATAACTTTTCTACAAACTAAATAATACATCCTAATTTGGGTTATTTTCACCAAAGACATGTAGCAGAATACATCTCGGCCTAAATGTATGGAGAACAATTATTTATTTGCAAACTTTTATAACAGAAACAAAGAAAAACGTGTTTTTTTCCCAAATTTTTGGTCTTTTTTTGTTAATTTAGCAAGGGATAAAAACCGCAGCGGTGATTAACCACCTCCCATCCGGCCGTTGTATATAAACGTCCGGGCGGTGGCAGTGCAGGGTCGGGTGGCCGTTTATAAACGACTTTCCTGGCCCCCTGCTTGTGCGCGCTCCCTGGGAGCGCACAGCACCGCGATCATCGGACGGGACCTCTGTGCGAGGTCCCGATCATGTGATCTCTGGTTAGCCAATCAGTGATCACGTGCAGAGTAGTAAGCAAGATGTCACTTGTGACATCATTGCTTACTACATGTGAAATCTGTGAATGATCACAGAGGTCACATGGTACAAGGCTATTCACAACAGCCTTGTACCATGTGACAAGCTGTGAGCAATCACGGCTCTCACAGTATTTATCAATGGCTGCAAGAATGCAGCTAGAGAGAAGGAGAAATGATTGCTTTTACAGCCTTTTTGGGTGTAAAAGCAATCAGTGTAAAAAAAAAATAAATCTTCACCCCCCACAAGTAGTACAGTGACACTGTACTGGTGACACTGTACTGCTAGGGTGACAGTATGTAATAAATAAATGAATAATATAAAAAAAATAAAAATGTAAAAAAAGTGTTTAAAAATTATTATAAAAGCTAATTTGGGTTATTTTTTTTTTTTACTAAACATATAACGGAATACATTTTGGCCAAGGTTTATGATGAAATAATATTTTTTTTCAAAATTTTTGGACTTTTTAATTTACATAGCAAAACAAAAATAAAAATCCCAGTGGTGAACAAATACCACCAAAATAAAGCTTTATCTGTCTCAAAAAATGCTAAAACAATTCATATGGGTACAGTGTTGCATGACCGCGCAATTGTCATTCAAAGTGTGATAGCTCTGAAAGCTGGAAATTGCCCTGGGCAGGAAGGGGGAAAAAGTGCCTGGTATGGAAGCGGTTAAGCACTGAGCTATAACTACTTGACATTGGGCAGGTGACAGTTGGCAGTTTTTGAAAACTAGAGTCAGTTTGACCCAGTCTATACCAGGTAACAACGGTAGCACAGTGGTTAGTGTGCCCGTCCAAGAAGTACATGGTCACAGGTTCGAGGCTGGACATGAGATAAACCGTTGTTACCTTTTTAGTTTTTTTGGGGGTTTGTTTTTTTTAATATTCATTTTCTCTCATTTTATCTATTTGGAAAGCCTTTCATGGTCCCAGTACATTGTTCTGGAAGCATGGTGACAAGCCTTATCTTCCCTTACACAGTGAGGGTGTTTTCTTATTAACTCTTTAAATAAAAAAAAAAAGTGATATTTTTTTTAATTTCAGCTGCCTTTCAGTGTCACCTATCAGTGCCAGCCAGTGCCACCTATCAGTGCTTCCAGTCAGTGCCACCTATCAGTGCCTGTCCGTGCCGCCTATCAGTGCTGCCTAACAGTGCCAGTCAGTGCCGCCTATCAGTGCTGCCTTTCAGTGCCCATCAGTGATGCCTGTCAATGCCCATCAGTGTCACCTACCAGTGTCTCCTCATCAGTGCCCATCAGTGCCACCTATCAGTGTCCATCACTGCAGCCTCATTAGCGCACATCAGTGAAGGAGAAAAATCACTTCTTTACAAAATTTTATAACAAAAACTAAGAAAAAACTTTTTTTCCCCAAAATTTTGAGTGGTTTTTGGTTTGTTTAAGAAAAAATAAAAAACCCAGAGGTGATTAAATACCACCAAAACAAAGCTCTATCTGTCACAAAAAAAAAAGATAAAAATTTCATATGGGTACAGTGTTGCATGACCGCGCAATTGTCAATCAAAGTGTGACAGCGCTGAAAGCTGGAAATTGGCCTGGGCAGGAAGGGGGTATAAGTGCCCTGTAGGCTAGCGGTTAATAAAAGCAAAAAAAACCCCAGTTGATCCTGCCAGAAATCTTATCAGCTCATAAGTCCTGGCCTGGACTGAACGGAGCTAAGGGGAGGGCCAGCATGACTGCGGCTTGCAGACGAGGCGGAGATTGGATTTGGGTGGGGGGATATTCAGTAGGTAGGGGTGGTTACTCACCTGATTGGAGTATTCGAGTTTGAGGGTGGTCTTTCCAGGATGAGGAGAGGGGTTGGGACTTGCTGGGTGTCAGTCGGAGCTTGTGCCAGCACAGGTGAGGTTTCTCCCGCCCTCCATCCCTCCCTCCCTGGACCTGTTTTGCTGTTTTGTTTTTGTTATTCCTCTTGTCCTTTGTGTTTGTCGTGTTGTTTGGTTTTATGTGGGTTCCTTGATTTTATCTTCTTTCCTTGATCAGCATTTTGTGTCCTGGGGTGTTTGGCGTTTTTTGTTTTGTCATGGCAGCCGGCAGGGGTCGCTGGGTCTTTGAAGGCGGTGTTGGAGTGACCATTTGGTGGATTATGGGTTGGGCCCATCGTAGGTATGGGTGTTCCTTCCAATTTATAAGGTCATGTTGGTAAGGTGGGAGTTCATTGGCTGTATCTGGGACTACGTAGTTGTAGTATTGACCCCGAGGCAGTGTAGTAGCGGCTGGGGACCTTTTCATTGGGTGTCAGATACAGCTGAGTTATTGATGTGAGTAACAGTGCCTTCGAAGACCTTGGACCCGGTTGGGATCATTACTGTTAGTTAATATTTGATTGTACTGTATGAAGTGTTGAGTAAGAGTTATGTTAACCCGTTGCCGCCCGGCCTATAGCCAGATGGCGGCCGGGCGAACAGCTCATCCCTCCGGGTGGACGCCATATGGCGTCCTTTCCAGAGCGCGCATTGCACATGCCCACAGGGCCGCGCTGCGGCGCGATCTGTCACTGGCCGTGTACCTCGGACACGGCCGATGACAGTTCTGTGTACCGGCCCCGTTGCCAGTACCATGTGACCTGCTGTGACCAATCACAGCAGGTCACATGACGCTTGTATACAATGGATGGCATGTAAGGAAGCCATCCATTGTATACAAGTGTGTCTAGCTGTGAATGGTCACAGCGATCACATGCACAAGCTGGGCCAATCACGTGTCATGTGATTAGCCGTGGCCAAATCACAAAAAAAAAAAAACCTGAATGAATCGATTACATTCAGGTAAATGCTTGCTATTAGCAAAGTAATTGTTTGCTATAAGCAAATTGTGTGAAAAAAAAAAACAAATACTGATCACTTCCCCAAAGTAGTACAATGTTACTATGGTAACATTATACTACTTTGGTCATAGTGAAATATGAAAACAAATCTTAAAAAAAGAGAAAAAAATGTAATAAAAAATAATAATAAAAAAATTATCACTTTTTTTTTTCGTACTGTCACCAGTCAGTGCCCCCGATCACCGCCATGCCAGTTATATGATGACGCTGTACTGCACTGGTGACAGTATGTAAAAAAAAAAAAATAGTGAAAATCATTTTTTTAATTTCTTCATTTTCCGAAAAATTATGACAAAAAAATTACAACTTCATAAAACTCGCCATGCCTGTTATGAAATACCTCGGACTGTATACTTTGCAAAAAGGGGTCATTTGGGGATCTCTGTACTGTCCTGACATTCTTGGACCTCAAGAAATTAGATTGGCCATCAGTACTTCAGGATCGACCAATTTTCAGATATATCCCATAGTTTGTGAACTCTATAACTTTCCTACAGACTAAATAAATACTAATTTGGGTTATTTTCAGCAAAGAAATGTAGTAGAATACAGCTCGGCCTAAATTTATGAAGAACAAATATTTATTTGCAAACTTTTATAAACAGAAACAAAGAAAAACGTGTTTTCAGTCCTTTTTTGTTAATTTAGCAAAAAATAAAAACACCAGCGGTGATTAAATACCACCAAACGAAAGCTCTAGTTGTGTGAAGAAAATGATAAAATTTTAGTTTGGGTACAGTGTTGCATGACCGCGCAATGTCATTCAAAGTGTGAGAGCGGTGAAACATGAAAATTGGGCTGGGCAGGAAGGGGGTAAAAGTGCCCGGTATGGAAGCGGTTAAGCAACTATTTTACTGAATGAAATTGAGTTTGGTTGTGATTAGCTCTGATTGATCATGTGTGTACCATGTGATCACTGTGACCAATCACAGTTCACAACACAAATATACACAGTGAATGGGCTGCTATGGCCGTTTTTACACCAAAAGGAGAGTCGCGTGGTTATTTCAGGTGGGAGAAGGTTGAGGGGGTGGTTGTTTTATTGGTTAGGTGGTAAGTATTAGCCTCGATATTCTGCATGTCCCTCAGTCATGTACTTTCTGCCTCTGAGTCTCTCTCTGTGGACTACAGAACATCCCGCTCATGCCCATCCTAAGCTGACAACGCTGCTCCTCCATGGATACAGTCCAAACGATTTTAGTACTTAATTATTTCCCACCCAGGACTATTCTGGCATTTCTCTCCTACATGTAAAAATCATCATTTATTTGCTAGAATATGACTCAGAACCCCCAAACATTCAGGGAGCGCGCACAAGCAGAGAGCGGGGAGGACATTTATAAACGACCACCCACTCCCGCACTGCTCCCGTCCGGACGTTTATATACATGGGCCAGATGGGAAGTGGTTGAGCTATAAGCAATCATAATGTGCAAAAAAAAAATCCTGACTTCTCTAGAGTAGTATAATGTTACTATGGTAACATATTGCTCTGGTCCCAGTGTGGTAAACAAAATGATAAAAAAAGAGAAAAAAACCCCAAAAATTGTGAATATTTGTTTTTTAATTTCTTAATGTCTGCTTTCCAAAAAGCGGTCATTTGGGGGATATTTATACTCTCTTGGCATTTTTGGGCCTCAAGAAATGAGACGGCTGTCAGTATTTCAAGACTGATCGATTTTCATATATGTGCGCTTTGCCGATCACCCTCCCTGCCCACATCCTATTCACCCAGCTGCCTAGGCCCCCCTGCTGGCCTGGGCCCCATACAGGAGGACTGGTGGTGCCCCCTTATCCACAGCCCTGGGTACAGTGTAGCATGACCGTGAAATTGCCAGTTAAATAAGGCATTGGCAAACAGCACAAAATGGCCTGGTCTTGAAGGGGGTAAAATCTTCCGGTGGGCAAGTGGTTAATATGGATGGCGTCTTAGGCTTGGTTCACACTAGTTCAGCCCGCATCTCCGCGAACACGGCGGCCCATTTATTTGAATGGGTTGCTATGCCAGCGTTTCACGCAAGAAAAAGGTGCATGCAAAAACGCATCTGCAGGGAAGCTGCATGGTCTTTTTGATCTTGTGGTTTCCCTGCAGTTCCCGCACCTGCGATCGTGTTGTGGGCTGAGATGCGCGGGGGTGCCATTCGGAATGAATGGCAGCCCCGTGCGTCTTGTAAGAGCAGAGCGATTCGGCTGTGGGTGGTTGCGGGTGCAGGAGATGATGCGATTCCCGAACCCACAACCAGAACGCACAGGGCGGGCTAGTGTGAACCCAGCCTTACAGGGGAGGGGGACATAGCAAGGAGGGTGGAGGGGGGGAGGTAACAATAGTTTACACTTAGAGGAGATATTATGCGGGGGCAGGGGTAAGAGGATATGTGTGTGTGTGTGTGGGGGGGTGCTTTGAGATGGGAGAGGACTTATGCTAGAATGAGGGGGGTTGGAATTTGAAATCCCCCCACCCCACCTTCTAACACAAGTCCTCTCCCCTCTCAAAGCAACCCCCCCCCCCCCCCCACCAGCGCATATCTGACCCCCTCCTCACCCCACCTTCTAGCATAAGCCCTCTGCTCCCCCAGCATATAATCAAAGCCTGGCCTTTGTTTAGCCATGCCTCATAAGGCCCACCCACTGTAAAGGTTTACCACGCCCACTCTTGCAGCGCCACGCTATGCGCATCGCAGGTCTCTGCCTCCCTCAAGTATATAAATATTTATTTATTGTAGACAGAGTTAAAAATTAAAAAAATATAAAGAAAGAGAGATTTTTTTTAAATCTATATATATATACTATGTGTATGTAGCAGCAAGATCTGTTGATCAGCGGTGCTGGTGGGCGGAGCCTAATTGACTCCCACTGTGGGGCCTAACTGGCTCCACTATTGTGGGCGGAGCCTAACTGAATGTTTTAAGAAAAACATCCTGCTCTGTGTCATTTCTTCTTGATCCACGCACTGATCACAAGCGTTTGTGATTGCTCTACAAAGCGATTTCTTTGACTGATTTGCGTTTATCACTTGTTAAATCAGCAAGGCAAATATCAAATCGATTTCTTTGATTTCTGTTTGTCAGCTATATTATCTGCGAGACAAAGATGGGAATGCTGCTGAGAGCATTGATCTTTGTTATTCTGCTGCATCTGGCAACAGTTACATATCGATCTTACATTTATTTATTTCAGGTACTTATATAGCACTGTCAATTTACGCAGCATTTTACATGTATATTGTACATTCACATCGGTCCCTAACCCTCAAGGGGTGTACAATCTAAGGTCCCTAACTCACATTCATACATACACATACTAGGGCCAATTTAGACGGGATCCAATTAACCTATCAGCATGTCTTTGGAGTGTGGGAGAAAACCCACACAGGCACAGGGAGAACATGCAAACTCCATGCTGGAGGCACCATGGTCAAGAATCGAACCCATGACCCATTTATTACAAGGCAGATGTGCTAACCACTAAGCCACTGTGCCATTTTTACTAATGAGCAAAAAAAATATATAGAGAGAGAGAATGATTTTTTTTTTTTTTAAATCTACATAGTTGATATATATATACAGTGGGGATCGAACGTTTGGGCACCCCAGCTAAAAATTTGTATTAATGTGCATAAAGAAGCCAAGGAAAGATGGAAAAATCTCCAAAAGGCATCAAATTACAGATTAGACATTCTTATAATATGTCAACGAAAGTTAGATTTTATTTCCATCATTTACACTTTCAAAATAACAGAAAACAAAAAAATGGCGTCTGCAAAAGTTTGGGCACCCTGCAGAGTTAATATCTTGTACTGCCCCCTTTGGCAAGTATCACAGCTTGTAAACGCTTTTTGTAGCCAGCCAAGAGTCTTTCAATTCTTGTTTGAGGTATCTTTGCCCATTCTTCCTTACAAAAGTCTTCCAGTTCTTTGAGATTTCTGGGCTGTCTGTCACGCACTGCTCTTTTAAGGTCTATCCATAGATTTTCAATTATGTTGAGGTCAGGAGATTGTGAAGGCCATGGCAAAACCTTCAGTTTACGCCTCTGGATGTAATCCCCCGTGGATTTCGAGGTGTGTTTAGGATCATTATCCATTTGTAGAAGCCATCCTCTCTTTAACTTCAGCTTTTTCACAGATAGCATCAAGTTACCATCCAAAATTTGCTGAAATTTTATTGAATTCATTTTTCCTTCTACTCGTGAGATGTTCCCTGTGCCACTGGCTGCAACACAACCCCAAAGCATGATTGATCCAACCCCATGCTTAACAGTTGGATAGAGGTTCTTTTCATTAAATTCTGTGCCCCTTCTTCTCCAAACGTACCTTTGCTCATTCCGGCCAAAAAGTTCAATTTTAACCTCATCGGTCCACAGAACTTGTTTCCAAAATGCATCAGGCTTGTCTATATGTTCATTTGCAAAGTTCAAACGATGATTTTTGTGGTGAGGATGTAGAAGAGGTTTTCTTCTGATGACTCTTCCATGAAGACCATATTTATACAAGTATCTCTTTATGGTGGAATAGTGTACCACAACTCCAGTGTCTGCCAGATCTTTGTGGAGGGATCGTGCAGGCAAACGTGGGTTTTGAATTGTTTTTCCTCACAATCCTGCGAGCTGTTCTGTCTGATATTTTTCTTGGTCTTCCAGATCTTGCTTTAACTTCCACTGTTCCTGATGACTGCCATTTCTTAATTACATTCCGAACAGAGGATATTGACATCTGAAAACGCTTTGCTATCTTCTTATAGCCTTCTCCACCTTTGTGAGCGTCAGCTATTTTCAGTTTCAGTTTTCTAGACAACTGCTTAGAAGAACCCATGGTGCTGATTGTTGGGGCAAGGTCAGATGAGTCTGGGCATTTAAAACCTTTGAGATTGACAAATCGCCTGGTCTTCCCAGACGATGATTGAGAACAGTCCATGACACTGGCAGGTCTCAGCTTTGCAAAGGGGGCAGTGCATGCTATAAATTCTGCAGGGTGCCCAAACTTTTGCAGACGCCATTTTTTTGTTTTCTGTTATTTTGAAAGTGTAAATGATGAAAATAAAATCTAACTTTTGTTGACATATTATAAGAATGTCTAATCTGTAATTTGATGCCTTTTGGAGATTTTTCCATCTTTCCTTGGCTTCTTTATGCACATTAATACAAATTTTTAGCTGAGGTGCCCAAACTTTCGATCCCCACTGTATATATATATATATATATATATATATATATATATATATATATATATATATTTATGACATTCAAATTCAGTAAATTTATCATGAGGAGAGTTAATATGGAATGTTCGTAGAACTTTTTTTTTGTGCTAAGGTAGATAAGTCTTTTAATCAGGAGTCACCAAAGCTTTTGCAGAAGAGGCGGTTTAAAAAAAATGTTTAGATGGTGTTTCCAAGCCAATTCTCAAATGACAATAGTTAGCGGAAGAAATAAAATAATACCATTCTCTATTTGCCTTGTGACTAAGCAAAATTGGAAAGTTTGTGTAACCTTTAAGAAGGGTCCAGGCTGTACTTGTAGGTAGTCAAATGGATGTTCATCACTTTTTTTTAGACACAGGGTTATTTGCACATACTGTATGTATTTTCTGTGTTTAGGGAGGCTGATAGATCAACAGTCAAACAAGCTTGCCAAGGATGAGATGCTTCAGATGATTCGCCATGGTGCCACCCATGTATTTGCATCAAAGGACAGTGAGCTGACTGATGAAGATATTACAACCATTTTGGAAAGAGGGGAAAAGAAGGTAACTGCTGTTTGTTTGTCAGTTCATCATTTTGTTGATCAATAATTATGTACCATTTTATTGAAAGAAAAGATAATGCTTGGAAATGTATTTACCAGGAGGGCAGTTTTCTCTGCTGTCCCTCATCATATAAATAATACATCTTTGTTGATTACATTTTAAAATAAAAACAGGGTGAGAAAACTAAATTATTATAATATAAATACATTTAAAAGCACTGTATGGGATGTGAGAATGGTATCAGTGTTTGTCCCATGGCAGAAAAACACAGCTTTGCTGAGAGTGACAGTGTCTACCCTGGAATTAGTACTTAGCCCCAGTGGCAGTAGATGGCTGCTTTCAGTGGAGGCTTTAAGTCTTGATTGCTTCATGTAAGAAGTGACAAAGCAGAGTCCCTTAGAGGTTTAGTGTTTAGGGCTCAATTTCTTTTTGCATGCAAAAGCAACTCAAAGGAAATTAAAAGCAACTTGTGTACAATTAGAAGTAATTCTAAAGTACACCAAATGTAACCAGCAAAGCTTTTTCCAGGAAGTAAGGGGAAACCTCAGTAGACACTCAGGGAGCAATAAAAACCGAACAGGGTTTACAACCCTTTTCCAATCTATTAGAACATAATTTATTGCTGTCTTTGTCTCTGTTCTGAATATTTTCTCTAGCTTTCTATTCTGTCTGATCTCTGCAGTCAGGAAATCTCCCAAACTAGGACACAGATAAAAGAGGGGGCTGTCAAATCATGGTACCGTATTTTCCGGCGTATAAGACGACTTTTTGACCCTTGAAAATCTTCTCAAAAGTCGGGGGTCGTCTTATACGCCGGTACACGTCAGGGGGCACTTTTTAGGGGGGCAGCGCGGTGCCGCCGCCGTCCCTTCCTTCCCACGGAAGGGACACTAAGTACAGGGGTGGGCAGAGGGCTGCATTCTCTTACCTGCTCCCATGATGATCCATCCAGGAAGCGCTGCTCCTTCAGTCACTCCGGCCACTCCCTCACTCCTGCCACTCGGCTCCGCCTCCTCACCGGTGATTGGCTGCCAGAACTGTAGCTCAGGAAAGGCACACAGGCGGCCAATCACGGGCGAGGAGGCGGAGCCGAGCGGACCCGCGAAAATCGAGTGAGGGTAAGTGTGCAGTGCAGAGGTGCTGCTGCAACCACATATGCTGGCTGCAGCAGTACCATACTAGAAGAGGGTCAGCAAGTGTCATTGGTGTCAGTGGGAGGAATAGTGCCCCATCATTGGTGTCACTGATACTAATGATGGGGCATTATTCCTCCCACTGACACCAATGATGGGGCACTATTCCTCCCACTGATACCAATGATGGGGCACTATTCCTCCCACTGACACCAACGATGGGGCACTATTCCTCTCCCCACTGACGGAGTACTATTCCTCCCACTGACACCAATGTTGGGACACTATTCCTCCCACTGACACCAATGATGGGGCACTATTCCTCCCACTGACACCAATGATGGGGCACTATTACTCCCAGTGACACCAATGTTGGGACACTATTCCTCCCACTGACACCAATGTTGGGACACTATTCCTCCCACTGACACCAATGATGGGGCACTATTACTCCCACGGACACCAATGATGGGGCACTATCCCTCCCACTGACACCAATGATGGGGCACTATTCCTCCCACTGACACCAATGATGGGGCGCTATTCCTCCCACGGACACCAATGATGGGGTGCTATTCCTGCCACTGACACCAATGATGGGGCACGATTCGTTGCTCTGACACCAATGATGGGGCACTATTCCTCCCATTTACACCAATGATGGGGCACTATTCCTCCCACGGACACTAATGATGGGGCACTATTCCTCACACACTGACACTAATGATGTGGCACCATCATTGGTGTCAATGGGAGGAATAGTGCCCCATCATTGATGTCAGTGGGAGGAATAGTGCCCCATCATTGGTGTCAGAACGAGGAAGCGTGCCCCATGATTGGAATACCATACCATATTGAAATCAAATCTGATGTTTTTTAATTTTTGGTGTGCGTTGGAAGAGGGGTAGTCTTATACGGCGAGTATAGCTCAAACCCTATATTTTAACAGGAAAAGTAGGAGGTCGTCTTATACGCCCAGTCGTCTTTTACGACGGCAAATACGGTAAATTAACCACTAGACCTCCGGAAGGTTTTACCCCTTTCATGACCAGGGCATGTTTTTGTTATTCAGCACTGCGCTACTTTAACAGGCAGTTGCTTGGTCATGCAACACTGTACCCAGATGAAATTTATATTATTTTTTTCACACAAATATAGCTTTCTTTTGGTGGTAATTTAAAGTGATACCAAACCTAAAAACATAATTTTTACCTTAATTCATTGCTTTCATTAAGTTAAAAAATATTTTCGATTTGTCTGTGCTCCCCCTACCCTTCGTGAAAGGGAAGAGAGGGGAGAAGAGATCTGTGCTGTGCATGGCTGCATCTATTCTCCTCTCCCTTCCTCTTTTCACAGGGACTTATGCATCAGTCATTGACTCTTGCTGTTGTCAATTAAATGCAGTGAAGAGGAAGTGGGGACGGGGCTAAGTCCCGCTGTGCATGTCTATGGAGCGTGGCTCCGTAGACACACAGGTCTGGAGTGTGCACGCAGTGTGTGTTCCCATAGCAAACAGCTTGCTATGGGAGACAGACAAAGAAGAGGAGGAACTGAGATTGCCAGCGGGGTACCTGAGAAAAGGAGGATCGGGGCCAGTCTATGCAATACCACTGCACAGAACAGGTGAGTATAACATGTATGTTATTTTAATTGAAAAGCAAATTCAGACTTTAGTAACACTTTAACACTTTAATCAGCACTGGGGTTTTTATTTTTTTGCTATATAAATGAAAAACTACCAAAGATTTTGAAAAAAACCCACGTTTTTCTTAGTATAAAATTTTGCAAACAAATAATCTTTCTTAATAAATTTTGGCCAAAATGTACTCTGCTACATTTCTTTGGTAAAAAAAACCCAGATCACTGTATATTATTTAAAATGCCAGGACAGTAGAAATATGCCCCCAAATGACTCCTTTTTGGAAAATAGACAGTCCAAGCTATTTAGTAAAAGGCATGGCGAGTTGTAAGTTTTTGTCACGTTTATTTTTTAAAATTAAGAAATTAAAGCAAATTCGTTTTTTTCCACAGTTTATTTTACCTACTGTCACCAGTGCCATACAGTGTCATCATCTGACTGGTGTGGCAGTGATCAATGACTGGTGAAAATATGTAAAAAAAATAAATACAAAGTCATACTGTGATTGCTGTTACAGTGATGATCACTGTAACAGCAATCTTTTCAAAACTGTCATGAATTAATTTCATTCATAACAGCTGTGCTTGCTCTAGTGATGCTGTGACTGGCCCACAGCTATCACATGGTATCACATGACTGTGATTGGCCCAGGTACAATGTCACAGCTGTAGGCTAATCACAGCATCACTATAGGAATCACAGCTGTTGTGAATGCAATTCATTCATAACATCTTTGTTGACATTGTGATCACGTGATTGCATAGCGATGACCATAATCTGCTGAGGACACAGCAGTCATGGGAGTGGTGCAAATGTGCACAGTGTACTGAGGACAGACGGCACGGCCAGGCTCAGCAACGTCCCGTCCATCCACAGTAAAAGTACTGTGGGCGGGCAGCAATTGGTTAAGGATGGCAGTGCACAGAAAACACACCTGCAGCATTTCTTTATCTTACATCATGGGACACAGAGAGGCCATAATAATGACTATGTGGGTTATATGCTACCTATAGGTGAATGGACACTGGCTGCTCAATCAAACAGGAAGTCCTCCCCATATAACCCCTCCTACACAGAAAGTTTTTTTGCCAGTGTCTGTAAGGTGGATGTTCACTGAACGTGCTTCATATGCTCTTTGAAGCATACTGGGAAGTCTGAAACAATTCTACTGAGAGTCAAGGGCCTCAGTTGGATCCGTTCAAAAAACTGTTAGCCAAAATGGATGGTACCTGAGCCTCGCTGGATAAGGAGAAGAATGTGTTGCCTGTAATGCGGCTTTATGGCACTGGACCCTGCATTTTCGGAACCCTGTGACCCTGTTTGATCTTACCAGGGCGCTCACGGCAGGGTGCTATACTGGTCCAAGGCAGTAGCCCTCATTTATAAAAGGGGGACCGAGTCCTTGAAGGTCTTCATCACAAGGCCTCTGTCTAGGAGGAGGATACAGTTGTGGATTTGGCAGATTTACCACAAGCCTTGTATTTTGCAGTTGATGCCCTTAAGAATTCAATTCAATAGGTCTCTCGCAAGGCCCTTCTGTTGGTATACATGCGCAGGATCTTGTGGTTAGGCAGCGGAACTACAGTGCAAAAGATTCTTGCCAGGTTTTCCCTTTCATGGAGAACATTTGTTTGTGGAGGACCTAAACAAGTACTGTATATCCAGAAGATCTCAGGGGGAAAAAGTACGCTTTTACCCTTTAAGAAAAAGCCCGACCTTTAAGGGACCAGGCACTTTGGTGGTTGGTGCTTCTTCAAACATTTCACCATGTACAGGGCTCTGCATCTAGCAAAAATTTCAGGGCCAGGGCCAGAAAAAACCCTGAGTGCAGAAGCCTGCCAGGTTAAATTCTAAGTCTGTTTCATTATGAATGTGCACCTTCATAGGTGCGGGTGGGGAAATACTTTTGGCTTTTGCGGAAATTTGTCAAGAGGTGACCCAGGGCAAGTGGGTCACTGCTACAGTTGCTCAGTGGTACAAACTGAAATTTTGGGGAATTCCTCCTTCCCGTTTCTTAAGGTCCAATGTATCCACGGATCCATTGAGAAGGACTTCTTTGTTTCAAGTACTTGACCGGCTTTTGTCCCAGGGCGTGATTGTGGAGGTTTCAGCGGACGAAAGATTCCAAGGATTTTATTCAAACCTATTCACAGTTCCAAAGCCAAATGGGGATGTAAAACCTATTCTAGTTTTAAAGGGGCTGAACCGGTTCTTAAAGATTTGTTAATTTCGGATGGAGTCAGTCTGGTTAGTAGTCACATCTTTACAAGAGGGAGACTTTCTAGCGTCCATAGACATCAAGGACACATACCTGCATGTGCCACTATTTCCAGCTCATCAAAGGTTTCTGTGGTTTGCGATAGAAACTCGACATTTTCAGTTTGTGGCACTACTTTTTGGGCTAGCCACAGCTCCTCAAGTGTTTATAAAAATTCTGGCTCTAGTTCTGGGGCTGCTTAGAACGCGGGGAATATTGATTTTGGGCTATCTGGACGATCTACTGCTCAGGGGTCAGTCTGGTCCAAGCCTGAGAAAAAATGTGGTCCTTGCGATTCATACTCTGGAACACTTGGGCTGGGTGCTCATCTTCGAGAAGTCGGCCCTGGAGACAGTACAGAAGCAGGAAGTATCCTTCCATTCATCTCTGCATAAGGTCAATAGGGGGGAGGACTTCCTGTTTGATTGGTCGGCCAGTGTCCATTCACCTATAGGTGGCATATAACCCACATAGTCATTATTATGGCCTGCCCTGTTTCGCGTAATGTATTCCAAGAAATCGATTTTACAGGTAAGTATGTAGAAAAAATCCAATTTTCGCAAAACACAACACACCACAATATATATAATTTGTGCTTTGTATTGTGCTGTGTTGCAGGTGCATTGACAGCTATTATACAAGTACTTTAATGTGTCATGCTAAATTAGAGGTCTCCACAACTATGGCCCATGGGGCAAATCTGGCCTGCTGCAAGATTTGTTTTTTTATTTATTTATTATTTTTTTATTAAACTTTTTCACATCACACACAACAACAAAAAAAGAGAAAAATGGCAAGTTTCAAAAACATCCGACAAACATAATCATAGCAAAAAAAACCCCAAAAGGGCTGCAATGTACAGTATTCAGGAGAAAAAAAAGAGGGGGAAAAAACACTAATCCAAACCTACTTTGTTAGTTATACTCCTATCTTACAGCCTTATATATACATTTTGGCATAAATATACCTCGCTCAAAAATAACATAGGAAATTTATTAGGGTATCCACTTTTTGATACATCAATTTTTCCCCAAAGAGAGACATTAACCTCCTTAATCCAATCATCAAGTGTTGGAGAAGCAGTTGAGAGCTACTTCCTAGCTACTAATTGCCCTGCCAAAAACAGGAGACGATTAATAGCCAGCATTGACCAGTTATTCAACTCCAGAAAACTCAGCGGGACATAGGGAATTTGACTATCGTATATAATGTTTATCGTATCCACTATATCTTGCCAATATCTGAAAAGAGTTTGGGACACCATCACAATGTGCGGATCAGATTGCCTGGGTCTCAATGGCATCTAGGACAAAGAGGGGAATCTCTAAATGCAGTCTTATGTGACCACTTAGGTGTCCTATATGTTTTATGTAAGATAATTAACTGTGCCATCCTACTCAAGGTGAATAAAAATGTATTAGGGGCATTACTCAGAATATATTCCCATTGATCTTCATTTATAGGACCAAAGTCTCGTTCCCACTTAACTTTACATGAGAGGGGCCAAAGATATTTGAGAATAAAGTATATTTAAGTATATGCTGTATAGGATGTTTTAAAAGAAGCATTAGTCACTCTAAACAACTCTGTTGGTGTTTAGGATCTAAGACAACCCAGCTTCTGTTGAGCATGTATAGCATGTCGAACTAGGAGATATTGAAAAAAAAACTAGTTTTAGAGATTTGAAACTCATCTTGTAATTGTTAAAAGGATTTCAAAACATTATCTTTAAAAAACCTGATACATGTTTCTTATGCCTTTGGATCCCCATTGTTCCATCATGGTACCTAATTTACCTACTTCTGACAGAGTATCATTATGGAGAAATCATCATAATTAGGCACATATTTAACTGTTTCTCAAATTTTTTGAATCATTAATAAAGTAGGAAACTACTTCAAATGCAATAACTGTCTGGCTTCTAACATTGATACCACCCTCACATCACTCACAATATCTTGCATAAATGTATACGTGGGGTCTCTATTCCTATCCACAAAGAGACCTGTTAAATGTTGAATCTGAGCAGCCATGTAGTATAGTCGCATGATAGGGACCAGTTTATATCTAAACCTGTGAAATGGCCAAATTTGTGTATCAAAGACATTAAACTAGTTGAAGAGATAGAAGTATCCCTTAAAAAGAATAATGTGTCATCAGCGTATAATATTACTTTTTCCTCCAGTAAGCCTCGTTTAAAACCAACAATCTTGGAGACTTACGTATCTCAAGTGCCAAAGGCTCAGTTACCAGGGCAAATAACCGGAGTGACAAAGGATATCCCTGTTCCTGTTGGGTGAGATAAAAAAGAAGAGGAGCGTTGCCCATGACCATTATAAACACGGATGTTTTAAGATACAGAAGCTTTATTCAGTTGATACATTTTGGCCCTATTCCAAAATAACGCAGTACCTCCCATAAACAGTATTAAAGGCCTTTGCTGAATCTAAAGATAGAACAACTCTATTTCCCGTTTCCTCTGATTTATATTGGATGTTAAGAACTCTACAAATATAAGTAGAAGTGAGCGGCCTGAAATAAATCCAGACTGAACCTCATGAATCAGTTTGGACATAAATGGTGCCAGGCGATTGGCAAGAACCTTCACCAAAAGCTTGGCGTCCACATTTTATATTATATAGTTCTATAAGAGGCAAGTATGACCACATCTTTACTTGGTTTAGGAATCAACATAATAATTGGTCTGATACATAGAGGCTGGAAGCTGAGCTATGTCAGAAACCGTATTAAGTGTTTCTAACAGCAGTGGAAGCAGGACACTATCATATCTTTTATACAGTTCTTCTGGTAACCCATCAGCCCCCGGGGCCTTATTAACAGGAAAAGAGCCTCAGTAAGTTCTGTTAAAGAAATGGGGGCTTCCAAAATGTCTCGCTGGCATAAGAGCTGAGGGAAAGAGATTGTATCCAGGAAGGCTAACAAATCAGAAGGGTCAGAATTAACCACAGATTACAAATCATGGTAGAATGAATAAAATTAATTCATTATGTGGAGGTAAATAATACTGTCCAGTGGAAGATTTAAGATAACAAACATGAGAGGATTCCCTCTGGCTATTCATGCCCTGAACAAGTAAGTGTCCCACTTGGATCCCTTCCATTAACTGTTTACAATTAGAAAGATAACCTCCCTGTTCTGCATTCATCAGGGACACTGCCCTTAAAAGGTCAGATTCATACTGTTTAGATTTTTCTTTAACATTGGATATTTCCTTAATGAAAAACCTCCTCAAAACCAGGCCATTTTTTGCGTTACAGCGCTGCGCTCTTTCAACTCATGCAATGCTGTACATAAATGAAATTTATGTCCTTTTATCACACAAATAGAACTTTCTTTTAGTGGTATTTGATCACTTCTGGGTTTTTTTATTTTTTTGCTATAAACAAAATAAGACTGAAAATTTTGAAAAAAAAAATGTTTTTTACTTTCAGTTATAAAAAATATATAGTAAACTCAAAGTTAGTCATTAAATTTAGGCCAAAATATGTTTTATTTGCCTTTGGTAAAAAAATCCTTATAGGTGTATATTAATTGGCTCGTGTGAAAGTTACACATGGCGGTATAGATATTGGAATTTACGCCATTTTTTGCTGCACAGCGCTGCGCTAGTTTAACTGGCAATTGCGCGGTCATGCAATACTAAACATAAATTAAATTTATGTCCTTTTTTCACACAAATAAAGCTTTCTTTTAGTGGTATTTGATCACCTCTGGGTTTGTTTTTGTTTGCGCTATAAACAAAAAAAGACTGAAAATTTTGAAAACAATTACATTTTCTCATTTCTGTCATAAAAAATATCCAAAAAACTCAACTTTCGTCATAAAGTTAGGCCAAAATGTATTTTGCTACATGTCTTTGGTAAAAAAAAATTCCAATAACTGCATATTAATTGGTTTGTGTGAGAGTTATAGCATCTACAAGCTATCGTATAGATACAGCTTTTACTTTCTGACTGCTACAGAAATGATCACATTTCTTGAGGTGCTAAAATACCAGGGCAGTACAAACACCCCCAAATGACCCCTTTTCGGAAAGTAGACATCCTAAGCTATCTGCTGAGAGGCATGCTGAGACCGTGAAAGATTTATTTTTTTTCTACAAGTTTTTGGAAAATGACAAACTTTTTTTTTTTTTTTTTACACAAAGTTGTCATTTAAACGATATATTGCTCACACAAGCCATGGGTATATGTGGAATTACACCCCAAAATACATTCTGCTACTTCTACCGAGTATGAGGATACCACATGTGTGACTTTTGTGGAGCCTAGCCACATACAGGAGCCGAAATCCAATGACCACTTTTAAAACCTGAAGGTGCGTAACTTCCTTACTACCTATCAGTTTCGGAGGCCCTGAAATGCCAGGATAGCACCAACTGCCCCCAAATTACCTCTTTTTGGAAAGTAGACACTCCAAGGAATTGAAAAAGAGGCATGGTGAGTATTTTGCAGATCTCAATTTCTCTCACAAGGTTTTGAAAAATAAAAAAAAGAAAAGAAAATGTTTTTGTTTTCTTTCTTCATTTTCCAAAAACTTGTGGCAACAAACGAGATCTGCAAAATACTCTTCATGCTTCTTATCAAATTCCTTTCCAAAAAGAGGTCATTTGGGGGGGAATCCTACTATTCTGGCATTTCAGGGCCTCTGAAACTGTGATAGGTAGTCAGGCAGTGTAATGAGGAAATAAAGCCTTTTAAAAGCTTAAAGGTGCTTATTGGATTTTGGGGTCTTGTATGGGGCTAGATCGCCAAAAAGTCTCTCACATGTGGTATCCCCATACTCGGGAGAAGTAGCAGAATGTATTTAGGGGAGTAATTTCACATATACCCATGGCATGTGTGAGCAATAAATAATTTAAGTAACAATTTTGTGTAAGAATTTTTTTTTTTTTCGTGGTTTTTCAAAAACTTGTGATAAATAAAAATAAATTATTCTATTGACTCAACATGCCTCTCCGCAAATAGCTTGGGGTGTATATTTTCCAAAAATGGGTCATTTGGGGGGGGGGGGGCATTTTATACCCAGCATTGAAAGTTTATGCCATACATCACTCACTCTTCTAACTGAAGACCGAGCCTTTTCTAACACTTTTTGTTCACATGAAAAAAATATGTATTTTTTGCTAGGAAATTATTTTGAACCCCAAAACATTATATATTTTTAATATTGAGAAAAAATGGTGGCCGCTGCAATTTTTGTATGCCACATAGTACTTGCGCAGCAATTCTTCAAATGCAAATTTTAAAAAAAAATATATTTTTTTATTTTTAATGCACAAAAACACAATATATTGGCCAATTGTTTGGTAAAATATAAAAGATGATGGTATGCCAAGTAAATAAATACCAAACATGACATGCTTTAAAACTGCAAACGCCCCTTGCAATGGTGACAAAGTGCATACATTTTTAATATCCATAGGTGATGCTTTAAAAGCTTTTACAGGCTACCATTTTAGATTTACTAGAATTACTGCCATTCGCAGCAATACCTCACATGCATGGTGCGACCGCTGTTTACATGGTGCGGGATCAACACTTGCGCACGCAGTTGCACGCGGGGGGGATGAGGGTGCTTTTTTTTTTTTTTTTCAGTTATTTTGTTTTTTGCATTTTTACATTGTCCGTTTCGTTTTCTTTTTTTGATCACTTTTATTGCTATCACAGGGAATGTAAATATCCCCTGTGACTGCAATAGGCATTGACAGGTATTCTTTTTTGAAAAATCTGAGGTCTGTTAGACTGGCGCCATTCTAGTCTCCAATCAGCTCTATGGTTAGCTGGCAGAAACACAAGCTACATTCTCAGGTTCCCCTGATGGCATCTTCTCCCACTGCTTGTAAAATCAATCCTGCAGCTAATTAGCCACTAGGATACCTTTTACATGAAAGCCGATCACTGGCTGTAAAAAACAATACCGGGATGCAGCTTCAGGCATCATCCTGGTATAACCACAAAGTCCAGTGATGTACCAGTATGTCGCTGGTCCTTGTTGGGTATATATGCTATGTTCTTTTTTTTTATGCAGCCTTTGGGTTGAATGAAAAAAAAAAAAGAAATCTCTATCAGAAAAAGTGTGTGGTATGCCCACCATTACAATATACCGCTCTGCATCCACCACTTCTAATGGTGGGCACACATGAAATGTTCTTTTTTTTGTTGTTCAGCCCATGGCCTGAACGAAAAAAAAAGAACCTAACAGATTCCTATATTCACATAGATTGATGTGGATGAAGAAATCTCTGGCAATTTTTTTTTAAAATAAATGTCAAAGCATAGGGACCTTCCACCCGCTGGTCACCCCAGGCCCCCATGCTTGGGCATATATGCTCTTTTTTTAACTGTGGATGAAAAATCTCATCC
Organism: Staurois parvus; assembly: GCF_062004578.1. Lineage (NCBI taxonomy): Eukaryota > Metazoa > Chordata > Amphibia > Anura > Ranidae > Staurois > Staurois parvus. Next base: position 4,225,666 of record NW_028317998.1, read on the forward strand.
AACAGCACTGCACACACTTGCGTATCTTCTGAGAGCAAGACACTGTTCCTGTCAGTATAAACAGATTGGTGCTGCAGCTGAATTGCATTCCTGCAAAGAAAACAGTAATGGTTAACAATAAAACAGGAACAAAAAAAACGTAACAGTAAAACAGTATTTTTTAAAAACTTTTACCAAGATGGTAGGGTCTCTCAAAATGCGATAGCCAGTTTCCTGACTACCTAACATCTTTCAAGACCCTGTGTATATATGTGCCCTAGACTGTGCCATGCTGTACCCTATACTAATAGTCCTCTAGTGTATGGTAGCGACAGAAGCAGTCCAGGTTGGTCAGGACAGGAGGGGCAAAAAATTTCATGTCTGCTACAGACACATCTGTTTTGGGGTGTCCTTTGATTTTGGGTAACAGGAATGTCAACAGGAAAATGCCTCTCTTGGGGGTTTGGGCCACAGCACCTTCTAGATACAAAATCATTTCCCAAGCAGGCTTTTTCCCCCTTTCTACGATGGGTATTTACAAGCTCTTGGGGGTAGCGATTAGGTTGCACGGTGCCACATGCGGCAATTCCAAGCTTGTACAAATGTCTAAATAGTGGCACGCTTGAATAAAAATTGTCCACGTATAAGTGGTACCCCATATGGAAAAAGGAAGCCACCAAGTCCCAAACTATCTTGCCACTGCTCCCCATGTAGTGTGGGCATCCGGGGGGCTCCACGTGGCTATCTTCTCCCTCATAAATCCGAAACTTGCATGTATAGCCTGTTGCCCTCTCACAGGTCTTATACATTTTGACCCCATATCTGGCACACTTGCTGGGGAGAAATTGTTTGAATGCAAGGTGGCAAGAAAAACTAACGAGGGACTCATCAACGCAAATGTTTTGCTGGGGAGTATAGACATCTGCAAATCTGTGGTTAAGGTGATTTACGAGGGGCCAAATTTTGTGCAGCCGGTCAAATTCAGGGTCACTCCGAGGATGACAGAGTGTATTGTCGTTGAAATACACAAATCACATTATATTCTCATATCTATGCCTGGCCATGGCACCAGAGAACATATGATGAATCGGGTCAGTGGACCAATATAACCGCAATTCATTTTTTTTAGTAATACCCATGTTGCGGGTTAGGCCCAAATAAACTTTAAATTCGGAAACCGTTTTTCCATGCAAATGGTCTGGCAAGGTTTGAATTTGGGTTGGCGGTGATAAACTGTTGTGCATGTAAATTGCTTTGATCCACAGTCAATGCATACAGATCTTCCGTGAAAAAGAGCTCCAAAAAATCAAGGGAAGTAGTTAAATTTGTTGTTTCCACCTGAATTCTGGGTTGGGCAGTGGATGGGGGAAGTACTGGTGCTGCAGAATTTGTGGGTTGCCAATCAGAACTTTCAAGCACATCCAGAAGGACACTATGGGCTCTGGGGGCCTGTGTTCGAATTCTTGGTGGCTGCGGGACACTACTTGTGCTAGCCACCGCACCAGCTTGTACTGCACTTTTGGGACTCGTCACCAAGTGATGCTGCAGTGCTGGTATGTATAAGACCAGGATGTACTAGGCCGCTGGTGCTCACCAGTTCACCAAAAAGTAGAGCAGCACTAGTACTGGCACTCTGCTGCATATGAGAATCATCATGCAATTGTACCACCTCAGCAACCTGGAAACAAGGTTGGGTATGCCTGTTCCTAGCAGGGACCTCTACTCCATTGTCTGAGCTATCTGTCAGGGTGCCGCTGCTGTCTACAGGTTTGTATTCTGAGCCTGATTCTGTCAGTGAGGCTTCCCCTTCGCTCTTATCTGACATGCTCAGAATCTCGTAGGCCTCTTCAATAGACTCCCTTTTGTTGGACATTTTGGCCACTAAATTTATAGGTACCTAGTGCGACTCATGGGAAAAATAGCACCTGGCTATCAGGGACTGTTTGAACCACTACAAAAAAAATGTAATTGCAAGTACTAACAGAGATCAGGCCTGATTCTGCAAATATTGTGGTTTTGTGTGCAATGTATCAAGTGACAGCAATCTACTGACACTGCACTTAAAGGGGGAGGGGGTTAAGTGTAGGGGCTAAATGCAGGTGCTGGCAGGTGCCGGGGCTGATCCTGCTAATGCTGCATTTTTGGGGACACTATACTATTGTGAATGCTGGTATAGTGCTGATCTGATCAAAGATATTGATCTGTTCAGATATTATACTAGCAATGGAGGTTTATTGTGTATGTGAGCGTGCTCTTGGCAATCAAGGGGTTAATTGTGATGACTGACGCTATCTGTGTCAGGGAGCGAGGAGCCAGACACACAAGGAGGTGCAATTAAAGGTAGGTTTATTAATATAAAAATAAGACAAGAGTCTATGCAAGTCCAACAGCGGAAATCGTAGCCAAAGCCAGGGTCAAGAGCCAGGAAGAATCATCGCCAGAGCCGGGATCAGGAGCCAGGAAGAATCGTCGCCAGAACCGGGATCAGGAGCCAGGAGAATGGTCGCCAGAGCCGGGGTCAGAAGCCAGGAGGAGTCTAAGCCAAAGCCGAGTCGGTATCCAGGAAAGCAATGAGTAGCTAAACAGGAGCTTGCTGTTGTGCAACCGACAGGACACGAATGCAATGGACAGCCACAAACAGCAGACTTATATGTGATAAGCCGCCACCTCCTGGGGGAGGAGCCGCAGAGGGCTGAAAGCATAAAGGATCCCACAATGCTTTGCAGACACCTAAGATGGATGCCAGCACATGGAGCAGCACAAGGTCTGAGGAAAGGTACGACCTTGACAGTGCCTCCTCCTCAAGGGCCCCTCCCTCTCCGTGGCTCAACATAAGGCTTCTGTGGAAAGCGGGCATGAAAAGCGCAGAGGAGGGCAGGAGCATGAACATCCGCGGAAGGAACCCAGGAACGCTCCTCAGGACCATAACCACGCCAATGGACCAGGAACTGCCCCCGACCGCGGACCAACTGAGAGTCCAGGATGCGGCTCACCTCATACTCCTCATGACCGTCGACCCGGATAGGACGAGGCCAAGGTGGAGAGGCAGTAAAGCGATTACAGACCAGAGGCTTCAACAGGGATAGGTGGAAGACATTGGAGATACGCATCCCAGGAGGAAGAGCAAGGGCATAGGCAACCAGGTTCACCCTGCGGAGGATGCGGAAAGGACCAACAAAACGGGGAGCCAGTTTCGGTGCGGGCACCCGAAGATTGAGGTTACAAGTGGACAACCACACCCGATCTCCAAACTGGTATGAAGGAGCGGGCAACCGTCTATGATCAGCCTGAAGCTTCTGGCACTGAGCTGAGTCCTTCAAGGACCTCTGGATCTGCCCCCACGAGGAACGCAGGGCAGCAAGATGGTTATCCACAGCCGGAATATTCTGTGGCGAGAACAACTCAGGCAATACAGCGGGTTGGAACCCATAGTTGGCTATGAAGGGAGACATCCCGGAGGAGGAGTTGACAGCCGAGTTCCTCGCAAACTCTGCCCATGGCAGGAGATCGACCCAATTGTCTTGATGGTCAGAGATATAGCAGCAAAGGAATTGTTCCAGGGCCTGGTTGGAACGCTCCGCAGCCCCATTGGACTGCGGGTGTCGGCCGAAGAAAAGGAGAGCTTGATACCCAACTGGGAGCAGAAGGCGCACCAGAACCTGGACACAAACTGGCTGCCACGGTCGAAGACAATCACCTTAGGCAACCCATGCAAGCAAAAGATCTCCCTGGCGAAAACCGTAGCCAGTTCTTGCGCAGTCGGCAATTTCTTGAACGGAACACAATGGCGCATCTTGGAGAAACGGTCAATGACCATAAGAATGACCGTATGGCCTCGAGACGCAGGGAGGTCTACAATTAAATCCATGCCCAGGTGTGACCAGGGACGCTCCCTATTGGGAATGGGTTTCAGAAGGCCCAATGGAAGATGCCGAGGAGATTTATTCTGGGCACAGAAAGAACATGCCGCTACATATGAGGCGATGTCGCAACGGAGAGATGGCCACCAGAACAAACAAGAAACGACCCAGGACAACTGGTTCCTCCCTGGATGACCGGCGGTCTTGGAATTATGGTAGGTACGCAGCAAGCGGATGCGCAATCCCTCAGGTACGAAACATCTACCAGTCGGTCTCTCAGAGGGAGCATCAGTTTGAGCCGTCAAAATCTGCTCCCCAAGGGGAGAAGTCAGGCTGGTACGAATGGTAGCCAGGATCTGATCCGGCAGGTCGTCTCAGAGTCCTCCCTGGACAGCTCAGAGAATTGCCACGACAAGGCATCAGCCCTGATATTCTTGGAGCCAGGCAAATAGGAGACCACATAGTTAAAACGCGACAAGAACAGAGCCCATCTGGCCTGACGGGGCGTCAACCTCTTAGCTTCCAAGAGATACGTCAGGTTTTTGTGGTCAGTGAGAATGAAAACCGGAACCGCAGAACCCTCGAGCAGGTGCCTCCATTCCTTGAGAGCCTGAATAATGGCAAACAACTCCTTGTCTCCAATCTGGTAGTTGCATTCTGCGGAGGAAAGCTTCCTGGAGTAGAACCCACAGGAAAGTAGGGGTCCATTGGGCGACCGACGCTGAGACAGGAGGGTGCCTACTCCCGTCTCAGATGCATCAACCTCGAGGACAAACGGCAACCCAGGATTGGGATGAGACAGTATCGGAGCCAAAGCGAAGGCGGATTTCAGAGCTTCGAAAGCTAAGATGGCCTCGGATGACCACTCGTGGGGATTACTGCCGTTCTTGGTCAGATCTGAGAGAGGCTTGGCCAGCGTGGAGAAGTTCCTGATAAACTTCCGATAATAGTTGGCGAATCCCAAAAAGCACTGAATGGACCGAAGACCACTGGGACGAGGCCACTGCAGAACCGCCAAAACCTTCTGAGGGTCCATGGAAAATCCCACAGCGGAAATGATGTAGCCCAAAAAGGCAACCTGGGATCGGTGAAATTCACACTTCTCGAGCTTACAGAAAAGCTTGTTCTCACGTAATCGTTGCAGCACTCGCGTAACATCCTGGATATGAGACTCCGTGGACGCAGAGTTAACCAGGATGTCGTCCAAGTAAACCACCACGCACTGCTGCAACAAGTCAAGAAAGACATCATTAATGAACTCCTGAAAGACCGCGGGCGTGTTACACAACCCGAAGGGCATAACCAGGGATTCATAGTGGCCGGTTCTGGTGTTGAACGCGGTCTTCCACTCGTCGCCCTCCTTGATCTGTACAAGGTTGTACGCAGCCCTAAGGTCGAGTTTAGTAAAGATCGTTGCTCCCTTGAGGCGGTCGAACAACTTGGTTATCAACGGAATTGGGTAAGCATTCTTAATCGTGATTCGGTTGAGACCCCTAAAATCAATGCAAGGCCTCAATTCACCGCCGTTCTTTTTCTCAAAGAAAAAGCCAGCTCCTGCTGGAGAAGTAGACTTGCGAATGTGCCCCCGGGAAAGCGCATCCGCAACCTACTCCTCCATGGCCTGATTCTCCGCAACCGAAAGAGGATACACCCTGCCACTCGGAGGAGTGGCACCGGGTTGTAAGGTTATGGCACAATCGTATGGACGATGAGGAGGCAGAGCACCGGCGCGCACCTTGTCAAACACGTCCAGGTACTCTCCATAGTCAGTGGGCAACACAGAGTCCGAGGAGGCAAACAACACCTTAACAGGTCCACGGATGCAACCGTCCCCACACTGTGGAGACCACGAGAGAATCTCGGCCGACCTCCAATCAAAGGTCGGATTGTGCTTCTGAAGCCAGGGATATCCCAAAACCACGGAGTAGTGCGGGGAAGAAATTACCTGGAAACCGGCCAACTCCCTGTGCACAGCCCCAATAGCTACTTTCACCGGCAGGGTCTCGTGGGTAACCTGCGGCGGTTGCAGGGGCCTGCCCTCGAGGACCAATGGAGTATCTTGAGCCTGCAGAGGAATGGAGTACTGGGCAGCAAACGAACTTTCCATAAACAACCCGCCAGCCCCAGAGTCTACCAACGCCTGGGCCGTCACCGAATCTTCCGCCCAAGAGAGGACAACGGTGATTAGCAGTTTATGTTTGCGGGAAACCGGGGACAAGGAAACTCCACCCAAGATCTGCCCCCGACAGGATCTCAGGTGCGAGCATTTCCCGGACGGACCGGACAGGACTGCCGAAAATGCCCACTGAGACCACAGTACAGGCAGCGACCCTCCCGACGCCGAGAGGCCCGCTCCCCCTCAGAAAGGCGAGCAAACCCCAGCTGCATGGGCTCACCGCCAGACAAGCCATCCCCAGGAGGCGTGGGAGGAGAGGGAGGAACGGGTGGGAAAGAAAACGTAGGCGCCAATTGGTTAGGAGGCCTCCGTGGATACTCCTTAAGTGAAGGCCTCTACCTAAGCCTGGTGTCAATCAGGATTAGGAAGGAAATGAGTGCTTCGAGCTCCACAGGCAGTTCTTTGGCTGCAATCTCATCCTTCAACGCATCTGAGAGACCATGAGAGAAAGCAGCCACCAGAGCCTCATTGTTCCAACCCACCTCTGCCGCCAGGGTGCGAAATTCTATGGCGTACTCGGCAACGGTTCGTGAACCCTGATGCATGGACATCAGCAGCTTAGCAGCAGAGGCAGAGCGAGCAGGCACACCAAATACCGTACGGAAGGAGGCAACAAAACCGGCAAACTCGTGAATCACAGGGTTATTGTTCTTCCATAAGGGATTTGCCCAGGCCAAGGCCTTGTCCGAGAGCAGCGAGATTAGGAAGCCCACCTTTGACCTCTCAGTAGGAAAAGCGTGTGGTATCAATTCAAAATATATGCCCACTTGGTTAAGGAAACCCCGACACTGACCCCCAAAGCGCTGTGGAAGGGGGGCTGAACCAGTCATACCTCTGGGCACCGCAGGTGTGGCAGCAGATGCAGAGGTAGGCGCAACAACCGGAGCAACAACGGGAGCGACCACAGGAGCGACAACCGGCCTAATAGCACCAGGAGCAAGGTGCGCTGTGCGTGCAAGCAGCGTCTGCAACACCTGAGCGAACTGATCCAACAAGAGATCCTGCTGATCAAGTCTGGCAACCAACATAGGGAGCGGGGGCGTACCTGCACCGTCAGGATTCATGGCATTTGTGTAGTGTCAGGGAGCGAGGAGCAAGACACACAAGGAGGTGCAATTAAAGGTAGGTTTATTAATATAAAAATAAGACAAGAGTCTATGCAAGTCCAACAGCGGAAATCGTAGCCAAAGCCGGGGTCAAGAGTCAGGAAGAATCGTCGCCAGAGCCGGGATCAGGAGTCAGGAAGAATCGTCACCAGAGCCGGGATCAGGAGCCAGGAAGAATGGTCGCCAGACAGAGCCGGGGTCAGAAGCCAGGAGGAGTCTTAGCCAAAGCCAAGTCGGTATCCAGGAAAGCAATGAGTAGCTAAACAGGAGCTTGCTGTTGTGCAACAGACAGGACACGAATGCAATGGACAGCCACAAACAGCAGACTTATATGTGATTAGCCGCCACCTCCTGGGGGAGGAGCCGCAGAGGGCTGAAAGCATAAAGGATCCCACAATGCTTTGCAGACACCTAAGATGGATGCCAGCACATGGAGCAGCACAAGGTCTGAGGAAAGGTACGACCTTGACAATCTGGGAGGGACGCTAGCACTATCTGAAGTCACTGGTGACTCTAATACAGTGATCAGTAAAAAAATCAATACACTGTACTAATGACACTGGTGGGAGGGCAGTGAAGGGATTAACTGGGGGGCGATCAGGGGGTTAAATGTGACCTAGCTGTGCTTTTACTGTAAATGTGTGCTGTTTTTACTCATGTGGATCTGCTTTCTTCCCTCTCTGGGGCGTAATGTGCCTAGTGAGAAAAGATTGCATAATTTCCTGTACCTGTGTAAATGTTAACACAGGTACAGGATGATGTGTGATGGGCCAGGGATCAATCAGCAGGTCCAGGCCGCACATCACTGGTTCACAAACACATTGATTGATCTCTGGGGCACTAAATCATGGCACCAACACGGCTGCAGGCGCATGGAGGGAGTGTGAATCATGTATATATATGTGTTTATGCGCATATTACTGCTATAGGGCAGACCTTAAGCGCTTGAAGTGTTTATGAAACCTCTGTCAAGCTTTTATCACTGTTTATTACTTACTTTTTGGTCATACTTCTCTTGTGAGTCACAGCACTGCATTTACTTGTGAGCCAGAATCAGCCGATCGCGAGCTAAAGCCCGCCTTCTATTGATGTCACAGAGCCGCTCCAGGATCTAGAAGGATCCTGACAATATCAGATGCCTGGTGCCTGATCAGCAGCTATCTCAGCCTCTCAGCGCGCCGCTGAGAGCCTGAACCAGCAACTCCCACCCTTTGCCCAGCCCGATGCTATGGAATAAGGAAAACCCCTGCACTATTTGGTTTATAGACCCCAGTCAATTCTGCTTCTTCATATTCCACTAAGGAAAAAGTATTTTTTTAGTAATATAAAAAGTAAATAAAAAGCAACACAGATATTTCAGACAGAATAGTAATTTAATTCATCAAATAAATATTATTTAATACACAACTGGAGATGACTATACGTTTTAAGAAATTATTTACGCATAGATTAATTATGAACCAAGAAAGGTCATTCTAGACTTTTGTACAGATAATTGGCTTATAAGTGGGCTATCCCTGACTTCAGTGGCTGAAAGATATCCTGTTGAACATAGCATGCCCGCGCTTTTCATGCTTTTCATGTATTCACTCATGTTGTCACCTGCAAAATATATGCATTTAGCTCCCTTTCCAAATATATAGATCCAATCCAAACCTTAACCATTTTGGTTGTGTGAGCCACTGCTGTATGTACTGCAGGTGAAATGACTATTCCTTTAAAATGGATTTTATGTCTGTACATCATTCTTACAGTTGTCAAATTTAAGGGGAATATTTGATGATCTGTGAACTTACCTTCTTTTTCCAGTGTATAAATCTGAAAATGTTATTTCTTTTTTTAGACTGCTGAAATGGCAGAGCGCTTGCAAAAGATGGGAGAAAGCACTCTCAGAAATTTCTCTATGGATACAGAAACAAGTTTATATAACTTTGAAGGAGAAGATTATCGAGAAAAGCAAAAGGTAAAATTTTGTTTGCAAAAGTTATATACTGAATCATTTATATTATCAGGTAAAGTGTGAAGGAAATATTTTCTTAGGCCCTAGTACAGTGGGTACATTTGCCACCGGGACTTAAATTGTAAGATCAGTGTGATGTCTGATGGGCAGGTACACCCTTGTTTCTTCCTGCTGAAAACATTGGCATTAAAGACTAACTCCAGCTTTAGCAACATGTTACATGTTACACTCTTACGTAGGCTGTAACTTGTTGCTAAGCAGTCCCCCCCAGGGTATCTCCCTTCACCGTGACAGTGTGTGGGTGTGTTTCTTCCTTGCAGCAGATGTCACTTTTGAAATTGTGGCAGCTGTGTGGTGCTCTGCCCGCACAGCTGCATCATTCATTCACAGAGGTCTGTATGTATTCTCAATGGAATATGAGTGTGGTGATCACTGCACTCAGTCCACTGACACTTCCTCCAGCTCTGCAACTAAAAGTTCAAACAGAGGTATAGACAGAAAGCTGGAGGAAGAGTTTGCAGGAACCTGACACTGCAAAGCTTTGCAGGCTCCTGTGAATAAAAATAATAAATGCACATTTTTTTTCCTGCAAAAATATGCACATTTATCATTATTTTTTTAAGTGAACTTAGGCTTTAGAGCCTGCTCTCTACTGAAGCTTTTGACATGTGGAAAGAGAGGAGGTTTCAGTCTGTGAAAAGGCTATGTCACTACAGCTCACAAAGGTTTTTACTGATTCACTAATAGTGTTGAATGTTATTGTTGCAGTCATGCAATCAGCTTTTCATGTTTGGTGCACATGTAGTTGTAGCAACTTGTGTCATACAGTTGGCTGGAAAGTTGGATGAAACATTTTATCCACTGTTATTTTTGTCTCTGCTGATAAAATAGAAATGAATATCTTAATCTTTAGACCCCTTTCACACGAACTGACTGATTGGGTCCGCCTGCCAATTTTTCAGGCAGACCTGATTGGATCCTCCATTGTTCTGTATGAAGCTGCAGGCGTAAACGTACATGTGAGCATTTACACCCGCCTACATCCGATCCACTAAAAACAAATGGATGGGAATCTGCTCATCATTCATCTAGCAGATCGGCTAACAGTCGGGTGTAAATAGACAAGCAGTGCATTTACATTTGACTGCCCATAGAGGAGAGCAGGCTGTGTCTGTTTCTGCTCTGCATAAGCAGAGAAGACACAGATCAGCCATATGCCTTATGCAGGCCATAGACAGGTCGTTTATCGGCCAAATTTTTCCCCGCATGAAAAATCGGCCAATATTCACGCCGTTAGTGGGGCCAGCCCATCAGCCATTTTTTGCGGATCTTCTTGTTTAGTTGTATCAGTCATGCTGGAAAATCCACGAAAAATGGCTGTTTTTCGTCTACATTGGTGGCAGCATCGGCAATGGGTCTGAAAATTCGGCCGATAAACGGCCCGTCTATGGCCTGCCTTTCTCAGCAGAGATCAGTGGACAGATCCCCTGCTGAGCAAGCAGACTCCAGGTGGAGTTCGCCACAGTACGGAAGGGACCTTACTGTTTTGTATTTATTGGTTGTTGTATGAAAATCTTTACCATGTGTGCCTCTGAACTTGTTATATCATAGTTGTAAAGATGATTAAGATTAGCTTGAAACATTTTTTTAAAAGTAGAACACAGTTTAAAATGTGAATCTTCTTCTTTAAATGCAGAATGCTTGATGCATTAAAACATGCCACACAGCCATATTTGCATTATAACATTCTTATGTTACCTTAGTATACAGTACATTGTCTTTCCTTTAGTGATAGTAGCTGACTCATCAAGTAAATCAAAACTTAATTTGATTTCTTGGTATACAGGCCTAATTGGCCACTTAGATCTCATAATGTTTTTTTACAGCTTTCACTAAAGTGGATACATTTTTTTAAGTGCTGCTTTTTCTTGTATGTATTTAGCTGAGCATGTTGGAGTGGATAGAGCCCCCGAAACGGGAACGTAAAGCCAATTATGCAGTGGATGCATACTTTAGAGATGCCTTGCGTGTCAGTGAACCAAGAGCTCCAAAGGTAAAACTACCAGCATTATCAATATGATGACTGAAACAAGTTTGGTCTATATTAGGGGTCTCCAAACCTTCTAAACAAAGGGCCAGTTTACTGTCCTTTAAATTTTCAGGGGGGCCGGATTGTGGCCAGTGGGAGTAGAAGATGCCCCAATGGAGAATAAATCTCAAGCTTGGTAATTAATGGGAGGAATGTGCCATTCCCCTTATTTGCCGTCAGTGGAAGGAATGGTGCCTCATTGTTAGTGTCAGTGGAAGAATAGTGCCACGTATCAATGGAAGGAATAGTGCTTCATATCAGTGGGAGGAATAGTGCCCCAAGGGCTGCATAACGGCAAGCAAAGGGTCACAGTTTGGAGACCACTGGTCTATATGAACAATCTAATTTTTATATTTTATATTTTCGTGTTTTTCACATCCAAAATTAGGAGGCTTTTATATGATAAGTATAAAGCATAAATAATTATTTACAAACACACCTCAGAGAATGGATTAGTTATCTTCTATAGGTGTCACTGGTGGATGTGTGTAGTTTATTGAGGAGTAATAAGAATAAGGGATGTTTTTTTTCATAAATCAAAAAAGTGACAAATATATGTAAAAAATCTTCTAAATCATTGCTCAGTCAGTAGCTGCAGGGACCCGTATGGCTCTCACAAGCTAAGAATATGATAAGCTTAGAATTACAAATTTTTCTAAACAAAAGAGTACTTCGTTAAATGTTTTCAATTATTATCACTATTATTTAATGAAATACCACATTAATATGGACAACCTTGCTTATTTAAAGCAAAATATAACCTTTAGTGAACCAGAACATTGATTGTAATAATTATGGTTTTTGGCCTGTTGGGACTCACTAATACATAGCTAGTGGTTCTGGTCATCATATGATGTCCCACCCAAGTGATTTCACTGGATTACCAAGCATAGTTGGTGAGAGTTCAGGTAAGGATTCTTGTGAAATGTATGTGAATAACCTTCTACAAAACAAGAAAATGCTTGGTAGTGCTGTCTTTTTATGGTGGGGTGCTCCATTCATTGGGTTTTCTAAAGCCTGTGCAGAGTTAGAACACCAACCCATTGTTAGTACTGTTTTAGAGAATATGACAATGACATTTATGTTTTACACACATATTGTAACTCTGCCAGAGCTTAACATGCTGGTCCTGCCACGGTAATAGGAACACAGTATTGTGACGTACGTGCCCAAAGTCTTAAAGGCAAACTGTAATGAGAGAAATCTGTGTGCTGCCATTTCCAATGCTTTTGTAGATGTCAGTTCCTTAACTGTCATAGCCATCCCCCAGCTTTATTATTTAATGAATGAATGACCTGGAACAAGAAGGCAGGCAAGTCCTTCCATTCCAAGCTTACTTGTTCTAGGTTAGTCTCTCTGTAAGTAATGACACTCCAGAATACACCAAAATATTTAGTTAGTTGCCCTAACAATGAAAAAATGAAAAAGGACTATTGTATTTTTCACTCCATAAGATGCACCTGACCATAAGACGCACCTAGATTTTAGAGGTGGAAAACAGGAAAAAAAATATTCTGAACCAATGGACTGCAGACATAGTACAGGAGATGACCAGAGACAGCAGACATACTACAGGCGATGACCAGAGACTGAGGACACGGTACAGGAGATGATTAGAGACTGCGGACACGGTACAGGAGATGACCAGAGACTGTGGACACGGTACAGGAGATGACTAGAGACTGTGGACACAGTACAGGGGATGACCAGAGACTGCGGACATGGTACAGGGGATGACCAGAGACTGCGGACATGGTACAGGGGATGACCAGAGACTGCAGACATGGTACAGCAGACCAGGGACTGCGGACACGGTACAGGGAATGACCAGAGACTGCAGACATGGTACAGCAGACCAGAGACTGCGGACACGGTACAGAAGACCAGAGACTGCGGACATAGTTATAGAAGACCAGACACTGCGGACCTTTGGGGAGCTGGGGGGGGGGGGTAGGGGGGTAGCGGTTACCTGAATTTGACAGGTACCTGCTTCCACTTCCGCAGAGTTGTCCTTCCCCCTCATCTTCTGGGACATGTGACAGGTCCCAGAAGATTACAGGGCCATTCACAAAGCTCGGCGCTTCCCACGCATGCGCAGTGGGCACCCGGCTGTGAAGCCACAAGCTGTCACAGCCGGGTGCCCATGCCGGCAACGGGGAGAGAAGACTGAGGACACAGCTGGACCGAGGAACAGGTAGGACCGCTGAAGGTCTGCAAAAAAGAGCCGAGCGACCAGCATGGTATTCTAACACGGGGGGAATACCGGGCTGGCCGCTCGATATTCGCTCCATAAGATGCATAGACATTTTCCCCCATTTTTTTGGGGGGGGGGAAAGTGCGTCTTATGGAGCGCAACATACGGTATTTAGCAGTTAAGAGGGAGGGATGATTTGGATCCATAAGTCATTGTTTTTATTTGTAAAATTTTAGCAAATTATTAACATTATTATTTTTTCTATCTTTAAGGCACCCCGGCCCCCAAAGCAACCAAACATCCAAGACTTTCAATTTTTTCCCCCTAGACTGTTTGAGCTGTTGGAGAAAGAGATTCTTTATTACAGGAAGACAATTGGATATAAGGTAAATTTAAACAAGATCCACATGAAACTTCACAAACCTTAGCTTTTGTTATGGTAGGGTAAATCTCATTCATTTTGTATTTTAAAATTATTTATCTTTGGTTAGTGTTTTCATTCTTCTGATTGAAACTATGGTAACAGATATTCAAATGCCCTGTAAATGAAGAGGTTACTAAAGTTATGAAAATTCTCGTACGACAGAATGCAAATCTGGAAGCGATTTAATGTATTGTATTGTAATGTATTCTTTCGTTTCTGAGCATGCATGGTCTTGGTTTCTTGATTTTTTTGGAACGAATACTGTTCTGATTAAACAAAAATTGTTTGATCTCTCGTTGTATTAGAAAAAATTTTTGTGCTTGTCACTTCAAATATTGTCACATAATCTGCCATGATCGGCTGTCATAAGCTGTGTACTAACGATCAGATTATCGTACGATCCCTCCAAAAGCGATTTTTTTTCATACGATTTTCTGATCGTGTGTACTAGGCATAACTTTCGTTATTAAGTCTGATAAAGTACATATTTTTATAGAGTTTGTTTGAACTTGTATATTTATTCATTTGTAGTGCAGTCATGTTAGTTTCATAAAATATATGAGCAACATGCTATCACAAAGCAAAGCACATATACAATATCTGTAGTGTTTACCTGTCTCTCTGCAATGCTCTAAGTGTCTTCTCTCTGGTGTTTTGTTCCCCTATTATCAGTATGTTTTATTTTTGACATGTTGTCCCGACACCAGAGATAAAATGGTGATGGGGAGGAGAGCTTAGCACACATCTTGTCTATTCATAACAGCTCTGCATGGTTCCTTCCTTCCTGTGCCATGTGTGAAGGGGTGCGTGTCCCTTTCCTCCAGTCAGCTCTCACACACTGTACAAGAGCTGCAACTGCAGCTCCCTACCCCCTCCTCTGTGGTACTGACATATGCAAAAGGATGTTATCTAAATTCAGCACTTTTTAAGGAATGTAAAAAGAGAAGAATGTAGATAAACAAGTAAAACTTATGTAGGAGGATTTGTTTAATCTCTGTATCATCTGAGGCTATTCACTTCACTGGGTATATAAGAGGGTTTATAACCACTTTAAGGCTGTGTTTTCATTAAGGCTAGATTCACACTGCTGCATTATTTCAATGCTTGTGCAGTGCCATTCTGAATGGCACTGAAACACACTTTCCCAATGCACCTGCAATGCAGCACACCACAAAGTTTGTTAATGCATATTTATCTGTGCATTTTGGTGCATTAGGCAGCCCATTCATGTTTTAACGCATGTGTGTTAAACGCATTTTAATTCTCCTACATGGAGAGTAGAGATCATTGTTGGAGGGCCTTGGGCCCTCTTGGATTGCAACAGGTGGGACACCCTGACTTTCTGCTGCAGGTACCTTCCACTGGGAATGGAGTATATCCGCAGGATTTTGTTTGACCTTTTCACCTGGAATTGGTCCTCCTCCTTTGACTGACCTGCACACCTCTTTGGGAAGGCCCTCCAGAAAACCTTGTATTGCCCTTCCTCAGCATTCTTCTGCTGGCCCCAGCATCACTTAGTGATATCAGAGAGTATGTTTAGTTGCATCCTCAGTGTTTTTTGGTGGTTCCTACCTCACTAGTCTGGTGTTGAGGTCTAACCTTTTGCCTACCTGTTAGAGGGTGAATCCATTGCACCGTACACCCTCTGTTTTGTTGACTTTGTGGGATCAAACACTTGAATTCTCTAGTGGTCTGAGAAGTCACTTCCTGTCCCGTGGGCTGAACCTTTGGGTTGTATAAATAATGTACATTTGCTGATGTACCTCACTTAGTGAAATTGGTTTTCTGGCTAGGTAACAACCATTAGTCACTGAATTTATATCCCCTTTATCCTAAAGGGTGTAAGACCATAGACCAACTGGTCTCTGTTGCCTGGACCTGTTTTTGTATTAGGTTCCCTCTTGGGACCTGTTCCTTCTTAGGGTTTTCCCTAGTGTTTTTTTCCCTGTTGACCACATCAGATTTTGGGGTTCCTTCTTTCTTATTTTGGGATTTTTTGTTGTTGTTTGGTGGGTTCTGGTTTTTCAGCTTCTATTTGGCTCACATTTGGTGTTCTCTTCTGTGTGGAGTCATTCCCTCTGGTGACCTTCTGCATCCTGGTCAGGAACATCAGACTAATCCTCTCTGCTCCTGCTTTGTTCACATTAACAGGTTCCCCTATATGGCAGGGGATCCTACCGCATCCAGTCTGTCAAGTGAGGTCTGTTGGTGGTTTTGGATTATCTTAATTTTACAGTACAGGACACAAGCAAAGATAATAATAGACCCTGGCTATAGGCTTGTACGTTCAGATGATTGGGCACTGACAAGCTTTCAAGGACAGGTTAAAGGGTTTCATTCGTGGGGGCATTTGCCATATTCTGGACTTAAAATCCCTCAACAAATACCTCCACATTCCAGAATTGTACATGGAATGTTCAAGATCAGTTATTGCCTCTGTCCAGCAAACATAGACATTGTAGATGATCATCTGCATAATCTGTGTTTATCCTCCTCATCAGTGCTTACTGGACTTTGCAGTGGCAGATAATTTCTGCCAGTTGTTGTACTGTCTTTTGGGCTATCCTCTTCTCCAAGAATATTCATAAAAGTCCTACTACCTCTTCATGCCCTTCTCAGAACTCAGGTCATCCAGGTCACAGGTTATCTGGATGAATTGGAACAAGCATACAACTTCTTTTGACCTGCCTATGCTTTTATCCATCCAAGTAAGGAATTACCAACTTGCTGGATTTCCAACCCAGCCATGACACTGGAGAAATCCTTCCTTCCCTATCACTGGAAAGTGATTACATCAAATGCTAATCCTTTGGGATGGGGGGGAGTGTTCCAGTCGCTCACGGTACGTAGAATATGGTCACTTGCAGAAACCAAACTTCCCAATAACATCCTGGAGCTCAGAGCAGTAAAGATGTCTCTGCTACACTGGACCCCCTTCTAATTGGGAACAATAAGACAGCGCCACTGCTGTTTCTTAGATCTACCACCAAGGGGGCACCAGGAGTCTTGCAGCCCTGAAGGAAGCAAGCTGGATCATCCTTTCATGGATAGAGACTCACTCAGACATATTCAATTTGATGTGTCAGAAATGGGCGACCGCAGATGTAGACATCCTGGCCTCCAGATTCAATAACAAGCTACCTCAGTTTGTGGCTAGGACCAAGAATCCTCTAGCACTGACCCCAGATGCTATGATAATCCCCTGGTTTCAGTTCAGGACAATCTATGCCTTTCCATTAGTGCAAATTCTACATACCCAATTCCAAAAAGTTAGAATGCTATGTAAAATCTACATGAAAATAGAAAGCAACAATTTGCAAATCTCATAAATCCATATTTTAGGCTTGGTTCACGATGCCGCTACCCCGTTGTCGTGCGATTTCCAGCATGCAGTGCAACTTGGTGATTTTGATGTGACTTACTTGCGATTTTGATGCAACTTACTTTTCATTGCAACTTTATAGATAAAAAGCATTCATATGTGACTTTGATGGATCAGTGTTTTTTTAAACCTCACCTCTCCTCCATGGCTATCTTTGCTGCCTAAAAACTTCCTGCGAAGCATAGTCCATTCACACCTGAGAGCAACGGAAATGCTCACATTTTTCAAGCATAAACATGTGTTGCACATAGGGCAGCCCATTCACTTAAATGGGCTGCACTACAGGCGACAAATGATCCAAAAGAACATTTTCTCAGTGTGGGATGAATTCTGTCTGTCTCTGGACAATGTGATTTTGTTAAATCCCAGAATGAAATTTACTCTATCATAGTGGTTTCTGTCCTTGGTGTTGTTGGAGGTCAAGTTTTTCTCCCCTTATAATGGAAGGTGTCCTGACGGATTCCAGCCTTCTGGGTTTGGGAGAGAGTTCTGTGCCTTCTGTCTTTTCAGAGTTTCATCCTGGGGTTACGAGCCATTTGCCTGTCATTACTGCCCTCGACCCCCTTCTAACCAGTCATCTGGCCTGAATTCAATCAGACATTGCCACAGCTGTGGCTGACAGTAGCCATTGGGAGGTACCAGAAGTCTTATGGTGAAGATAAAGGTAGAGTCTATATTGTCCTGGGCAGAGCATCAAGTTCCAGCAATTTCCACAGTGCACATTCCTATGCTGAAAAACCGTCTGGCAGATTTTCTCAGCAAACAACCTATGGACTTAAAGGAGTGCTCTTTCTATTTGGAGGTGTTATGAGACATATGTCTGCTTTGGAGAAAGCCGGACATGGACTTGCTAGCTATTTGGCCTAACAAGGAGTTGGACAGATTTGTCTCCAGGACACAGGACCCGACAGCAGATGCCTTGGTGGCACCATGAGATCATTATGCCCAGATCTGTGCCTTTCCTCTGCTGAAGCTTTTATCTCATCTACTTTGAAAGATTGAGGCCAGTGGCATTCATTTCATTATTATAGCTCCAAATTGGCCTTGGAGAGTGCGGTATGCTGACCTTGTATGTATGCTTGCTTTGTGGGCTCTACCAAATCAGCCACCAGGTCTGTCATCTCAAGGACTGATATGCTAGCCAACTTTTTGCTGGTTTTGAAACCCAGGTTCTGAGTGACAGTAAGTTTGTATTCAGCCACCCTGACCATGCTTAACCTCTTCCCACACGGCCTATGGCCGATGGGACTGGCAGGAACACCAGTCTGCTTTCCCTAAGTTCAAACTCCTTCCTTTTTCTCAGTCATTGACTTCAATGGCATGGTTTTAAAGCCAACTCATATCCACCTTGCCCTAGACCAGGGGTGGGCAAACTTTTTGACTTGAGGGCCGCAATGGGTTCATATATTGGAACCGGGGGCCGGACCAAAAGTAGATAAATTATGTGTATGTGTCATCCATTGTAAGTATAGTAATATTCCCCCATAGTAAGCATAGTAATTAATCCCCCATATAGTAATTCATCCCCCATAGTAATTCATCCCCCCTATAGTAATTCATCCCCCATATAGTAATTCATCCCCCATATAGTAATTCATCCCCCATAGTAATTCATCTCCCATATAGTAATTCATCCCCCATAGTAATTCATCCCCCATATAGTAATTCATCCCCCATATAGTAATTCATCCCCCGTAGTAATTCATCCCCCATATAGTAATTCATCCTCCATAGTAATTCATCCCCCATAGTAATTCATCCCCCATATAGTAATTCATCCCCCATATAGTAATTCATCCCCCATAGTAATTCATCCCCCATATAGTAATTCACCCCCCATAGTAATTCATCCCCCATATAGTAATTCATCCCCCCTATAGTAATTCATCCCCCCTATAGTAATTCATCCCCCATATAGTAATTCATCCCCCATAGTAATTCATCCCCCATAGTAATTCATCCCCCCTATAGTAATTCATCCCCCATAGTAATTCATCCCCCCTATAGTAATTCATCCCCCATATAGTAATTCATCCCCCATAGTAATTCATCCCCCATATAGTAATTCATCCCCCATAGTAATTCATCCCCCATATAGTAATTCATCCCCCATATAGTAATTCATCCTCCATATAGTAATTCATCCCCCATAGTAATTCATCCCCCATAGTAATTCATCCCCCATATAGTAATTCATCCCCCATAGTAATTCATCCCCCATATAGTAATTCATCCCCCATATAGTAATTCATCCCCCATAGTAATTCATCCCCCATATAGTAATTCATCCCCCATATAGTAATTCATCCCCCATAGTAATTCATCCCCCATATAGTAATTCATCCCCCATATAGTAATTCATTCCCCATATTAATTTCCCAAGTCCCCCCTGTGTCAATTCACTTACCTTTGCTCCGCGCGTTCCTCTCGCCGTGTTCCCGCGCCGTTCCGGTGTAGCATGAAAATCTGTCTCCTATGAGCATCTGTCCCCCTCGACGTATCTGCGCATGTGCCAGTTTCAGGCATTAGCAGCCGATCGGCGATCTCCGGCACATGCGCAGATACGTCGAGCGGGACAGATCCTCATAGGAGACAGATTTTCATGCTACACCGGTCTTCAGGGCGGACTGTGAGGGGAGCCTAGCTCCGCGGGCCGGATTAAAAGGTCCGCCGGGCCGTAGTTTGCCCATTGCTGCCCTAGACTCACAAGTCCACGTCCCACATTGTCTGTTATCACAAGACTTTTTTTTCGTGTACACGTTCTCAACTTTCTCTAATAGGTTCTTTATGAGCACCTGGCTCAGGTATTAGCGCTTGTGATATTTTTTCAGTAGCCATTGATTTCCAGCTTTTTAATCTACACCCTTGTGCAAAGTGTTGCCAATGTTGTACCTTTGTTCGGGCCTCCAGTGGCACCGGTGGATATCAATATGGTCTTTCTGTTCTTCAAGGTTTTCTATCTAAACGTCCTGGTGAAGTGTCTCATATTTCTCTTTCGCTCATCAATGGACACAGCAAAGTCAGCGAAATAGATTTTATGATGAGTACAAAAATCCCATTTTCCTTTTGAAAAATGTGGCCCTTTTGTTCATGTTTATCTCACCAAGTCAGCAACCTCAGACATCTTTCGGTACATGTGTACCGCCGTCTATTCAACAGAAGCTGGTCTAACAACTGGCTTTTGTCGAATGGTCTTGCTGGAAAACCAGCATGGCTACAAGCACTGATCAGTATATTCTAACAGCAGGAAGTCCCCCCCATCAGAATACGAAAGCTCAGTGGGAGAGATCCCTGCATCACACACTGTTATTTTGGATTAGGGCTCTGTCAGTTTTTTTTTTGTTCAACCTGAACATGTATACCCAGCTTTAGTTTGCAAACAGTTAAGCATTCATTGGCAAGAGCACCCACCTAATACATTTGGATGAAAAGATGATTTCCATTTAATTCCCTGCAATTTGTGATAATTAAAAAAAAAAAGGTAAGGTGAATGCAGATGCTGGTGTGGCTATCATAAATTATGGCGTCAACCTCCTCCACAGCCTATTTACTTTGGACTAGAATGGCCTCACCACTTGACAGTTCCAAATGGTAAAATGTACCTCTAAATCTCTGCAATTTCCATTTAAGTGTCTATAGCTGGAATTTTCATGCTATATACTTTACAACAGTGTAATAAATATGATAAAGGTAGTGAGCCTGTGGGGTTGATTTACTAAAGGCAAAAAAACTGTGCACGTTGCAAGTGCAGTTGCACTCAGCATGGGTATTTGCTCCAGAGCTTCATATATAAAGTGAAGCTTCACTCTGCAAGAAGGCCCAATCATGTGCAAGAAAAGTAAAAAAGGCAGCATTTTTACTGGCATATGATTGGATGATAGAAGTTGGAAGAGCTTCCCTGCATTTTCTAAGCTTTGGAGCTTACAGAGAGCAACTGTAGTTGGAAAGTACAGTCTGTTTACTTTTAGTAAATCAGCCCCTGTACTATGTTGAGAGAACAGAATCCTGTTGGATTTGGTTGTGTTAGACATACTGTTTGATGCTTTTAGCCAGCTTAATAGATATGCTTTGGGGTTGATTTCGTAAAGGAGTAGAAAATGTTCCTTTAGCTTTGTGAATAAATTGAAGCTTTGTTCCCTTTAGTCATCAAATTATGTTCAAGCAAAAATTATTTTTTTCCTTACTTGATTAGATCAGTAACTTTTACCTTTTTTACTAAGGTAAATAAACAACCATTCTGAAAAATTACTATTCATTTCTCTTTATGTTTAGCAACCCGATGGAATGTGGCATAAAACGTAGACACACACTGACAGGCAGAAATAGAGCTCAATGTTTGGCAGCAGCAGATGAGCACTGACACAAACAGACTGAACTGTGGCAGGGGGAAGATAAAATGGGCCATTGCCTTTATCCTCATCCTTGCCATACACAACATTATAGTTTGGTAACTTTGTGAAATAAAAAACACATTCTATCTTTTAGTTTTTGATGAAGACATTTGTTGATTATGTGATTTATTTACAGTACTTAACAAATACTAATTATTATTTAACCAGCATCTTCCAAAGTTTCTTCTTTATCTTTAGCTCTTCTGTATTGACAAAAAATGGTGTTTTGTTATAGTACTTTAGGTGCTTTAACTGTGCAGCTCAAACTTGTTAAAAAATACTTTATTTGTACAGGTTCTGAGCAATGGTTCTCTGTGTTGCTGCAGCAGGTTGTTAAAAACACAGCAAAAGTGTTTTGTTGTTTGGCTGTACTGCAGTTATATTTTATGGTTAGTATGCTTCTTGTTAATGCTCGTAGTGTTGTAAAACGGGCTGCTTTGTGTCACAGTTCTAAAATGTTCTTACTTCCTAGACTAGGGTTATTAGCACAGGTTTCAGGGTTATTCTTTGTGACAAATTTTTTACTGTGAAAAGTCCATCAATCCTTTTATCAGCTTTCCCTTGCACCATTTCTGTATTATGTGTTTAAAAGATTGATATGAGTGTGAATGCTTAATAACATTGCCATACCACAGCAAATTCTCATCTTAACTTCTGATTTTAGGTCCCCAGGAATTCAGACCTCCCAAATGCATCTCAGGTACAAAAAGAGGAACAGAAGAAGATTGATGAGTCTGAGCCGCTCAGCACTGCAGAGTCAGAAGAGAAGGAGACACTTTTAACCCAGGTATGCAGAAAATATTTCTGTAGTTGTCATGACAAAAGAGGCTGCCTATATTGTCAGTTCATGTGGGCAATTGGGTAATGCTGCATAATAAAACAAAAGAGGATATACAGTAGTGGATGTTACCTTTTATGTTCAGACAGAAAATCACATTACATATCATTGATAATACCGCTTGTAGTAATAAATGGCACATTTTGTATTAGAGTAGTAGGTACTTTCTTTGTGGAAGGGGTGAATATGACTGCACACAAGGACTCTTGACAGAACATGGCTACACTTAAGAACTGACAAATGACAGTAGTTCTGTACAACAAATTAAAAAAAAGGTACAAATCTGGCTAATATGCCTTGAACGAACACTAACTTCAAATAAACTATAGTTTATATATGAAATCCATTAGTATCAGACACAAATAGCTGTATTGTATGTTCCGTGCTGCTTGCGTTTATTGTCTCATATTTAGGCAGGGGGACTCTTTCATCCATTTTTACATCTGTATATGGGTGACTCTTGTTAAAAGTCCTCCTTTGTTTGAGTTATGAGTTATATGTAAGTTATATGTAATTAAAATTAGGCATAGACTGCCTGATGAAAACATAGAAGGACTGATAAGCAAATGAGAACAAATTCTTAAATCTCTATGAGCAATAACAAGTGCTCGTTAATGACTCCTAATTTTGCTGACCCTTGTGTGATACTTGCATTATACAGGCGAATCATAGCATAATTAGACTTTTTTAGATATCCTTAAGCAATGCATTCATGGCACAAAGTTCCAATATCAGAATTCAAAAGAAGCAGCTTGCAGTCTTGGAGTCAATTTGGAGTCTCTATAGCAGGCATCACTAAATGGCGGATGGTTCAGATCTGGTCCGAGGCACTATCTTATTTGGACCACCGCAGTCATGCCATTTTGGAGCTGCTTCCTTCTCCCAGCCTCCACCGCTGTTATTATCGCAGCAGAGAGGGGAGAAGGAGGCAGGACAGTACTGGACTGAGTGCAGGAAGCACAGCAAAACATTGGATGGGGGGCAGGAGCAAGAGCTTCCAGGTTAACGTTTCAAATTAACCAGCAGGGGTTGGTTCTAGAATGCACAGCAGTCCTAGCAACCAATCACTTGTTGGTTAATATGAAAAGTTAACCCCGGCAGCTCCTGCTCCTGCCCTCCATCCAATGCTGTGCTGTGCCTACCGTACTCAGTCCAGAATTGTCCTGCCTTCTGCTCTAAGGTAGGAGAGACAAGGGTGGGCAGAGGAAACTACTGTGGGGAGATGTGATGTGATGTGATGTGAAAGGGGGCAGTGCTGTGCAGGGTGTGGTCAGAGCACACTACTGTGGGGGGGGAGTGTGTGATGTGAAAGGGGGGCAGTGCTATAGGGAGCTGATGTAAAAGGGGGGGAGTGCTGTGAAGGGGTTGATGTAAAGGGGGGGGGGTGCAGTGCTGTGGGTGGTGAGGTAAAGAAGGGCAATGCTGAGGTGGTGATGTAAAGGGGGAGCAATGCTATGGGAGGGGTTGATGTAAAGCAGGGGCAGTGCTGTGAGGGGATGATGTGAAGGGGGGCAGTGCTGTGAAGCGGTAGAGGACAGTACTGTGGGGAGGTGATGATTTTAAATGGACTGGGGTTATGTGAAGAGTCTCAATTACAGATCTCCCCCTCTGTGAAGCTTTTTAAAACAATAACCAAAACGTGAACAGCACTGAAGGAAATAGAAAAGACTCTTGTGCTCCTTAAGTAGATTTTCTGCATACACTGTTGGCAAAAAGCTGAAAAAATACAGATTGACACCTCACGTTATTAACCACTTTCCCACTGCCCTATAGCAGAAGTACTGCTACAGGACAGCAGGGCTGCTCAAAATCACGTATATACACGTGATTTTCATTTCCGGGTAGGGGGCCCGCGCGTGTGTGTGCCGCCCTACCCGAGCCGCTATTGGCGGCTAGAGATGTCAATCACCAGGTCCCAGCCGGCGATTCCCAGCCAGCACTCAATGATCGTTGGGAAAAGCTGACAGGAGTGACTTGTGTGTAAAAAACACGGATTTCTCTCCTGTCAGCATGGACATGCTGTTTGTGTCTCTCTGCACAGCAGTATGCCTTCCTAGTAAAACACAGCACACAGTAAAACACACGCAGCCACAGTTAACCCTTTAATCGCCCCAGATGTTAACCTCTTCCTGCCCAGTGTCATTAGTACAATGTCAGTGCTTTTTATTAGCACTGATCACTGTATTGGTGTCACTGGGGATATCAGTGGCAGTTAGTCAGTTCCCACCCAGTGTCAGAATGTCCGCCGCTGTCCTGCAGTCCCGCTATAAGTCGCTGATCGCTGCCAATACTAGTATAAAAAATATAAAAATAAAACTTCCAGTATATATAGCGCCATTTGTAGATGCTATAACGTTCACATAAACCAATTACCTGTAATTTACACTTATTGGGATTTTTAGCAAAGACATGTATGAGAATACATTTTTGGCCTAAATTTATGAACAAATGTTTTTATTTTTTTATTAGATATGTTTTATGGCAAAAAGTCAAAAATATTGTTTTTTTTTTTCAAAAGTTTGAGTTTTTTTGTTTGTAGCACAAAAAATAAAAAAGGCAGAGGTGTTCAAATACCACCAAAAGAAAGCTTTATTTGTGAGAAAGAAATAAGATAAATTTCATTTATGTGCAGTGTTGCATGACCAATTGTTGCAATTGTCACTTAAAATAACGCATCGCTATATTACAAAAAATGGCCTGGTCAGGAAGGGGGGTAAATCCTCTGGAGGGAAAGTGGTTAAAGACAAAAATAGCATATGTCAATTTCACATTACACACATAGCCCAAGTTTTCTGAGACTTCAATGCAGGTGACTATATAATATGCAGGTGTTCTAATATTCTTGACAACCCGCCCCCTGCAGGTCTCCTTAAGTGTATGCAGCATTATCTAGTATCTAGTGACATCCCTAAAATCTAATTCTTGGCACTCCATTCCCCTAACACAACTACCAATGATAATGAAATCATGGCAACCATTAAATCATTGCTAACCCATAAAGCTCTGGGTCCAGATGGCTTTCCCTATTAATAATATTATGATTATTATTACTATGCAGGATTTATATAGTGCCAACAGTGTTTGCAGCATTTATAATATAGGAGGAGATAGTACAATTCAGTGGCGTCCCTAGGGGAGTGCGGTCTGCACCGAGTGACACCATCACAGGGGGTGCAGGAGCAGGATGCTGGCACAGTGACAGCTGCCTCCACCCCGGTGTAGCAGTAAAATGAGTATCCCCTAAAGCAACTGTGCATGTGCCGGTTTCAGGCCGAAGAAGCCGATTGCCTGCTCTGTGCTAAAGTTGGGGATCGTCTTCTTTGGCCTGAAACCAGCACATGCGCAGTTGCTTCAGGGGATACATATCTTCAAGGGATACTCATTTTACCACTACACCAGCACCGCTCCTTCCTCTCTGGGTGGATGACACCACGTGTTACCGCACCAGGTGACACGACATTAACCCTAGGGACGCCTCTGGTACAGTTACAATACAATTCAATACATAATGGTTAGGAGGGCCCTGCTTCTGAGAGCTTACAATCTAATAGGGAGAGGCAAGTAGAAAAAAAGTTAATAATTGTGAGTGATTTGCTGATGGGAGAATAAAATATTCAATTGTAACCTATGCAGCCCATGTTTGAGTCATTGCCCCATAGTCTACCTTGTATGCTTATAATCTTTTGACGGAGGTAAAAAAAAAAGTTGTGGATAACACCTGTCCACCCCAATTCTCTGTCTACTATGGAATAGTACTGGTGACCTAGAACTGGGCAAGCTTCTCCATACGATGTTGTGCTGTGAGTTGCCAGTGCTCTCTGTTTTCTGAAGTACCTCTGATAATGGCTTTTCTACTTAATCCTAACATTCTGGACAACCTGACATCATCAATTACTGTCCCTTGGATGTCTAAGGCCTTATTTCATTTTCAATACTTGGCAGATGTCAAAACTGGGAAACTTCTTTCATTTATGGATCTCAAAGGAAAATTTGTACTACTGAGCTGAGCATTGTATGGCTATTTAAAAATACGCTACTATGTTTAATCTATTACAAAATTTTTGTAATTTTCCAAATTAACGCCCCTTAAGGAATTGTTCTCCTTAGACTATCCAGCAAAGGGTTAATATCAAATATTTATAAGGTGCTGAATATAAATTCTCTACAAAGTACAGGTAAACACTTCTAAATGTACAAGTGGGTGAGAGTTCTGGGGGAGGAACTGACTCCGAAGGTGTGGAAAATTATTTGGTCTCAAGCAGATAAAACATGATCTGTACCTTATTTATAGAAAATATATACAAGATACCCTGCCATTTGTACAAAACCCCAGATTTACTCCACATTGTCTTTCCAACAGCCAATGATAGATGTTGGAGATGCAAAGATAGCTAGGTCCCCTCTATCACATATTCTGGCAATGCCCACTTATTAAACCCTGTTGGAAATCAGTTTAAACTCTCATTCACCAGGTATTTGACTCAAAAATCCCCCTAACTCCCACATCTTTTTGGGTCTACCTCCATTGGGCTTTTCTGAATTGCTAAGAAACCGCTATTGCATGTTCTTACAGCAGCCAGATGTCTGGTAGGAAGAAAGTGGAACCTCCAACTTCACTAGACCTACATGCTAGGATTAGGAATGTAAAGATAATGGATAATCCAACAGCATGAATGCACAACACTTTAGAGCAATTTAATAAGGTCTAAGAGCTGTGCACCTTAAGGAAGATTTGATAAACTGACATAATCCAGTTTTCAGGACAATTTGTTTGGAGGCATGCCTTGCACATCTGGTGCCGCACAGTGGTGATACCTCTTTTTGTTCTCTTCTTTACTATTTCCATTTTTCATACTTTTGCCCCATCCTATGCCTACCTACACCTAGGTTGGAGGGAGAAAAGTAGTGTTTATAACAACCTACTATTTACTGAGCGGTGTGGTCAAGTGTGGTCACTGTTCCATGTGTAAAAAGGCAGTTTGTTTGTGAAGGACTGGAAAGCAGTACAATAATGAGTGTCTACAGGCAACAGTGAAGCATGGTGCAGGTCCCTTGCAAGTGTGGGCCTGCATTTCTACAAATGGAGTTGGAGATTTGGTCAGGATTAATGGTGTCCTCAATGCTGAGAGATGCAGGCAGATACCTATCCATCACGCATACCATCAGGGAGGCTTGTGATTGGCCCCAAATTTATTCTGCAGCAGGACAACAACCCCAAACATAGAGCCAATGTCATTAAGAACTATCTTCAGTGTAAAGCAGAACAAGGAGTCCTGAAAGTGATGGTTTGGCCCCCACAGAGCCCTGATCTCAGCATCGAGTCTGTCTGGGATTACATGAAGAAACAGAAGGATTTGAGACAGCCTACATTCACAGAAGCTGTGTGCAAGTGTACCTTGAAGAGTTGATGCAGTTTTGAAGGCAAAGGGTGGTCACGCCAAATATTGATTTGATTTGGATTTCTCCTCTGTTCATTTACTTTCCATTTTGTTACTTATTAAAAATAAATTATTATTGCTTCTATTTTTTAAAGCATTTTTAAATTGCAGCATTTATTGCTGGATTGTTCATATTCACCGACCAATGTAGCTTATTTTAGGGAAGGCAAATTTTGAAAAATATTTAAAACTTGAGCCACGGCTTATGTGTAATGCTATGCTACCATGGAACAATCCATGGGTTTATGGAAGCACTGTCTTTCCTAGTAGGGTGTACGTCTACCATGCTATGTCTTATTTGTTCTTGTATAATATAAAATTAATAAAAAGTAATTTATAAAAAAACATTTGGATGGAAGGAAGTGTGGTGGCTGTCAGTAGACTTCACCATTAGTAGCATGGGAATGTAAGTGGCTAGGAGAACATGGCTTTCTCATGGTTAAAGTGTATGTCACTTCTCTTAGTATGCCTTTTGTTAGTAGGCTTTATGGTGGTTGTATCCCAGTAATGCTATTGCTTTCCATTCATTGATAACATTTACCATTATTCCTGGCTTTGTTCTTGTAATGTTTGGTAAAACTTAAAACTGAAATCCAGCCAAACAGCTTAATACATAGTTGAAATACTTGTTTGGGAGCCATTTTAACTGTCAAAGGATTTCTATTGATGTCTGGCTGGTTTTGAGATTTACACAGCACTTTAGCTCACCACTGCTAGGTTGCTGATCTGAGTTTTCTAAGGTGCAGTTAGGAAATGTTCCTGTTCCCAACTTGTGATTGAACAATACTGGATCATCAGAACAAAAGGAGGTCATTCCTTTTAACATTTTGCTTGTCAACTCATATGCATCGTGCAAACCTGATTGACCCCTAGTATTTAAATATATATGTGAATTATTATTGAAAGCATAACTGCATAAATTGGTGTATTTTTAATACATACCTAGAGTACAGCTTTAAATTTGATTAAATCAATGAGACAGCCTTACATTAGACTGCTGCCAGAGTTGAAAATGATATGATTGTTAAAGATGTTTGAATGTGCACAGATAATCCTTTAATTAAGACATTAGAAATGGTGAGGATTTTTCACACTATGAAAGACTGGACAGTGTTTGAGGTCTGAATAAACCTGTAAAATACAGATCTAAAGCAAACTTTGGTGGCACTATTTCTGAGACTATGGCTATTTTTTATTCATTTGTAACTCAAAACTTGAAACTTGAAATTGCCTTTGCAGATTGAAGGCAATCATTTTTCAAAATTGCATCTTATTAAAGATGCACATCCTTTATAATTTAACATCAGATTTCAGATAACAAGATCCCCCTAATCTAACAGAGCACTTAAGAAAAAAACACATGTACATTATGGAAAATTGTAGTTATAATAATAAGGGCTTCTGCAATATTTCCTCCAAGGAGTAATGATTTAGATTTCAGTATAAAGAAACAAACTCAGAATTGCAAATGTTTTCTACTTCTCTTGCAACTTTGTCATATATATATATATATATATATATATATATATATATATATATATATACAGTTGCAAGAAAAAGTATGTGAACCCCTTGGGATTACGTGGAGTTTTGCATGAATTGGGCATAAAATGTGCTCTGAACGTCATCTAAGTCACAACAATAGAAGAACACAGTCTGCTGAACATAATACTACACAAACATTAGATGTTGCCATGGTTTAATTGCACATAACATGTAAACATTCACAGTGCAGGGAGGAAAAAGTATGTGAGGCCCTAGCTTAGTGACTTCTCCCAGAGCTAATTGGAGCCAGGAGTGAGCCAACCTTGACTCCAATCAGTGTGATGATATTGGATGTGTTGCTGACAGCTGTCCTGCCCTTAAAAAATACACACCTGTTTTGGGTTTACTGGTTTCAAGAAGCACTGTTTGATGTGAACCATGTCTCGCAGAAAAGAGCTCTCAGAAGACCTACGATCAAGAATTGTTGACTTGCATGAAGCTGGAAAGGGTTACAAAAGTATCTCCTTGAGCCTTGATGTTCATGTGTCCACGGTAAGACAGAAAGTTTAGCACTGTTGCTACTCTCCCTAGGCGTGGTCGTCCTGTAAAAATGACTGCAAGAGCACAGCGCAGAATGCTGCATGAGGTAAAGAAGAATCCCAGAGTGTCAGCTAAAGACCTACAGAAATCTCTGGCACATGCTAACATTTTTGTTGACACATCTACAATAAGGAAAACATTAAACAAGAATGGAGTACATGGGAGGACACCATGGAGGAAGCCATTGCTGTCCAAAAACAATATTGCAGCACGTTTGAAGTTTGCAAAAGAGCACCTGGATGTTCCACAGCACTACTAGCAAAATATACTGTGGACAGATGAAACCAAGATTGAGTTGTTTGGGAAGAACACACAACACTATGTGTGGAGAAAAAAAGGCACAGCACACCAACATCAAAACCTCATCCCCACTGTAAAACATGGCGGAGGGAGCATCATGGTTTGGGGCTGCTTTGCTGCCTCAGGGCCTGGACGGATTGTTGTCATTGATGGGAAAATGAATTCCAGAGTTTATCAAGACATTTTGCAGGAAAACGTACAACCATCTGTCCGCCAACTGAAGCTCCGCAGAGGATGGGTGATGCAACAGGACAATGACCCAAAGCATACAAGTCATTCAACAAAACAATGGCTGCAACAGCACAGAATACGCCTTCTGGAGTGGCCCAGTCAGAGTCCTGACCTCAGCCCGATTGAAATGCTGTGGCATGACCTTAAGAGAGCGATTCACACCAGACATCCCAAGAATATTGCTACACTGAAACAGTTTTGTGAAGAGGAGTGGTCCAAAATGACTCCAGATCGTTGTGCAGGTTTGATCTGCAACTACAGGAAACGTTTGGTTGAGGATATTGCAGCCAAAGGAGGGTCAACCAGTTATTAAGTCCAAAGGTTCACATACTTTTTCCTCCCTGCACTATGAATGTTTACATGTTATGTGCAATTAAACCATGGCAACATCTAATGTTTGTGTAGTATTATGTTCAGCAGACTGTGTTCTTCTATTGTTGTGACTTAAATGACGTTCAGAGCACATTTTATGCCCAATTCATGCAAAACTCCACATAATCCCAAGGGGTTCACATACTTTTTCTTGCAACTGTATATATATATATATACACTGTGTATGTGTATATATATATATATATATATATATATATATATATATATATACACTGTATATATACATATATATATATATATATATATATATATATATATATAGTGGGGAAAATAATTATTTGATCCCCTGCAGATTTGGTACATTTGCCCACTTACAAAGAAATGAAGGGTCTATAAATTTTATCATAGTTGTATTTTAAATGATAGAGGCAGAATATCAACCAAACATCCAGACAAAACACGCTACAAATGTTATGAATTGAGTTGCAGTTCAGTGAGTAAAATAAGTATTTGATTCCCTACCAACCAACAATAATTTTGACTCCCACAAACTGGCTATGTGCTCATGTGGTACACAGATTAGTCCTGTCAATTTAGGAAGGTGCTCTTAACAACAACTCGTTATGTGTATAAAAGACACCTGTCCACAGAATCTCTTTCTTCCATTCAAACCTCACCATCATGGGCAAGACCAAGAGCTGTCAAAAGACATTAGGGATAAGATTTTAGACCTGCACAAGGCTGGAATGGGCTACAAGACCATCAGCCAGAAGCTTGGTGAAAAGGAGACAACTGTTGGAGCAATTATTCGTAAATGGAAGAAATACAAAATAACCATCAATCGCCCTCGGTCTGGAGCTCCATGTAAGTTTTTGTCTCATGGGGTAAGGATGATCATGAGAAAAGTGAGGGATCAGCCCAGAACTACACGGGAGGAACTTGTAAATGATCTCAAGACAGTTGGGACCACAGTCACCAAACAAACCATTGGTAATACAATATGCCACCATGAAATCCTGCAGTGCCCGCAAGGTCCCCCTCCTCAAGAAGGCATATGTACAGGCCCTTATGAGGTTTTCCAGTTGTCAAGGCGTGCCTGCCCTCCTGGTGCCTGTGTCTCCTCACCCCCCCCCCCTTCTCATCCTGTAGCAGCCCTTTGAAGTTGGACTGCACGGGATGAGAAGTGTCCCTTCTCCCCCCTGCCGCTTGTCACTTCCTCCCATCTGCCGCAGCACAAGGTTTCCTCCCATCCGGCGCAGCACGAGGCTTCCCGCGCCTACACCCGCTGGAGACAAAGGCGGCGCTCTCAAGAGTGCGGCCCATGTCGAAGGGGCGTGCCTTGTTGCCCGGGCAACGCGGCGCGCCGCCCAATGTTGCCAGGGCAACCGGGAGCGTCCTGCAAAGCCTTAAGAAGGCAGATGCAGGGCTCTCCTGGTTGTTCTGTTCCGCTGCGAAGCTGCTGGGAGGTCTGCGCTAAGGCGAGACCCCCGCAGCCACTCTGCATAATACCCCAGGGATCCCAGCACTATTACCCACTGAGTACTCTGCATTATATTCGGGGAGACTCTGGATTATTACCCGCTGGCCCTCTGCATACTACCCCAGGGATACTAGGACTTTTACCCGCTGAGTACTCTGCATTATACTCGGGGAGACACGGTATTATTACCCGCTGGCCCTCTGCATAATACCCCAGGGATACTCAGGATTATTACCCGCTGAACACTCTGCTAATACTCGGGGTGCAGGAGGAGTATCCGCTGTTACACTGCCTAATACTGTGGGCTAGGATTGCTTGTGTTGCTGTGTGCTGGAGAGTCAGGACTAGTACCTGCTGTGTGGACCCTCTGCTGTGTGCTGAGAAGTGTCGTCCCCTGTTGTCGTCCGCTGTGAGCCAGGTAAACCCCTTCCGGAACTGTGAGTGTCTTGCCCCTGCTTTTCCCCCTGTATGGACTGTCCGTGAACTTTCCCCCCTTGGAACTCTGCCCTGCCTGGATTACATACCCGTTGCTGCTGTGTGTCAGAACTACCTGCTGTGGGTCCCACGATACTCTGTCTAATATTTTGGGGCCAGGATTACCCGTTGCTGCTGTGAACTACCTGCTGTGGGCCCCACGATACTCTGTCTAATACTCTGGGGCCAGGATTACCCGTTGCTGCTGTGAACTACCTGCTGTGTGAATTAACTGCCGTGTACTGAGGGTTGTCGTTGTCTGCTGCCGGCCGCTGGGAGCCAAAAAGGACCCCTGCCAGAACTGTGAGTGTCTATACTCCTGCTGCCCCTGCCTGGACTGTCTGTGACTTTCCCCCTTACTTTCCCCTGCCTGGACTGTCCATGAGCCCCTCCATTGCCCTGCCTGGATTACAATTGTTTTGGGCTCCGCCCCCCTCTACTTCCCTTGTTTGGGTATCCGGACGCTACCTTCCTACCCTGATTGAGTGTCTCCCATATGTCAATAAAGCTTGTGTGTTTATCATCTTCCGTGTGTGTTCTGTTCTGCCTACACCCCCTGTCACACCATCGAACATCTAAGTGATTCAGAGAAAGATTGGGAGAAAGTGCTGTAGTCAGATGAGACCAAAATTGAGCTCTTTGGCATTAACTTGACTTGCTGTGTTTGGGGGAAGAAAAATGCTGATTATGACCCTAAGAACAACATCCTTACAGTCAAGCATGGAGGTGGAAATATTATGCTTTGGGGCTGTTTCTCTGCTAAAGGTACAGGCCAACTTTGCTGCATTGAGGGGCAATGGACGAGGCCATGTATTGTAAAATCTTGGATGAGAACCTTCTTCCCTCAGCCAGAACACTGAAGATGGGTCGTGGATGGGTCTTCCAGCATGACAATGACCCAAAACATAAGGAGTGGCTCAAAAAGAAGCACATGAACGTTGTACAGTGGCCTTGCTAGTCTCCAGACCTTAATCCTATAGAAAATTTATTGAGGTAGCTGAAACTTAGAGTTGCCAAGCAACAGCCAAGAAACTTTAAGGATTTAGAGAAGATCTGGAAAGAAGAGTGGATCAAAATCCCTCCTGAGATGTGTTCAAACCTGGTAACCAACTACAAGAAACATTTTACCTCTGTGCTTGCCAACTAGGGTTTTTCACCAAGTACTAAGGCAGGTTTTGTTTGGGGATCAAATACTTATTCTACTCACTGAACTGCAACTCAGTTTATAACATTTGTATCTTGTGTTTTTTCTGAATTTTTGGTTGATATTCTGTTTCTATCATTTAACCGCCTCCCGCCCGCCATATAAGGAAATGACGGACGGGTGGTGGTTCTCTCTTTTTGGGAGGATGTCCTATGATGTCCTCTCACTCTAACCGCGATCAGTGGTGCACTGTATCCATGGGACACAGCGGATCACCAATCAGCAGAAAGAGCTGTTTTCGTCGGCTCTGTCATGTGATCAGCTGTGTCCAATCACAACTGACCGCATGTAAATAAGGAAATGCCGGTTATTGGCATTCCTCTCCTCATGAGCTGTCACGCTGACAGCTTGTGAGGAAAGCCGGTAATCGACATTCCTCAGAGGGGACATGTACACTGATCATCAGTGCCCTGATGATCAGTGTACTCCCATCAGTGCCACCTGTCATTGTCCATCAATGCCACCTGTCAGTGCCCATCAATGCCACCTGCCAGTACCCATCAGTGCCATATCAATGCCACATATCAGTGCCTACCAGTGCATATCAATGCCACATATCAGTGCCCATTTGAGCTGCCTTTCAGTGCCAACTATCAGTGCCAGTCAGTGCCACCTATCAGTGCCCATCAGTGCCACCTATCAGTGCCCATCAGTGCCACCTATCAGTGCCCATCAGTGCCGGCTAACAGTTCCAGTCAGTGCTGCCCAACAGTGCCAGTCAGTGCTGCCTAACAGTGCCAGTCAGTGCCGCCTAACAGTGCCCATCAGGGCCACCTATCATTGCCCACCAATGCCACTTATCGGTGCCCATCAGTTCAGCCTATCAGTGCCCATCACTGCAGCCTCATTAGCGCACATCAGTGAAGGAGAAAAATTACTTGTTTACAAAAAATTTTTAACAGAAACTAACAGAAAACTTTTTTTTTTCAAAATTTTCAGTTTTTGGTTTGTTTAGCAAAAAATGAAAAACCCAGAGGTGATTAAATACCACCAAAATAAAGCTCTATCTGTCTCAAAAAATGATAAAAATTTCATATGGGTACAGTGTTGCATGACCGCGCAATTGTCATTCAAAGTGCGACAGAGCTGAAAATTGTCCTGGGCAAGAAGGTGGTTAAAGTGTGCAGTAGACAAAATACACCTATGATAAAAACTATAGACCCTTCATTTCTTTGTAAGTGGGTAAACTTACAAAATCTGCAGTGGATCAAATAGCTGTTTTCCCCACTATATTCTGCAGTTTTTATCGCCATCCTGGAGTTCTTTTTTAACCCATTTTCAATTGTTGAAGTAAAGGTCCTTCACAAAGTACTTCTGCATTTGTGCCATGCATCTAGCAATTTTAACACTAAAATGTGTTTGGAAATCTTTTTGCACACAATGAGCACATTAAAATTTTAGCACGTGCTATAAGAGAAAGGGATGAAGACTAAATGCTTGATTGTTTATTGGAGAAAGTAGGCTGATGCTGCATAGTTAAAGATGAAAAGAGCCCAGTGAGTATCACCCCTGGAGGACATTATGCCTTGCCCCACACCTTTTTGTCTTTACTATGAAAATATTACCTTATGGTCTTAAGGTGACTCTATTGTGTACACGAATGTGTGTAAACTAACAATACTGGTAAAAGAATTTTGGGATGGCTACTACCTGGGGAGTATCACCAATCTTTGAGAACAAGCAGCCGCTGTGTAACTGTGATACCAGTCAATTAAATAGTACAATCAAAAAGCAGCGCTAATAAATATTCACTTTTCAACATGTGACATACATTCAAAATTAAAATTTCATAAAAACATGTATAAAAATGTGAATAAATAAAATATTATATAGCACTAAATTAAAGTGTCTATAGAGAGTGCATCCACAAAGAAAAATTAATAACCCCATCCTTCCTTAGAAATTCTTCATCCAGAACAGAATCCAATCCACACATTGTAATTAGAGATCACCATTCATCTGTTAGTGCAGTATAATCCACCAATAGTAAAGGAGATTCCATCACACTGTGACACGGTTAAAAGTGCCTCTTACCACATCAGATGGACCATCACTTTATAAATGGTCATAATATGCTCAATATATTATGGCCAAGGACGGCTTCACCATGGCATACAAACACCGTTAACAACCGATATCACCAAAGGATGAAAAATGAACAATCTCCCATCATGAAATATGCTTAAAAATCTATAATTTTTTTGTGTAAAAATTAGTGCCAACATTCACATTAAATAAGGTGCAAAATAGCAGAAAAAAAGACGTTTCTTACATAGAATACTGTTATAGCAGGCTGATAGCTTGGGCATAGAGAACTCTAAATCAGACCGGCCAACAGTCCAGACCTTGTGGAAGTGGACACTAATTTTTACACAATAAAAGGAGAGTTTTTATATGCCTCCCATATAAAGATTAGAATCATGGATGCAGAGAGGTTTTTCAACAACACCAGATGCCATTTTAATGTGGATCGTCGTGTCTGCGTGAATGGAATACAGGATGAATACATCCTGTTTGACCTTCCACAAGTAATTCTTCATTGCGCTAGCAGGCTTTTTCCCTCTTTCTAAGTCAGGTGTTAATGAGTCATTGGGGGAATCCCCTGCAATTAGGTTGCATGGTGCCACAGCAACCAATTTCCTAGATTGAACAAATGTCGAAAAACTTGTATGCTCGCATTAAAGTTGTCCACGTGCAAATGATACTCCCTTGCTGAACAAGGGTGATACCAAGTCCCACACTATCTTGCCACTGCTTTCCATGTAGTTTGGGCATTCAGGGGGCTCCACTTGACTGTCTTTTCCTTCATAAATTGTAAAGTGTTATGTATAGCCTGTGGCCCTATCACAGAACTTATACAGTTTGACCCCTTATCTATCACGTACAGTTGTGGCCAAAATTATTCAACCCCCACTGAAATTGAGTGTTTTGGCCAGTTTGACATTGCTTTTGATCATTCAGTCATCTTGCTTACATTTACATTAAAGAGGCACTTGTAGGTCAGACAAATATAACATAACAGTTATAATGAAATAACCACAAATGTCTTTTCTGTGCTCACAGCATTATCAGTTTTATTCAACCCCCAAGTGACATTCAATCTTAGTACTTAGTACAGCATCCTTTTACAGTTATAACAGCTTTTAAACGTGAAGCATAGCTTGACACAAGTGTCTTGCAGCGATCTACGGGTATCTTCGCCCATTCTTCATGGGCAAAGGCCTCCAGTTCAGTCACATTCTTAGGCTTGCGCACTGCAACTGCTTTCTTTAAGTCCCACCAGAGGTTCTCAATCGGATTTAAGTCTGGTGACTGCGATGGCCACTCCAAAATGTTCCAGCCTTTCCTCTGCAACCATGCTCTAGTGGACTTGGAGGTATGCTTGGGATCATTGTCCTGTTGAAAGGTCCAACGTCTCCCAAGCCTCAGGTGTGTGACGGACTGCATCACGTTTCCATCCAATATCTCCTGGTACTGAAGAGAATTCATGGTACCTTGCACACGCTGAAGCTTCCCTGTACCTGCAGAAGCAAAACAGCCCCAAAGCATGATTGACCCTCCACCATGCTTCACAGTAGGCAAGGTGTTCTTTTCATCATAGGCCTTGTTCTTCCTCCTCCAAACATAGCGTTGATCCATGGGCCCAAACAGTTCTAATTTTGTTTCATCAGTCCACAGAACACTATCCCACAACTTTTGTGGTTTGTCCACATGGCTTTTGGCATACTGCAGTCGACTCTTCTTATTCTTTGGAGACAGCAAGGGGGTACGCCTGGGAGTTCTGGCACGGAGGCCTTCATTACGCAGTGTGCGTCTTATTGTCTGGGCTGAAACTTCTGTACCCACATCTGACAAATCTTTTCTCAGTTCCTCAGCAGTCACACGGGGACTTCTCTCCACTCTACGCTTCAGGTAGCGCACAGCAGTCGAAGTCAGCATCTTCTTTCTGCCACGACCAGGTAGCGTTTCAACAGTGCCCTTTGCCTTGAATTTGCGAATGATGCTTCCTAAGGTGTCTCTTGGTATGTTTAACATCTTTGCAATCTTCTTATAGCCATTGCCCTTCCTGTGAAGAGAAATCACCTCTTCTCTTGTCTTCCTGGACCATTCTCTTGCCTTCACCATGTTTGTAACCACACCAGTAAATGTCTAGAAGGAGCTGAGTATCACAGTCATTTTAAAGCTGCCTAATTGGTGCTTATTATGCTTGATTGCTGCTCGGTGACATCCACAGGTGTTTTCAATACCTGATGGAAAGCACCTGTATGAACCTCTGTTCTTCAGAGTGGTAGTCTTTAAGGGGTTGAATAATTGTGGCAATGAAGAAACCACATAAGAACCATTTACTACTGTATTACATAAACAATTGATGTCATTTTAGTTGCATTTGGGTAGTTACAACGTCCTTGTAGGATTTGATTCTGAATACAATTCCAAATGTACACTATAGTCCCTAAACCCCTTTACAGCATTGGGGGTTGAATAATTTTGGCCACAACTGTATGCGGGAGAGATACTGCTTGAATACAAGCCTGCCAGTAAAATGTTCAAGAGACTCGTCTATGCAGATGTTTTGTAGGAGTGTATACACATCTGCAAATTTCTGGGATAGGTCATTTATGAGGAGCCAAATTTTGTGGAGCCAATCATAGTCAGGGTCACCCTGAGGGCGACAGAGTGTCATTGAAATGCAAAAAATATATTATTGCCTCATATCTCTGCCTGTCCATTACAGCAGAGAACATGGGCATATGATGAATTGGGTCTGTGGACCAATATGACCACAATTTATTCTATTTTGTAATGCCTGTGTTAATTCTTAGGACCAAAAAAGTCTTAAATTATTATTATTATTATACAGTATTTATATAGCGCCAAAGGGTTTGCTCAGCGCTGTACAATAGCAAGGGGGACAGAACATGAGACAAGACAGAAACAATACAATACACGAGGGGTTCGAGGGCCCTGCTCTTTCGAGCTTACAATCCAGGAGGGAGGGGAAAGTGGTACAGGAGGAAATAGCTGTGGGGAATGAAGTGGAGGGAGGAGTGGAGGAGGTCAGCTGTTAGGTGAGGGTAGGTGACAGTCTGATGGATTGGGGTAGGGAATTGCAGAGGATGGGGGAAGTCCTGGACAAATCCTGCAATCGGGCATGGGAGGAGGAGACCAGGGAGCTAGAGAGTATGAGGTCCTGTGAGGAGCGAAGGGCACAGGTAGGGTAGTATTTGGGTATCAGGTCGGTTATGTAGTTTGGGGCAGCGTTGTGAATGGCTTTGTAGGTCAGGGTTAGCAGTTTGAATTTGATGCGCTGGGCAATCGGGAGCCAGTGAAGGGATTGGCAGAGGGGGGTGGCGGATGTGGAGCGGTTGGTGAGGTGGATGAGTCTAGCCACTGAGTTCAGGATCGACTGGAGTGGGGATAGCGTACGTTTGGGTAGGCCAGTGAGAAGGGAATTGCAATAGTCCAGGCGTGAGATGATGAGGGAGGGTACGAGTTGTTTAGTAGTGTCTGGGGTGAGGAACGTGCGTATCTTGGAGATGTTGCGGAGGTGGAGCCTGCATGATCTTGATAGCAATTGGACGTGGGGTAGGAAGGAGAGGTGTGAGTCCAGGGTGACACCCAGGACTTTGGCATGTGGGGTGGGAGTGATGGTGGCGTTGTTAGTAGTGATGGAGAGGATGGGGGGGGGGCGCGGGGTGGGGGGAAATTCAGATACCATGACAGGTTTTCACTACAATTGCCTGGCAAGGTATGAATTTGGGTTGGTGGTGATGTACTGTTGCAGATAAAGATACTTTGGTCCACAATCAAATTATAGAGGTCTTCAGTGAAAAACAGTTAATAAAAGTCAAGGGGTGTTATTAGGTTGGCTGTTTCTACCTGAACTCTGGGCTGGGCTGTGAATAGGGGGATAATGGGTGCTGCTGAATCTGAGACAGGCGTTAGCCTTCCCGTGCTGCCCACCTACAGTACTGTGGGTGGGCAAAAACAGGTTAATACACTGGTAGACATAAACTGAAATCAAATTATACTGTATGAGATAGCTAACGTTTTATTTTCCTGTTACTACTAGCAATGTTATTTCCTTTTTTTGGCTGTTAGGGCTTTACAAACTGGAACAAAAGAGACTTCAACCAATTTATTAAGGCTAATGAGAAATATGGCCGTGATGATATTGATAACATTGCACGAGAAGTTGAAGGAAAAACACCCGAAGAGGTCATTGAATACTCAGGTCTGCCATCTACCATTATGTTTGTTTATTGATATTATAGTAAAAAAATTTATTTTGTTTATACACAGGAAATCACTAACTGGTAGCTAAGAAATACTTGCAGCTTTCTTTGCTCCTGGGTTCATATACTAGGAAGATAAGAAACAACTTCACTCTGGCTTAAATGTCAGCAGTCATGCATAGATACTATTGCAAGGCTGCTGCCGCTGTGATGGTGAAAAATAAAAAATTAGGCAGAATGTTTCGATTTGGAGAAGAATATATATATATAGAGAGAGAGAGAGAGCAAACAGAAACGTTTAGTGAAGGCAGGCAATGCAGGATTAGAACATAACAGAGAAGCCTGGGAACATTTTGTTTTAAGTAAGATTTTACTGAACTTAATTAACGGGAATGATGTAGGAAATTGTTTTAAATGGAAGTATACTTGATGCTATACCCCATAAAGATATTACTTATCAAATAATGATTTGTTTTTTTTGCAGCTGTGTTCTGGGAACGTTGCAATGAATTGCAGGACATTGAAAAAATAATGGCCCAGATTGAACGAGGTGAAGCAAGGATCCAAAGAAGAATCAGCATCAAAAAAGCATTGGATGCAAAAGTAAAATTATCTTAAACCATTTTGTGTAGCAGATGTGTCCCATTTACTAGCATTGGGTTCTCTTTCCACTGCCCATGTACAAAACAGATGAGCTCCCTATAGAATAAGTGTTCTCACTGCTACACAGAGCTCTACTCCTTTTGATTTAAGCCTGATTCACATTTGTGTGACACACTTTAGATGTGTTGCACTTTGGGTGCATTCTGCATGCATTTTAGTTGTGTTACCATTGAACTCTATATAACGTGTGTTTTGATGAACGTGCATCAACGGTGCAGCAAGCAGAATTTTTTCAACGCACCACACTACATAAAACGCACATGTGTGAACAGGCCTTTGAAAGAACATAAAGCAGCTTTTTTGTGCATTTGTTTGCCTGCATTTTCTCGTTCCAGTCAAATACATGATATCCTTCAAAATGAAAAAACAAGCATATGGTGGGATCATAGTTTGTTATCTTGGTGTATGAACTCAAGGGAAGTAGGAAACATACTTATTTGTACAAATATGCAGGTCTGTGTACCTAGCAACCACACCAAGTGCTCTCTGTAGAAGAGCCCTGACTGACTCACAGTGCTTTCTTTTTTCAGTGTGAATGATGTTTTACAGGAGATTACAACAAGCTAGTAAAAAGACGGCTTTATTTATAGCTGTATTTAAAGAATGTTGAAGTATTTTAATAAATACATTATTATATTAAGGTGTACATTATTATTGTAATCCAAACTGATTTAAAGAAGAATTATGGGCAGTTTTTTTATTTTCCCATGCAGTGGGGCTATGCCTGCTTTGCGTGGGTTAAGTGCTTGTTTTTGTCTAGTTGTTCAGAAAGCGGAGATATACTTACCTAATCCGCTGATCCTCCGAAGGCAAGACTGGTCCCTTCCACTCCTCCTTCCCCTGCATGCTAGCGATCTTGTGAATGGGCTATTCCTGACGTCATCATGTCCATGGACCCGCCTCTGACGTAAGGACTGCAGGAACAGTCCCAAAGGATAGGGTAATTATAGCTTTTCCATGAGCCCCTGGAAAAAACGAGCAGTTAACCCATGCAAGGAAAAAATGTCACCAGCACACCAAGGATCACCAATATGGGTCCAAAGGTTTTAATAAACCATCACATAGTTACAGCAAGGCAACGTTTCGGAGTCTCGCAGGACCCCTTCATCAGGCATGTGACAAATCGTGATAGAAACTGGCTAAGATATATAGATGATATCTTCCTTATCTGGAAAGGGAAAACATCTATTTTTTATGAGTTTGTTGACCAGCTTAATGGCATCTTTCCTGGTATCATTTTCAACCCCGAGATATCCCCCAACAGCATTACATATCTTGATGTGAGGATCACTAACAATCAGGGTACACTCCAGACATCTGTGTTCTCAAAACCAACGGACAAGAACACCCTACTACATTACCAGAGTGCACATCCCAAGCATCTCCGTGATAGCCTGCCTATCTCACAGTTCAAGAGGGTGTTACGCATTTGTTCCTGTATGAGTGACAGGAGAGAACAACTTGAGGCCATGTATAGAAAATTTGTGGAAAGAGGTTATCCTAC
The DNA here is from genome assembly GCF_062004578.1 of Staurois parvus. Classification (NCBI taxonomy): domain Eukaryota; kingdom Metazoa; phylum Chordata; class Amphibia; order Anura; family Ranidae; genus Staurois; species Staurois parvus. Next base: position 4,268,013 of record NW_028317998.1, read on the forward strand.
TCGAGTACTTGATCAGGCATTAGCCAGAGCTATGGCAGATTCTGAAGGCAGCCCTAGGGCAGTCAACAGGCCGCTCTTTATACACGGCTTCAATCAGGCATCTGAGCGTATTAAACAAGCGGTCATGCATAACATGAACATCCTTAGAGCTGATGACACTCTATCACCCAACTTAAAGAATCCACCATTGATGGCGCATAAGCGAGGTAGATCCCTACGTGACTTATTAGTTCAAGCGGACCCTAGGACCAAATACGCTAAGGCAGTATTTAAGTTCTCAGAAAGACAGGGTTGCTATAAGTGTTACAATTGTAATGTATGCAACTCATTGATCTGTGGGGAATATTTCACACATCCCCACAGTGGGAAACGTTACCAGATACAGGGTTACCTGAACTGTAACACGGATCACTGCGTTTATATTCTGAAATGCTCATGCTCACTAGTTTATGTGGGCAAAACAAAAGGTCCCTTTAAGCGAAGATTTCAGAAACATAGGAGTGACATTAGGACAGCTCTAGTCAAGAGTACCAAAGGTGAACCCATTGATTTGAGTAAACCCGTAGCGGTCCATTTTATTTCGGCAGGACACCAGGTACATGAATTGAGGGGCATGATCATTGAACACGTCAGTCGATTGGCGAGAGGAGGAGATCGTGACAACTTCCTCCTCCGTCGTGAAGCTTATTGGATCCATACCCTTGACACAACACAACTGAGGGGACTTAATACTAACACATCATATTTGTGCTTTTTGGATCGCAGATGAACTTTGGTTATAATGATTCCTCATGATTGAAGTGTATATAGTTTTGTAGATAACTTTTGGTTTAGATTTTTCACATTTGCACTATTCACAGTGGTCTCTCTCTTTCTTCTTGCAAGTAGGCGAGCTGTGTCACCCCTTTACATTCCTTTTTTTTTTTTGCCTCTTTTCCATTTTATCACTCCCTTCTCTTTCACTTTTCCCCAGCTCCATTCATGGACTGATTATCATCATTCTCAGGGCTGGTTCGCACTATGAATACGTAGTCGAGATGCGTTCCAGATGCGTCTTTGCCTGTGCGTTTTGACACGGTTTTTGGCATATCTTGTGCGTTTGTTATGCATTCCAAAGTATTTTTTATACATTCTAGTCCATTTGTTTCCCCTCTCTTTTTTCATTTGAGATGGGGATATGTGTAATTGGCATATTTTTGGTGCACTCCGGTGCGCTTTGATGCGTTTTGCAGTATTCTAGTGCAACTCTGTACGAGTGAGATGCGGCTTGTTCTGCTTTTTATCTGCAGCTGGAACGCACTGGAACTACGAACACTGATGTGAACTATGACATTGGCAACCATGTATAGTATACTACTTTATCTTTGGATGCAGATGAAAAGTAACTGAAATGCATGTGGTGTGAACTAGCCCTCAATCTGTTTTCTTTGTGTTCTTTTTTCTTCACAGCTCATCTCTGCAACCCCGCCCACCCACTGGTTTGTGTGGCGTCGGCGCCATATGTTTCTATGACGCCGGCGATTTGCCTCCGCCTTGTCCTTCCCGGCGCCAACATCATGGGTTTCCATGATGATGGCGACCGGTGCAGGAATGTCTTTGAGCGCATGTGTGAGTAGTAAACTCTCATGGTGCATGCAGGTGACATGCGTCGCTATGAAACTGTCGGCCGCTGCACTAATAGGACCACTGTAGGTGTGTCCCCATTGCAGCTTACTTGGCAATCGGAGACAACCCTCCCATATTTCTAGGTAACAGTCTTTATCTTCTGTCATGGACATATATGCTGCTGGTTGTTGATTCCAGAACCCAGCGCTGCTTTCAGCTGACACCTTTATTACAATCCGGGGAGTACCATGATACACATGTGACCACAATGTTTATATCCCCAGGAATGCAGTTTATGTACATCTGATTATTGTTTATTTATTTTTGCAGTTTGTATTGTTTCTGTTTACATTGATTTGAATACATTTTTGGAGGGAACATGACATCATGGGGTGGGGCCAAGCTCATTTCACTTCACTCTGATTGGTGGATGTTTTTTTTAAATAGTTCTCCAGTTTCTATCACGATTTGTCACATGCCTGATGAAGGGGTCCTGCGAGACTCCGAAACGTTGCCTTGCTGTAACTATGTGATGGTTTATTAAAACCTTTGGACCCATATTGGTGATCCTTGGTGTGCTGGTGACATTTTTTCCTTGCTGATTTTGTTCGGTTCCAGCCGACGGTCACTGCAGCACCCACTCATACACACAGCCATTTTTTAACGCAGGAACGTGTGCGTTTGGATCATATACTTGCAGTTAACCCATGCAGCGCAGGCAAAGCCTCATTACATAGGATAATACAATTTTTGACCAGACTTCTGCTTTAAGGGTGTATTTTAAAATCTATCTGGAGCAGTGAGGTCTGCTTGTAAATTAATTGGATGAGTTCAGTTGAGCTGCAGTAGTAGTGTTTTATAATCAGGGATCAGGCTTGGAGTCCAGTAGCTATAGCAGTGGAAAGGTTCTTATAGGAACTAGCAGTATAAATACACAAGTAGGTCCTCCTGGAGGGTGACTCGGGCTCACCCAGGGCACAGGGTCAAACCACTAAGCAGTCTTCACCAGAGCTCCTGACGGTGGAGAAATGGGTTTTGCAGCATACTAATGCCAGGTTACAGTCCTCAGGATCATCCCACCAGGAGGTGAGCCCAGCTGGGCTCCAGTAGCACAAGCCAAAGGTTGGTAACAAGCAGTTGCAGGTTGAGGTCAAGTGGAAGTGTAGTCAAGGAAGAATCAGACAAAGGTTGGTAGTGAGTGGCAGTTAAGATACAGATTGCAGTAGGGGTACAGGGAGCAGGATATTGGCTGGAGAAGAGAACAATAATCTGGTAAACAGGAAGAGCAATGGCATGGCTTAAATAGGAAGTTTATGGGAGGAACAAGAAGTTAAAGGTTCACCAGACGCAAGATATAAAGTAAGGTTCTCCAAGGGATCAGGCAGAGAGCTGTCCAGTATCTCAGGTAGCACAAGAAGAGAAGAAAAAGAGGAGTCATTTCTAGATGCAACAGAGGTGCTAGATTCAAATGTGATCCTGATTGGTAATATTGTATTTTGCTTATAATGGTGTTTGCTGAAATATACAGTGGGGGTTATTTACTAAAACTGCATGGTGCAAAATCTGGTGCAGCTCTGCATAGTAACCAGTCAGCTTACAGGTTTTATTATCAAAGCTTAATTGAACAAGCTGAAGTTAAAAGCTGATTGGCTATTATGCACAGCTGCAACGGATTCTGAGCGCACCAGTTTTAGCTACTCTCTCCAGTAATATGTATAACTTTGTGGCTAAGCCTGGTTCACACTGGATCAGACTTTTAAATCTTGAAGTTCACTTGAAGTCGCACGATTTCAGTTGCATGTCAGTGCGACTTCAGATGCGATTTGAAATCGCATTGCATGACGAGTTGCATAGGTGTGAACTAGGTCTTACACTGTGATTTTAATAGTGTTTTTTATTTGACCTAATGTTAATTATACTGCTCTCGCTGTTATTAGATCGCAAGGTACAAGGCTCCATTTCATCAATTAAGGATACAGTATGGAACGAACAAAGGCAAAAATTACACAGAAGAAGAAGATAGATTTCTGATATGCATGCTGCATAAAATGGGCTTTGACAAGGAAAATGTATATGAAGAATTGCGTCAGTGTGTGCGAAATGCTCCCCAATTCCGATTTGATTGGTTTATCAAATCAAGAACTGCCATGGTATGTACATTTTATTAGTCATGTGCAATTCCTCTTTATATATGCTTTTAAAAGTCTGATATTAATATCCTGCTTCATACGTGCACATTTATTAGATCATACTGCATGCCACTACAAATACTTACAAAAGATAACCAAGATCCTAAACAAGTACAGTCATTTACCTGTCCAACAAATGTAAAGAAGAAATCACAAATGGCTGCATGTTACATGCTAACATAGAGCAAACAGATGTTTGCTTTCATGTTTCTAGTGAAGCAGGGTCAAAACAACAAGAAATACATAAAAACAACCCCTGTGCTTATAGGCCTTTTGTATATTAATTGTTTAACATATGCATATTTGCTGGGTTGAAATTATGAGCTTTGTTTGGAATGGTAGTTTTAATAGTATACTGTACATGTATTCAAATGCCATGCAATAATGACACAAACATGGATAGTTCCATAACTAAATAATGACCTCAGAATTGAAATATCTATTTTGAGATAGCTAAAATGTTGTATATCATATACAGTTTTCAGCATAAATGAGTACACCCTTTTTGAAAAGTAAGATTTTAATCAATATCTCAATTACAAGAATAATTTCCAAAATTTTGACAAAACTGAGCTTTATAGAACATTTGTTTAGCTCATTACATGAAAGTAAGGTTGTTGCTGACAGCATGAAATGGGAAGGGGTTTTCTTTGTTAACTACATACCCTCCAGGGGATTTACCCCCCTTCCTGACCAGGCCATTTTTACGATATGGCGCTACGTATTTGATCACCTTTGCGGGTTTTTTTTGCGCTATAAAAAAAAGACCGCCAATTTTGAAAAAAATAACAATATGTTTGACTTTTTGCTATAAAACATATCCAGTAAAAAAATTAAAAAAATCTAATTTCTTCCTAAATTTAGGCCAAAATGTATTCTACACATCTTACCTAAAAAAAAAAAAAATCCCAATACGTGTAAATTAATTGGTTTACGTGAAAGCTATAGCATTTACAAATGGTTGTATATACAGTATACTGGAATTTGGTTTTTTTTTTTATACTAGTAATGGCAGTGATCAGCGACTTATAGCGGGACTGTGGCGGGCATTCTGACACTGGGGGGAACTGACTAACTGCCACTGACATCCCAATTACACTAATACAGGGATCTGGGCTAGGAAAAAACACTGACACTGTACTAATGACAGCTGAATAGCTTTGTAAAGCTTAGTTTTTTAGCAATAAGTAGTTATCCCACCTAAAACTGATGCAACAGTTACGGGTTGGCCAAATTGTCCTCTGGCTTCATACAATTGAAGGACACAAGTTGTGAGATCTACCCACTGGAGTTCCATACAGCCATCTTCACATAAGTTAGTCCTACTCTTCCAAATGCTTAAATCCTTTTAGGATTTGTGGCCAAGTGAAATTTGCAGATATTGTCTGTTTTAGGCCAGGTTCACACTGGTGTGCTGCAGTTTAGCCACAGCACTGAAGTATGCATACTTTTTGTGCTTTTACCTGTGTTTTTACCAGTGTACTTCTATTCTGAAAGCGTGCCTATGTGCTGCATCTTTACACTTTCAGAAAATGCAGCAAAAACCTACAACCTAACAGAAGTCTATTGGACTGCAGCAAAAAATGAATGTAAAATGCACAAAAAACCACAGACACATTCGTGCTGCGGACAAACTGCAGTGCACCAGTGTGAACCTAGCCTTAAGGTGGCTTTACTATGCTGCACCGACTCAGTAAAGGGGTTTTTGGTTGCTGTAACCCCTTCCCACTGGCCTTGGTGTCCCCTTTAAAAGTTCTTAACACCCAGGAAGGTGGGAAGGATTAGCGATCATATGACCATTGTGATTGGCTGTCACAGCAGTCACATGATCTCAAGCTGGTCCCTCTGACTACCGATGTCTTCTTGAGACAAAGATCCGTTTTGGGCAGCTTGGTATTTGTGCTGGAAGCACACACCCAGCACATAAATATTGACTGCCCAGTGACGCATATGCCAAAAACCTACAAAACTCTATGTGGTTTGTAATTAATGGCTGCCTGCTATTAGATTGTATTTTTGCTCTGCAGTTGTCCTAGGGAAAAAAAAGAATTACCGTACTTGCCTGGCGCCACCTGTAATATTTAAAAATCAGGAATAAACTTCTTATTTTTGTGATTTGTTAAAGGACTGTGTTGTGCTCATACACAGTAGAAAAAAAAAATTAAAAAAAAAAAAAGAATTGTGACACAAGCCATATTGTAATATAGTATTATTACAAAATTATCTTTCCTGTTCAATTTGCAGCACTGTGATTTTCTTTTAAATTCAATGCAATATGGCATCCTGGAGACATCCCATATATCACTGGTGTATGGAACACCCCCGGAAATATAATTTCCTGTTTGTGTGATTGGCTCATTGATTTTTCCAGAAGTCTGCACTAAGATACAAATCTGATTTTGAGCATCCTTGCATCCTCTGCAACATTAACTGCATTTTTTGTGAGATACTTCCAAAGGGTTAATGACATCTAAAGGGATTCAGACCGCTGTCCCCATTAGAACTCTGCAAGTGCAGTAGCTGATTAGTAATTAAAAAGGCACTCCCATTCACATTCATATTGCACATGGACACTGACAAAAAAACAACTATTTCTTCAGAATGACAAAAGGTAGAAATCTACAAAAAAGTTTGTTAAAATCCCTGCAATGTTCATTGATCACCCAGAGGGGAATGTTTTTTCTCATCAAATGTGGAGTTACCCTTTAAGCTCTCCACTCCATAAGTTGTTTGGTATATATTTTTTCTTACTCCTTTTGCTGCATTCCCCACCTTTTAAAACAACTAACTACCGTATTTGCCGGCGTATAAGACGACTGGGCGTATAAGACGACCCCCCTACTTTTCCTGCTAAAATGTAGTGTTTGGGCTATACTCGCCGTATAAGACTACCCCTCTTCCAGTGCACACCAGTGGGAGGAATAGTGCCCCATCATCGGTGTCAGTGGGAGGAATAGTGCCCCATCATTGGTATCAGTGGGGGGAATAGTGTCCCATCATTAGTATCAGTGGGGGGAATGGTGCCCCATCATTGGTGTCAGTAGGAGGAATAGTGTCCCAACATTGGTGTCAGTGGGAGGAATGGTGTCCCATCATTGGTGTCAGTGGGGGGTGGAATAGTGCCCCATCGTTGGTGTCAGTGGGGGGTGGAATAGTGCCCCATCATTGGTGTCAGTGGGGGTGGAATAGTGCCCCATCGTTGGTGTCAGTGGGGGGGGGAATAGTGCCCCATAGTTGGTGTCAGTGGGGGGGAGGAATAGTGCCCCATCATTGGTGTCAGTGGGGGGTGGAATAGTGCCCCATCATTGGTGTCAGTGGGGGGTGGAATAGTGCCCCATCGTTGGTGTCAGTGGGGGGGGGGAATAGTGCCCCATCGTTGGTGTCAGTGGGGGGGAGGAATAGTGCCCCATCGTTGGTGTCAGTGGGGGGGAGGAATAGTGCCCCATCGTTGGTGTCAGTGGGAGGAATAGTGCCCCATCATAGGTATCAGCGGGAGGAATAGTGCCCCATCATTGGTATCAGTGGGAGGAATAGTGCCCCATCATTGGTATCAGTGACACCAATGATGGGGCACTATTCCTCCCACTGACACTTGCTGACTCTGTTCTCGTATGGTGCTGCTGCAGCCAGCATATGTGGTTGCAGCAGCACCTCTACACTGACCACTTACCTGCTGGTCCTGCACTCGATTTTCGCGCGGCCGCTCGGCTCCACCCTCTCGTCGGTGATTGGCCGCCTGTGTGCCTTTCCTGAGCTACAGTTCTGGCGGCCAATCGCTGGTGAGGAGGCGGAGCCGAGCAGCCGCGCGAACATCCAGTGGCCGAACTGAAGGCGCAGCCACGCTTCCTGGACCGGATCGTTGTGGGACCGGAACCAGGTAAGAAATAGCCCCTGCCCACCCCTGTACTTAGTGTCCCTTCCGTTAGGGGAAGGGGGGGGGGCGGCGGCGGCACCGCGCCGCCCCCCTAAAAAGTGTCATGTCATGTTATACCGGCGTATAAGACGACCCCCGACTTTTGAGAAGATTTTTAAGGGGTAAAAAGTCGTCTTATACGCCGGCAAATACGGTAGATCTCTCATAATTTCCACATCAAGTGGAGGGACATAGGTACATAGATCTCAACTCCAATTTCTTTGAGAAACACAACAAGCGATAACTGTGTTTTATCAAACCTGGCTCTTAAAAGGCCTTTTTCAATTAATACTCAATGTGGAATTTTTTAACCACTTGCGCTCTGGAAGGTTTTACCCCCTTCATGACCAGACCATTTTTTTGCTGTTGGGCACTGCTCTACTTTAACTAGCAATTGCGCGGTCATGCAACACTTTTTTTACATACTGTAAATAGAGCTTTCTTTTGGTGGTATTTGATTCCGACAGGTTTTTTTTGTTATATAAATGAAAGAAAAATGGAGATTTTGGAAAAAACAATATTTTTTTCTTTCTGTTTTAAAACAGTACCCATTAAAAAAAAAATCAAAATTTCTTTATAAATTAAGGCCAAAATGTATTATGCTACATGTCTTTGGTAAAAAAAAAAACCCAATAAGTGTATGTTAATTGGTTTGTGTGAAAGCTATATCGTCTACAAACGATGGTATTTATACTGTAATCTTTATGTATTTATTTATACTAGTAATGGCGGTGATCGGTGACTTATAGTGGGACTGTGATAGTGCAGTGGAAACCTGAGACTAACTGACATTTAGTGGGAATTAACTAACTGACACTGACATCACCAGTGTCAGTAACATGGTGATCAGTGCTAATATTGTACACTGTCACTGTTCTAATGCCACTGACTGGGAAGGGGTTAGCATTTTGGGGTAATCAAGGGGTTAGGTGTGTGCCTAACAAATGTTAATGTGTGTAATGTGTGCTGCTTTTTACTGAAGATCGCTTTGTCTCTTTTGCCTGCTTTTCAGGCAGAAGAAACATAGAGATCATTTCCTCTGTACAGAGCTCTGTGTTGTTTGTCAACACAGGGTTCCGGGCTGTGATTGGACACAACCGATCAGCAGGTCCATGAATCTTTGGCTGGAACCTGCTGAGTAAGTCCTGCGGTGTTCAATCACAGCAGAGTTGGTGGGCAGGGGAGCGTATCCTGAGCCCAGAAGAAAGCTGTAACATACAGGTAGGTTACTGTGCCTGTACGAGCTGTCCGTCCGCAGTATGTGCTGCATTGGGTCAGCAAGAGGTTAATCTTGCTTCTCTTTGTCTATATAATGTTTTCTTGTAATAATATTAAATTATGGGGGTGATTTACTAAAACTGGAGAGTGCAAAATCTGCTGCAGCTCTGCATAGCAACTAATCAGCTGAATTACAATACTACAGTTTGTATAATCGCCGATAATTGTTTCTTTAACTTGTTAACTTTTTCTTCTCTGGTGGTATGCCTGATATTTATAATGGCCATTTCTTGTACAACTGCTTTAAATTGCAGTCCGTTTCCACAGCTGGGTTTGCCCTTGACTGGAGACATCTAAAAGGACAGGGTTAGTGCGTGACGGAAAACATGAAACTGTACTGCAAATTCATCTCACATTTCATAGGAAAATATCACATTCATATCTAGAGCTGAAGATGGAAAAAGCATTAGTTAACTGAATTAATCTTGTAGGCTAATAATGTTACATGCACAGCTTGTCCATCTCTCAGCCTGAGAGCACATCTGCTTATTGTATGGCTCATGGGTAGTGTATCTCTCACAGTACTCTGGAAATGGAAAAAATGTCATAGGTTATATCAAAACATCAAGGTTTCAGTATTGCTGGCTCAAAGCATCATTTTGTATTTTAGTGTTAAATGAATATTAGTAATATGCATTTATCTTCAGGCTGATTCTTCACTGTTTCTGAAGTAGGTTAATATTTTTAGCTGGAACAGAAAAACATTTGAAGATGCATTATTTTCAGAGTTATTGGGCTTCATGTTATGATGTAGTTGCAATTTGCTTTATTTCTTTTAGCCTGAACCAAATGATGGCCTATATTCACAATAATAATAAAATTAAACATGTTACCAGTCTAGAAATGTATACATAGTTTGTGTTTTGAATGCTAATCTAGTTATATTTTAATTCTGCTGCACTGTATGTATTAACTTGGCTGCCACTAGATGTCACTTTATACTCATACATTTCTGGTGTGATTTCCTGTTTTTGAAAGGAATTTTTTTTTCCTTTGTCCATTGCCAATGTGGCTTTTGCTCTCACATATGCCGTATAAAATTGTGTTGTTTATGCAATGTAGAAGGCCAATTTTAAACACATAAACGTTCACCAAACTATATGGGGCTAATTTACAAAGTCCAGTGTAAAGAAAACTGAAGCAAAAGTGTAGCACTTGCCCAGAGCATCCAATTACATTGCATTTGTCATTTGCTATCTTGGACATGAGATGACAGTTGAAACTGGTTAGATGGGTAAACAATCTCATGTCTGTAGATTTTCTGAACTATCACTATCAGGAGTTTGATCAAACACCTAAGAAAGCCTGCCCTGATTGTTGTACTACTGGCTCAACTTCCTGCTCTCTCCCATCCCTCTACATGGATATTCTGAGGTTACTTTACTAAAGGCATATAGACTGTTCATTTTGCAAGGGAAATTTCACTTGGATAGGAATTATCCCCAGAGCTTAGTAAATGTGGTAAAATGTCACTTTGCAAAGAATAACCATTAATGTGACAGGAAAATTAAAAAGCAGCATATTTGCTTGAATGTGATAGGATGATGGAAACCAGGAGAGCTTCATCTCCTTCACTAGGCTCTAGGAAAAAGAGCAACTTCCCTTGCAAAGTGAACAGTCTGTTTGCCTATTACTTAGTAAATCATCTTCTATACAGTATGTACTATGAGCTTACATGTATATAGGGGGTTGTACTATGCTTTAACAGTGGCCTACCTGGAGGATGTTCACAGTGTTTTTCTCAATTAACTTCACTAAAGTCTGTGACCAGCCAAACAATCTAATTGGTTGCTCTGTTGTTCACAGATTCTTTGCACCAGTCTTTGGCTTATCAATAAAAAAAAACATGATCAAAGTGACCAAGGCACCCCAGTGCAAGGCAATCCAAGGGCTCTGGTGAAACAAAAAGATACTTACCAGAACGCCATAGCAAGCATAAACTTATGCATTCTGCTCAACATTCTCCCTACACTGCCGATCGTACATATCCAGCTCTCCACAGCAGCAAACAATGAATGTACAGGAGATGAAATACATAATATGAATCCACAAACTATGTTTATTAAAATATAGTAAAATTCACGCATATAGAATCATAAACTCAAAAGCACTTCACAAGTAAAATCAACAGCAATCTCAATCAGTACATTTGACATGCATGTGGGAAGAAGGTTGTGCTGTACACGTAAGAGTGTATGCTTGTTATGACAACTCTGTAAATGGGGCTCATGGCGTACTGGTAACATGTTTTTTCTTTCACCTGAGCACTTGAATTGCCTTGCACTGGGGAAGGAAATCTTATTAGAGCATCTATTTGTTTCACTAACCTCCCTGGCGGTATTATTATTTCAGATTTTTGGTGCTGAAAGCGGCACCATTATTTTGCATGGAAATTTGGCGTTTTATATTGTAGGCCTGTAATTCTTAGGAATAACTCACTGAAATCTGTCCGAACAAGAGTCTAGTAAACATCCCGGGTAGGATAAAACTTGAAACATGAAATCATAAATTATAATTTAATAAATAATCATAAAAAATAATAATATAATAATAATAAGTTTAATTCAATAATATAATCAAACCAAAAACACTAAAATTTTAAATATAGCGCCAAGTTCGCACATCACTGAGCAAAGTCGCAAAATTGTTTTCAGTGTCTGATGACGAATTTCCCCACGAATCATTATCACTCAGTTCTGCAAGTGGTTCTGATTTACTATCGCTGTTCTCTAGCTGGTCTAAAACCGATTTTGACCTGAAGGGACGCTTTTTGGACACCATGGACGTTTCTCAGTTTCCAGGCAGAAAGAACAGTAAAAATGCAGGCAGGGCGCAGGACAAAGCACTCGGGACAAAATGTATGTGAAATGCTTTGATACAGTAATGTTTTACTATGTGATTTTAGTGAATGTCACTTTTTGTCATTTTCAAATTTCCCGCCGTTCCGTCCCGTCCCCCGTATGTCCCGATGCTCGCAGGGTACGGAACCCAGAAGACAGATGCCGGCATCCGCCGGATTACATTGCCGGGGACACTGCAGGAGGGACATCGCGGGAGCGCAGGACAAGGTAAGTGATAGAGGGATCGCGGAGCAGCGCCGCATGGTATTCCCGAGTGTAGCTCGGGGTTACCGCTTGTGATACTGAAACTTTACCCCGAGCTACACTCGGGAATACCTCCAGGGAGGTTAAGGAGTGTCACTGGGACTTTTTTTTTTAAATAATTTTGATTGGAGCACTCAAGCACATGCACTATCTTGTACTTGGCTTGACTTTCGCTGTACAGTTTGGATTTTATTTAAAATTTTATATGTATGGCAGACATTGCTCAAACTAAGTGGGTTATGATAAGTGAACAATTTCCATTTACATTTATTGGTATTTTGCAATGTTTTGGTCAATTGATAATTTTTTTTTTATATTTAGCACTACTACTATATTTCAACCTGTTTATTAAGATTTTTATAACAAAAACAGAAGAGATAAATAAACAATTTACAGAACCAGTAAACTATAACAGAGATATATCATGAAAGAGATATACAATAATCATCCATTATTAGTGCGTGAATAAAGCTCATAGCAAATACTTGCTTTCCCTAGCCACACAGAGCCGAAAAGTAAGGTAGAAAACCATCTGGACTCTGACCCATCGCAGCAGACTACTCTCAAAGAGTAAGGATTTGTGTATGGCAATGAATACAAAAGTTTGTTCGCAAACACTACCAGTAGATGGTAGAACTTCTGGGATAATCCCCAGTAAGACCCTATGTCTAAGATCGCCAATAATCTATAATCAGGAATCCTTTGGAGCCTATTATGGTAAGGGGCAAAGTAAGAAAAGGAGGAAAATAGAAGGAGAGGTAAAGTTGCCATGGTTGGTATAGAGGGTTCCTCCCAGGTCTCACCAATCGGATGAAGAATGTTTAATCCAAGGGTCCAGATTTAATTTTATTGTTCTGGAGGGTACATGCAAGTTTGTCTTTGATCAGGATCTAATTACATTTTTGTTTGACATGTACACATCTTGCTACAGCAATTATGGCCGCTAAGATTATAAGAGGCTACCTGTCTAGACCATTTTGGGATGGCAGGATCTAGTTTTTGAAATAAGGCCACTTCTTCAGATCTAGGAATATTTGTTAATTTCACCGACCAAATAAATGTAAAGAGTTTAATCCAAAAGCTGGTATACTTTAGGACACTGCCACCATACATGGTACATTGTACCTGGCTGGCCACACTGTCATAGCAGGCTGTGGACGTCGATGGGTGCATCCATGCAGTACTGCTTCTTTAACAAAATCTTATTTATATTGCTTCTCAGAATATAAGGTGAGCTTCTTTTTCTGCTGTTTTTTGACTGCAAGCGCAGGTTGATTTGTTGTTATATCATGAATCAAAAAGGCAAAAAACATATCTGTAGCTGTGCAGTTTGCATCTAAAGTCCCAATGAACTGTATATGATTTTTCTGTTGATATTTTCTCATTGGAGCCCCCCTCCTATCACCCCTTCATATGTTTTGACTGTGTTACTGTACAGTTTTTGGACATACAGCAAAATCTGGGCTCCTTTGCACTATGCTTTGAGCTTCCTGGCAAATGTTCCAGGTCTTGAGTTTCTAATTGCTGGTTGTACAGTTGGTTGACATTACTCATGCCATTCTTTCTTGTTTACAAACTTTTTTATTAAAAGTTAGGCAACAAAAGTAGTGCAACCTCCTGAGGAACATACTCATGCCATTCTTATTCACATAGTGATGCAGGAAAGTATGCTCGTTGTGCTCTGAAATTTTCACAGGTCCCAAAGGACAAAATCAATATTCTACAGTTTCTAGATACTATACTGTAAGTCAAGGCAGAAGAACCACCAAATGGGTTGCCCCAGGGAAACCATGTTTTACCATCACGAGAAGAGTGGAGCTAATAAAAAGACTATGTGTAATCCCTTGATCATGGACATAGTTTTATACATAAATGTATAAAATAGTTAGAATAATTGTTACTTTTGCCATGGTTTAGTTTCAAAACTTTTATACTAGTCAAGTACTTTTTGAAATAAATAATGAGTTTTGAATAATGAAAAGGAGGGTTTAGTTCCACTTTAACCACTTCCAGTCCGGACACTTTTACCCCCTTCCTGTCCAGGCCAGTTTTCAGCTTTCAGTGCTATCACACTTTGAATGACAATTGTGCGGTCATGCAACACTGTACCCATATGAATTTTTTTTGAGACAGATAAAGCTTTATTTTGGTGGTATTTATTCACCACTGGGATTTTTATTTTTTTTGCTATGTAAATGATGAAGTCCAAAAATTAAAAAAAAAAGTGTTTTTCTTATAACATTTTGCAAATAAATAGTATTTCATCATAAATCTTGGCCAAAATGTATTCTGATATCTTTTTAGTAAAACAAAATAACCAAATTAGTTTATAACCAAAACTTATAATTTTAAACATTTTTTTTTACATTTTTTTTTTTTTTTTACATACTGTCACCCTAGCAGTACAGTGTCACCATGGTGACACTATACTACTTGTGGGAAGTGATGAAGATTTTTTTTTTACACTGATTGCTTTTACACCCATAAAGGCTGTAAAAGCAATAATTTCTCCTTCTCTCTAGCTGTATTCTTGCAGCCATTGAGAACTACTGTGTAAGTTGTGATTGGTCACAGCTTGTCACATGGTACAAGGCTGTTGTGAATAGCCTTGTACCATGTGACCTCTGTGATCATTCACAGATTTCACACGTGGTAAGCAATGATGTCAGAAGTGACATCTTGCTTACTATTCTTCATGTGGTCACTGAGTGGCCAATCAGTGATAACATGATCGGGACCTCGCACAGAGGTCCTGTCCGACGATCGATATTCCACTGGGTCCGGAGGACACAGCGGGCACCAGATTGTGGTGCTGCGCGCTCCCTGGCACAAGCAGGGTGCGGGAGGCCGTTTATAAACATGGGCCGGACGGGAAGTGGTTAAAGTACTCACAATGGTCACAATATTCTACAGCTGTATATAAGTGGAACACCATACACCACCGATCTAGTAAGGGAAAGACGGGATTGTTTCTTTATGTGTGCCAAATGGACAGTGTTACAGTGGAACTTCAGTCAGAAAATTAAGTCCTGCTAAATCACTGCATGCTGGCCCATTTTGTAGGTATAGCTATGTAAAACATTAAAAATAAGTGCCTATACTGTTTAAAATCCAGTAATGCGCTGTCCACCCTGCTCTGCCCATGCTCAGTTTCTCTCTATTTTTAGGCACTGACGAATTTGTAGAGGCCAATCTGCTGACAATCTAAAGACTGCTGCTCATGGGTTCTGGGCTTCAGCAAAATGGCAGCTTCCAGCAAGAAGAAACAGGAACAATGTTGGAAGCAATTTACAGCACACACTACTTTTAGTTGAATAATTATTAATGTGGAATGTATGTTCCTTGCTAAAGAACATTATTTTCTATCAAGTTGTTACGGGTAAAGCTCTGCTTTAATTTTTACCACTGAAAGAAGATAACTTTATTATGGATATTTCAAAATTGTTATACTTTTGATTTGACAGTTCTTGTTTTATATTAAAACTTGAGTACTGACTGAATATTTATGTTTTGTCTTTACCACTAGAGGATACTAAGGGGTCATATCTGTTTTAGCATCGACTGCGCTATAGGTTGCATACTTTTCTTAACTGCACTATTGACTGATATTTTTTTAGGTTGGAACCCCTGTCACATTTCTATTGCTGTCGGTGTCTCTATTTGTCCTGGAAAATCCTAAATTATACAGTAGTCTTTGGAACAGCTGGTAAAGAGAAATTTCCCAATTTGGATAGCTGTTCTGGGGACAACTGTCTAAAAGGGGTTTTACTCTTAGCTTTGAGAGATTTCCACTTATTGTTGTGTCTCAGGGACAGGAAGTGTAGGAAATTTCCCCAACAGGACATACACAGTAACTAGAGAACCTGGCAAGTTTTAACCACTCCTACTTATTATTATTATTATTATACAGGATTTATATTGCGCCAACAGTTTGCACAGCGCTTTACAAAATGAAGGTAGACATCACAGTTACAATACAATTTGATACAAGAGGAAACAGAGGGCCCTGCTCGTTAGAGCTTACAATCTAGGAGCACTTATCCTTTAGTATTTAACATAAAAATAAATTGTTTATTAGTGCATTCTGTGTATCTTTGGTGTCACTTATATCGTTGCATTCTGATTGTACTGCGATGGAGTAAAAAATCAATTAAACACGGCATTTAATCAATGCAAAATGAAAAGGGTGTCAAATAATAGGAGAGTGCAGTGTTCATCAAGTTCTAGCAAGGTATACATTTACAGTTGTTTTCCTCTCTAGCATCTGTTATAGTCAGAAGAGAAAAAAACATCATCTGACTGAGGTGCATATTGTCCTTCAATTAAAAATTCTATTAAGTGCATTTATTAGCTCTTAAAATGGCATTCACTAATGTACAGCAGCATGAAAGCAAATCATTATTGTTCATCATCGTCATCAAATCATTATGATATTGTAAAATTTTGACATTGTAATATACAAACATTATATAACTTACATTTTGATGCTAATGTTTTACATGGGAGGATGTGAAGCATTTCATGATTGAATGCTGGTGCTGTAATTGTAGCACATGTTCATATATGTCTTTATTCACTGAAATATAGTGGCCATAAAAAACACATAATAAAACATTCTTTGTACTTGTATGATATATGAGTTACTACATCCAGTCATGAAAGTATATGATAACAGTAGCAAATGTCAGTTTAAGCGCTTTCTTTAATACCATTAGGAAGACAACACATCAGCTTTTGTGGAATGATATTAACTTAATTATTAGGTCTGAGTTCACATCTCTCTGTTTCTGCTGTAATACATTTTCCTTCTGTTTTGTTTATGGTCTTCAAAGCACATTTTTAGTGCATTTTACATGTGTTTTACACATTTTTTCGTGGTAAATGCATAAAAATATCAGACAGTCCTCATTTTTTATAACGAAGAACCCAGATGTGAATGACCTCATTGGAATCAATGTATTTTCATGACACATGTGTTGTTATATGCTGCAAAACGCACATAAAAGAGCACAGGTGTGAACTAAATGATAAATAATACTCGTGCAGTGCTACATAAAACAAGTAAATAAATATATAGTGAATGAATATATCATAAAAACTTATGTAACATAAATAAGTGATGGATCCTTCTGTATCTATATACCGTGAATCAACAAGTGATAATTTGTGCAAAATATACCTGGTCCCAAACCTGGACCTACAATACAGTGCAGAAAACACCCAATCCCAAAATGGGATCAATAGATAAAGTGACAAAGTGAGTCCCAAATAGTGGGATAACCTGTACTCAAAAGTGACTAGTGCTGTGACTCCCAATAAATACCAAATACATATAACAGAAACTCATACAGTGATAAATATGGATAAAAAATTACAAAAATGAAGTCCAGAAAAAAGTGCAAAAAAATATACTGTGCAAAAATACAAATGCAGCAAGTGCTTCAATCTTCAGCAATGAATGCTTATGGTGCTTGTGCTACACACAGGTGGATAATTATCCTTAAATGGCCAAAATACCTCCTCACCTCTTTACCGCGATCCCTAAGGGCCACAACGCCTTATATAGCAGCTAGCTCCACACCATACAGCAAAACCAGGCTCCAATGGCTCCACATACCCTCAAATGGTAACTTCCTTACAGCATAGGCTCTCCCTCCAACAGCAGATAACTGCAGTACAGCTCATATGTACATAAATATCATACCAAGGCCATGTAAAAGCAAGCAAAAGAGACCTCCATAGTGTAACACTATTTAATATTAATTGCGCATAGGCAAAACGCCAAATGAACACTCACAGTAAAGCAGAAACAATCAGGAAGTTTTCCCACATGCTGTGGGTGTACTGTAGAACACTGGGTGTAGCAAGATGGCGCCTACCGCACGTTTGTCACCGCGCATCTACGCGTTACGTCATGATCGTCACGTGATTTCCTCAGTGATCCTCAGAGGACTTAAAGCAGAACTTTGCCTTTTGGGTGGTTTAATATGATCAGCAGTTCTGTGTGTGCCAACTGATGTCTGTTTACAACATTGAACAATCATTGCATGGTCAGGAGTCCAAATCAAGAAAAGCCACATTCATTTTACTAATTAATAGAAAAAAAGTGTCTGGAGGAAGATAGCATAGTCACATGACCAGACTGGTCCCCTATGATAGTAGTTTGCAGGTTCCATACCACAGACTGCATATTACAGATGGTTTGTAAAATGACAACACAGTGTGGAGTAATACTGCAATGTCCCATGAAAAGTGGATTTCTGCATCTACAGTATGTTCCATTTTAAATAGAACCCGTAGAGGTTTAACTCGACCTCCTGGGACTATTCTCATTTCTCCAGGGCTCATAATTGTTATTCCCGAATAGATCATATATTTCTCCTCTTGGGATTCCTTCCTAGAATGCTCACCACTGAGATTGTTTCTACATCTTGGTCTGACCATTACCCTATCCTGTTGACGCTTTCCAATCAGACGGCTAAAATGGCCAATCCACACTGGCATTTAAACAAATCTCTCTTGAGCAATTAATCCTATTGTCTTGACATCTTTACCCATTTGAAGTTTTACTTTGAAACCAATCAGGCAGGAGATACAACTCTCGCTATTAATTGGCCTCAGTTCTTATCCAGTTGTCCTCTTGACTCAAAAGAGCTTGTAATGAATTGAAAGCTTATGATGCTCTTGCTGCTCAGCATAAAAAGACCCCCGACTATGACCTGTTGGCTAAACTTGGCAAAGTCCGCATGCAACGTAATGTATGCCTCACTACAAAAGCAGAAAAACAGCTGCATTGGGCTAACCATAAGTTTTTCACATGGCGAGATAGACCAGGTTCCCTGTTAGCACGTACGTTATCCCCTAGACACTCTCATCTAACTCTCCCCAAAATCAGACTAATGAATGGTAACATATCCCAAGAGCCTTGTAAATTTCTTCAGGAATTTAATTCCATCTATACTAACCTTTATCGCCAACCCCAAGAAGATGCCTGCCTGCCCATCCATTATTCATTTTCTGACTCTTCTGTCTCTTCATGAGGCTCATAGGGAATGTTTGGACCAGTCTATTACTTGTGAAGAAATCCAGAAGACTATTAAGACTTTAGCTTTACACAAATCATTGGGACCTGATTGTCTCCCTCATAATTATTATAAAATTTTCGCAGAAATTTTGGTTCTACATATGGCACTTTATTTTAACCACCTGCGGGATCGAAGTATAGTGCCACATGATGGAAATAGGACATATACAAGTTTTATTCCTAAACCTAACAAAGATGCTATCAATATTCTTAATTACCGCCCTATCTCTCTGATCATTTGCGATCTGAAGATCCTTACTAATGTTTTGGCTTTGCAAGGTTCTGGCTTTGCATCTTAATACCTTTCTGGAAACCTACATTCACGATGACCTTTCAGGGTTCATACGAGGACCTCAAACACTGGATCAGATCTGTCAGTTTCTAGCGTTGATATCTGCATTGAAATCTAATTGGGATACCTTCCTACTCAGGGAAATATTGTTTTTATCATTGGATCGTCACAAGGTGCTTGATAGTTTGACCTGAGAATACTTATTGAACGTGCTGAGTGCCTTTGGGTTTGGCTCCACCCTTATTTCTCTATTGAAAACTTTATATTGTACTCCTTCGGCTCAGATTTCCGTATGCCAGTCAACCAATTCTAGGGAGATATTTAAGTCTTGTTCCCAATGGACCATATAAGGGAATAAATCGGGTATAAATCGTCTTCTCTTCTTATCAGATGTGGTACTAGACAGGGTTGTCCACTCTCCCCCTTACTTTTCACATTGGCGATTGAATCCCTCGCTATTTGTTCTCCCTGTTTGCTGATGATGTCCTTATGTATATCTCAATACCCCAGGTGTCCTTACCTAATTTGTTTGCTTTACTGCAGCAATTTTCTCAAGCTTCGGGACTCTCTTTGAACTCTCATAAAATGACTGCATCCAAACTTAAGTTATTGAAGGAACACCTAACGCTCACATCCTTGCACTATCCTGTCAAGCTACTGGTATGTTGAAAGGTCGAATATCCACTATCTATACTTCCCTTACTGATCTAAAAACCAAGCTCCCTTGTGTGGTCCATTGGGAACGATACTTAAATATCTCCCTAGAATTGGTTGACTGGCAGGACACTGCTTACGCTCTGTCCAAGATTTCTATCAACATAACACTAATGTAACATAAAACACTATAAAACACTTCTACCATGGTACTTGGTTCCCACATGTCTTGCATAAATACATTCTACTACATTGCCTTCCTGTTTTCGGTGCTGTGAGCAGGTGGGAATTATGTGCCACATCTATTGGCAGTGCCCGTTGTTTCCAGATTTTGGATCCGAATGTTTAATTTTATTTACTTAGTGACAGGAGTGAATATCTGTAGGTCCCCAGAGGCAGCCCTTTTTCAGAAGTTGCCTTCAGGAATCCCCCCAAAAAAATCAATCAAATCGATCCTTTATATGATTTTGGCTGCAAGGATCACTATTGCTAAGCATTGGAAGCGATCGGTGATATCACTTGAGTATGTTAAAAATAAACTGAATTGGATCATGGTTAATGAAAAACTCACCTGCATGCTCAATAACTAGAGATGAGCGAATCGAAGTATCCGAAGTGGAATTCGAGTCGAATATCGGAAAAATTTCGATTCGTGCCGAATCCGAAAAATAGCCTAATTCGGACGCGCGAATCAAAATTTTTCAGAAAATGGCGGCTGACATGTGCGGCGACGGAGCGGGGATGCCTGGGAAGGCGCGCAGACAAGGCGCGCTGACCCATAATGCATTCCTCAACGACATGTGATCGCATCAGCCAATCAGCAGCCAGCCAGCCAGCACTGTGTAATGGTCGAGCTATAAATAGCGGCCATTTTGGAATTCTTCATTTGCCTGCAGTCATTGAACAGAGGCAGACCGCTCTGTACTAGGGACAGGGACAGAGTTAGGGCCACAGAAACGATAATTGGGGACAGAGAAAAGTTACTTAGGGACAGAGAACCATTACTCAGGGACACAGACTTGTTAATGAGGGCCACAGAATCGTTATTTAGGGACAAAGAAACGCTAGTTAGGGCCACAGAATTCATATTCAGGGACAGACAGAATTGTTACTCAGTGCCAGAGAATTGTTACTTAGGGCCACAGAATTCATATTCAGGGACAGACAGAATTGTTACTCAGTGCCAGAGAATTGTTACTTAGGGCCACAGAAACTTTAATTAGGGCCACAGAATTTTTACTCAGGGACAGACAGAATTGTTACTGAGTGCCAGAGAATTGTTACTCAGGGACAGACAGAATTGTTACTGAGTGCCAGAGAATTGTTACTTAGGGCCACAGAAACTTTACTTAGGGCCACAGAATTTTTACTCAGGGACAGACAGAATTGTTACTGAGTGCCAGAGAATTGTTACTCAGGGACAGACAGAATTGTTACTGAGTGCCAGAGAATTGTTACTCAGGGCCCCAGAAACTTTACTTAGGGCCACAGAATTTTTACTCAGGGACAGACAGAATTGTTACTGAGTGCCAGAGAATTGTTACTCAGGGACAGACAGAATTGTTACTGAGTGCCAGAGAATTGTTACTTAGGGCCACAGAAACTTTACTTAGGGCCACAGAATTGTTACTCGCACAGACACAGAATTGTTACTCGCACAGACACAGAATTGTTACTGAAGGCCACAGAACTGTTACTTAGGGCCACAGAATTGTTACTCGCACAGACACAGAATTGTTACTCAGGGCCACAGAACTGTTACTTAGGGACAAAGGAACGCTAGTTAGGGCCACAGAATTCATACTCGGGGACAGACAGAATTGTTACGGAGTGCCAGAGAATTGTTACTCAGGGCCACAGAAACTTTACTTAGGGCCACAGAATTTTTACTCAGGGACAGACAGAATTGTTACTGAGTGCCAGAGAATTGTTACTCAGGGACAGACAGAATTGTTACGGAGTGCCAGAGAATTGTTACTCAGGGCCACAGAAACTTTACTTAGGGCCACAGAATTTTTACTCAGGGACAGACAGAATTGTTACTGAGTGCCAGAGAATTGTTACTCAGGGACAGACAGAATTGTTACTTAGGGCCACAGAAACTTTACTTAGGGCCACAGAATTGTTACTCGCACAGACACAGAATTGTTACTCGCACAGACACAGAACTGTTACTGAGGGCCACAGAAACTTTACTTAGGGCCACAGAATTGTTACTCGCACAGACACAGAATTGTTACTCGCACAGACACAGAACTGTTACTGAGGGCCACAGAACTGTTACTTAGGGCCACAGAATTGTTACTCGCACAGACACAGAATTGTTACTCAGGGCCACAGAACTGTTACTTAGGGACAAAGAAACGCTAGTTAGGGCCACAGAATTCATACTCAGGGACAGACAGAATTGTTACGGAGTGCCAGAGAATTGTTACTCAGGGCCACAGAAACTTTACTTAGGGCCACAGAATTTTTACTCAGGGACAGACAGAATTGTTACTGAGTGCCAGAGAATTGTTACTCAGGGACAGACAGAATTGTTACTGAGTGCCAGAGAATTGTTACTCAGGGCCACAGAAACTTTACTTAGGGCCACAGAATTTTTACTCAGGGACAGACAGAATTGTTACTGAGTGCCAGAGAATTGTTACTCAGGGACAGACAGAATTGTTACTGAGTGCCAGAGAATTGTTACTTAGGGCCACAGAAACTTTACTTAGGGCCACAGAATTTTTACTCAGGGACAGACAGAATTGTTACTGAGTGCCAGAGAATTGTTACTCAGGGACAGACAGAATTGTTACTGAGTGCCAGAGAATTGTTACTCAGGGCCACAGAAACTTTACTTAGGGCCACAGAATTTTTACTCAGGGACAGACAGAATTGTTACTGAGTGCCAGAGAATTGTTACTCAGGGACAGACAGAATTGTTACTGAGTGCCAGAGAATTGTTACTTAGGGCCACAGAAACTTTACTTAGGGCCACAGAATTTTTACTCAGGGACAGACAGAATTGTTACTGAGTGCCAGAGAATTGTTACTCAGGGACAGACAGAATTGTTACTGAGTGCCAGAGAATTGTTACTCAGGGCCCCAGAAACTTTACTTAGGGCCACAGAATTTTTACTCAGGGACAGACAGAATTGTTACTGAGTGCCAGAGAATTGTTACTCAGGGACAGACAGAATTGTTACTGAGTGCCAGAGAATTGTTACTTAGGGCCACAGAAACTTTACTTAGGGCCACAGAATTGTTACTCGCACAGACACAGAATTGTTACTCGCACAGACACAGAATTGTTACTGATGGCCACAGAACTGTTACTTAGGGCCACAGAATTGTTACTCGCACAGACACAGAATTGTTACTCGCACAGACACAGAACTGTTACTGAGGGCCACAGAACTGTTACTTAGGGCCACAGAATTGTTACTCGCACAGACACAGAATTGTTACTCAGGGCCACAGAACTGTTACTTAGGGACAAAGAAACGCTAGTTAGGGCCACAGAATTCATACTCAGGGACAGACAGAATTGTTACGGAGTGCCAGAGAATTGTTACTCAGGGCCACAGAAACTTTACTTAGGGCCACAGAATTTTTACTCAGGGACAGACAGAATTGTTACTGAGTGCCAGAGAATTGTTACTCAGGGACAGACAGAATTGTTACGGAGTGCCAGAGAATTGTTACTCAGGGCCACAGAAACTTTACTTAGGGCCACAGAATTTTTACTCAGGGACAGACAGAATTGTTACTGAGTGCCAGAGAATTGTTACTCAGGGACAGACAGAATTGTTACTGAGTGCCAGAGAATTGTTACTCAGGGACAGACAGAATTGTTACGGAGTGCCAGAGAATTGTTACTCAGGGACAGACAGAATTGTTACTGAGTGCCAGAGAATTGTTACTTAGGGCCACAGAAACTTTAATTATGGCCACAGAATTTTTACTCAGGGACAGACAGAATTGTTACTGAGTGCCAGAGAATTGTTACTCAGGGACAGACAGAATTGTTACTGAGTGCCAGAGAATTGTTACTCAGGGACAGACAGAATTGTTACTGAGTGCCAGAGAATTGTTACTCAGGGACAGACAGAATTGTTACGGAGTGCCAGAGAATTGTTACTCAGGGACACATAATCGTTGAATTAAAGAGTATGTCAGACAACATGCAGAGGAGTGGCAGAGGAGGCAATTTTTTAGGAGCGAGCAGACGTGGCAGCAGAGGAAGGGGTCGAGGCAGCACTATTCGCAGCCAGAGGCCAGTGCTCCCGGTGTCATCCAGCGGTCGTGTCTCCACCGAGAACCCTGCCGTCATTGATTGGTTGGCTCGGTCGTCTTCCTCTTCCCAGGTCACCTCTGACACCTACAGCCAACGGTCGGTGGGTACGTCAGACACAACCGTTAGTTGGCATGGCCCGGGAGCAAGCCCACTGAAATCACATGTCCTCTACCTGCCCCTGTCCTTTGCTGTTCCCTCACCAAGCGAAGTATCGCATGCTGTGGGCTCAGCCCCACTGTACAGTGAGGAAGAGCTAACAAAGGGCGGTCAGGAACGGGGGGAGACATCGGCCTTTTCAGCAGCCAGGCGAAGAAGTACTGGCGAGGAGAGTGGCTCTGTAGCCGGTCTAGAGACAGGTCTGTCTCCTGACCCAGACGCAGCCGAGGGGGCTAGTAGTGAGGCGGAGACCGTACCTGATGATGAGGAGGTTGATCGCACTTGGCTGCCTCGTCGTCATCAGGCAATTTCTTCCGCATCATCAGGAGAAGAGGGTGCCAGCTTGGCAGCGAGCTAAACAGTCGGTGGGTTGCCCAGGAGGCAGCAGGGTCGCATCAGTGTCAGTGGAGCCAAACGGCCACGGAGTAGAGCACCAGCTCCACTGCAGCCTACCACCACGGCCAGTAGTGGTGCCGGTGCGCACGGAGGAAGTAGCAGTCAGCCAGTGAGGAGTAGCGGGGGCAAAGTTTCCTACTCGGTGGTGTGGCAATTTTTCGTCAAGCCGCCCGAGGAAGTAAACGTAGCCGTATGTCGACTATGTGGCCAGAAATGCAAGCGTGGCCAGGGGGCCCATGTTGGGACTACAGCGTTGCGTCAGCATATGCAGCGTCACCATTCGTTGGCCTGGGAAAACCGTGATAAAGATACGGCGGTTCTGCCTGCCCCAGCCCCCGCTCCATCACCCGCTCCGTTACTTGCTCCGTCACCCGACGTCGTCAATCACCCTCTATCAGCCAGTCAAGGCTCCAACACCTCTGCTGAGGGGAGTTGTCGCTCGTTGGCATCTTCCGCTCGTTCAGATGCTCCTTCTCCTGCTACTCCTCTTCTCGGATTCCGTCAACAGTCTTTCTTGGAATCCGTTTCCAAGAGACAACAGTTTGCGAGCACGCACCCGACGGTGCAAAAGCTGAACGTCCTCCTGTCCAAGTTGCTGGTGCTGCAGTCCCTCCCTTTCCAACTGGTGGACTCAGCACCTTTCCGAGAAATGATGGCTTGTGCCGCGCCGCGGTGGAGAGTGCCAAGCCGTCATTTCTTTGCCCAAAAGGCAGTGCCAGCCCTGCATTCACATGTAGAAGAGATGGTGGGCCAGTCTTTGAGCATGTCGGTCTCTGCCAAAGTGCACGGCAGCGCCGACGTGTGGAGCTGTAACTACGGTCAGGGACAGTACATGTCATTTACGGCCCACTGGGTGAACGTGGTGCCGGCACAGCCGCACCAGCAACTTGGACAGGTCACGACGCTTTTGCCTCCACGTTTGCACGTCCTTGGTCCAGCAAACATGTCCGCCTCTACCACCTCTTTTTCCGCCGTGTCCTCAGCCGCCACCCCCGTGCCAAGTCCCATTACCCGACCGGCATATCACATGTGCAGGGCGCAACGGTGTCACGCTGTGCTGCACCTGGTATGCCTTGGCGAACGTAGTCACACAGGGGAGGAACTTCTCAGTGTAATGAACAGAGAAATCGACAGATGGCTGTCTCCGCGCAAACTGAAAATCGGAACCATGTTGACCGACAACGGAAAGAACATGGTGTCTGCTCTGCGTCAAGGAAGGTTGTGCCATGCGCCATGCATGGCTCACGTGTTCAATCTGGTTGTCAAGCGGTTCCTAAAATCCACCATCCCACTGCAAGACATCCTTAAAATGTCACGTAAACTGTGCATGCATTTCAGCCATTCCTACACCGCAAAGAACACCCTCATTGAGCTGCAGCGGCAGAACGGAATTCCACAGCATCGCCTGATCTGCGACGTTGCAACAAGGTGGAATTCAACCCTACACATGTTAGACCGCCTTTACGAGCAGCGAAAGGCCATCACCGATTTCCTGATGTTACAAGCGGATAAAGGTACTCCCCTGTGTAACTTCGATGTCAGCCATTGGCAGCTCATGCGTGACACCTGCCGCTTGCTCAGGCCCTTTGAGGAGGCCACGCTATTCGTGAGTCGGCAGGACTATGGGATGAACGACGTCATTCCTCTGTTGCACGTCCTGGAACAA
Organism: Staurois parvus; assembly: GCF_062004578.1. NCBI lineage: Eukaryota > Metazoa > Chordata > Amphibia > Anura > Ranidae > Staurois > Staurois parvus. The sequence goes on from NW_028317998.1 coordinate 4,294,635, forward strand.
ATGCTGTTAACAATGGCTGGTCAGGGTGCGGTAGGCGTGGCGCACAGATCTCAACGCCACATGACCCCTGTGGGGGCAGGACAGGAAGAAGAGGAGGAGGTAGAGGAGGACATTTGTGCTCAGGAATTATTGAGTGAAATGGGTGGTTTTTCCACTCAGCGGACAGGAGTGGAGGAGCAGGAGCATCTGGTAGAGGAGGAGGAGGAGGAGACAGAGGACCCAGACGCACCGTGGCAGTATGCTGTGGAGATGGAGGCAGGGAGTCCCTCGCATTCCTTGGCACAAATGGCCCATAGCATGCTCGGTTGCTTGCGTAGCGACAGCCGAATAATAACCATCAGACAGAGGGATGACTTTTGGCTGTCCACCTTGTTGGACCCTCGCTACCGGTCCAAAATGGTGGCCTTTTTCACACCTGCTGAGAGGGAGGCCAAAATTACGTACTATAAAAACCACCTATGTAGTCAGTTGGTCTCTGCCTTTGTGCGCCAACGTCCATCCTCAGACACTGTGGGCCCTGTGCGCTCGCGTTCCGCTGGCATGGCAGCAGGGGAGGGGTGGGGTGGTAGGAGCAGTGGCAGCTCCACCAGCAGCGGCTGCCTCAGTCTGCAGTCGATGATGAGTAGCTTTCTTCACCAGCGCAGTGAGGAAACTACTAACCAGCCGCAGCAGCAGCAGCAGCATCAGGTGGACCTGGAGCAGGAGCTCAAACAACAGGCTTGGGCCTACTTGGACAGCACCCTGCCAACCGAGGTAGACAATCCCCTTGACTACTGGGCAACGAAACTTGACCTTTGGCCCCAACTAGCTGAATTTGCCCTTGAAAGGCTGTCATGCCCGGCCAGTAGCGTGGCATCGGAGCGCGTGTTTAGTGCGGCAGGAGGTATTGTAACTCCGCGGAGGACACGACTGTCCACCCAAAGTGTGGAGAGACTCACGTTTGTGAAAATGAATCAGGCGTGGATTAGTCTGGATTTCAAACCACCAGTTCCTGACACAACTGACTAAATCCGCCATGAATCATGCCTCAAACATGTGCCACTTTCAGGTCTCCTCACACTGCTGGTGTGTTGAATTTTTGGACATAGGGTGCTGCCAGATAACGGGCCTCCTATAGCTGCTGCCAGGCCCCTAATCTGCCATGGGCCCCTATATACCGCCTCCTCATGCTGCTGCCAGTTCCAGAGTCTCTCATGGGTCCCTGTACGGCCTCCCATTGCTGCTGTCTCCATCGCCACACTCTGCCATGTGCCACTTTCAGGTCTCCTCACACTGCTGGTGTGTAGAATTTTTTGACATAGGGTGCTGGCAGATTACGGGCCTCCTATAGCTGCTGCCAGGCCCCTAATCTGCCATAGGCCCCTATATACCGCCTCCTCATGCTGCTGCCAGGTCCAGAGTCTCTCATGGGTCCCTGTACGGCCTCCCATTGCTGCTGTCTCCATCGCCACACTCTGCCATGGGCCACTTTCAGGTCTCCTCACACACTGCTGGTGTGTTGAATTTTTTGACATAGGGTGCTGCCAGTTTACGGGCCCCCTATAGCTGCTGCCAGGCCCCTAATCTGCCATGGGTCCCTATATACCGCCTCCTCATGCTGCTGCCAGTTCCAGAGTCTCTCATGGGTCCCTGTACGGCCTCCCATTGCTGCTGTCTCCATCGCCACACTCTGCCATGTGCCACTTTCAGGTCTCCTCACACACTGCTGGTGTGTAGAATTTTTTGACATAGGGTGCTGGCAGATTACGGGCCTCCTATAGCTGCTGCCAGGCCCCTAATCTGCCATGGGCCCCTATATACCGCCTCCTCATGCTGCTGCCAGGTCCAGAGTCTCTCATGGGTCCCTGTACGGCCTCCCATTGCATCTGTCTCCATCGCCACACTCTGCCATGTGCCACTTTCAGGTCTCCTCACACACTGCTGGTGTGTTGAATTTTTTGACATAGGGTGCTGCCAGATTACGGGCCCCCTATAGCTGCTGCCAGGCCCCTAATCTGCCATGGGCCCCTATATACCGCCTCCTCATGCTGCTGCCAGTTCCAGAGTCTCTCATGGGTCCCTGTACGGCCTCCCATTGCTGCTGTCTCCATCGCCACACTCTGCCATGTGCCACTTTCAGGTCTCCTCACACTGCTGGTGTGTTGAGTTTTTTGACATAGGGTGCTGGCAGATTACGGGCCTCCCATAGCTGCTGCCAGGCCCCTAATCTGCCATAGGCCCCTATATACCGCCTCCTCATGCTGCTGCCAGGTCCAGAGTCTCTCATGGGTCCCTGTACGGCCTCCCATTGCTGCTGTCTCCATCGCCACACTCTGCCATGTGCCACTTTCAGGTCTCCTCACACACTGCTGGTGTGTAGAATTTTTTGACATAGGGTGCTGCCAGATTACGGGCCCCCTATAGCTGCTGCCAGGCCCCTAATCTGCCATGGGCCCCTATATACCGCCTCCTCATGCTGCTGCCAGTTCCAGAGTCTCTCATGGGTCCCTGTACGGCCTCCCATTGCTGCTGTCTCCATCGCCACACTCTGCCATGTGCCACTTTCAGGTCTCCTCACACTGCTGGTGTGTTGAATTTTTTGACATAGGGTGCTGGCAGATTACGGGCCTCCCATAGCTGCTGCCAGGCCCCTAATCTGCCATAGGCCCCTATATACCGCCTCCTCATGCTGCTGCCAGGTCCAGAGTCTCTCATGGGTCCCTGTACGGCCTCCCATTGCATCTGTCTCCATCGCCACACTCTGCCATGTGCCACTTTCAGGTCTCCTCACACACTGCTGGTGTGTTGAATTTTTTGACATAGGGTGCTGCCAGATTACGGGCCCCCTATAGCTGCTGCCAGGCCCCTAATCTGCCATGGGCCCCTATATACCGCCTCCTCATGCTGCTGCCAGTTCCAGAGTCTCTCATGGGTCCCTGTACGGCCTCCCATTGCTGCTGTCTCCATCGCCACACTCTGCCATGTGCCACTTTCAGGTCTCCTCACACTGCTGGTGTGTTGAATTTTTTGACATAGGGTGCTGGCAGATTACGGGCCTCCTATAGCTGCTGCCAGGCCCCTAATCTGCCATAGGCCCCTATATACCGCCTCCTCATGCTGCTGCTAGGTCCAGAGTCTCTCATGGGTCCCTGTACGGCCTCCCATTGCTGCTGTCTCCATCGCCACACTCTGCCATGTGCCACATTCAGGTCTCTTCACACTGCTGGTCTGTTGAATTTTTTGACATAGGGTGCTGGCAGATTACGGGCCTCCTATAGCTGCTGCCAGGCCCCTAATCTGCCATGGGCCCCTATATACCGCCTCCTCATGCTGCTGCCAGGTCCAGAGTCTCTCATGGGTCCCTGTACGGCCTCCCATTGCATCTGTCTCCATCGCCACACTCTGCCATGTGCCACTTTCAGGTCTCCTCACACACTGCTGGTGTGTTGAATTTTTTGACATAGGGTGCTGCCAGATTACGGGCCCCCTATAGCTGCTGCCAGGCCCCTAATCTGCCATGGGCCCCTATATACCGCCTCCTCATGCTGCTGCCAGTTCCAGAGTCTCTCATGGGTCCCTGTACGGCCTCCCATTGCTGCTGTCTCCATCGCCACACTCTGCCATGTGCCACTTTCAGGTCTCCTCACACTGCTGGTGTGTTGAATTTTTTGACATAGGGTGCTGGCAGATTACGGGCCTCCTATAGCTGCTGCCAGGCCCCTAATCTGCCATAGGCCCCTATATACCGCCTCCTCATGCTGCTGCTAGGTCCAGAGTCTCTCATGGGTCCCTGTACGGCCTCCCATTGCTGCTGTCTCCATCGCCACACTCTGCCATGTGCCACTTTCAGGTCTCCTCACACTGCTGGTGTGTTGAATTTTTTGACATAGGGTGCTGGCAGATTACGGGCCTCCCATAGCTGCTGCCAGGCCCCTAATCTGCCATAGGCCCCTATATACCGCCTCCTCATGCTGCTGCCAGGTCCAGAGTCTCTCATGGGTCCCTGTACGGCCTCCCATTGCTGCTGTCTCCATCGCCACACTCTGCCATGTGCCACTTTCAGGTCTCCTCACACACTGCTGGTGTGTTGAATTTTTTGACATAGGGTGCTGCCAGTTTACGGGCCCCCTATAGCTGCTGCCAGGCCCCTAATCTGCCATGGGTCCCTATATACCGCCTCCTCATGCTGCTGCCAGTTCCAGAGTCTCTCATGGGTCCCTGTACGGCCTCCCATTGCTGCTGTCTCCATCGCCACACTCTGCCATGTGCCACTTTCAGGTCTCCTCACACACTGCTGGTGTGTAGAATTTTTTGACATAGGGTGCTGGCAGATTACGGGCCTCCTATAGCTGCTGCCAGGCCCCTAATCTGCCATGGGCCCCTATATACCGCCTCCTCATGCTGCTGCCAGTTCCAGAGTCTCTCATGGGTCCCTGTACGGCCTCCCATTGCATCTGTCTCCATCGCCACACTCTGCCATGTGCCACTTTCAGGTCTCCTCACACACTGCTGGTGTGTTGAATTTTTTGACATAGGGTGCTGCCAGTTTACGGGCCCCCTATAGCTGCTGCCAGGCCCCTAATCTGCCATGGGTCCCTATATACCGCCTCCTCATGCTGCTGCCAGTTCCAGAGTCTCTCATGGGTCCCTGTACGGCCTCCCATTGCTGCTGTCTCCATCGCCACACTCTGCCATGTGCCACTTTCAGGTCTCCTCACACACTGCTGGTGTGTAGAATTTTTTGACATAGGGTGCTGGCAGATTACGGGCCTCCTATAGCTGCTGCCAGGCCCCTAATCTGCCATGGGCCCCTATATACCGCCTCCTCATGCTGCTGCCAGTTCCAGAGTCTCTCATGGGTCCCTGTACGGCCTCCCATTGCTGCTGTCTCCATCGCCACACTCTGCCATGTGCCACTTTCAGGTCTCCTCACACACTGCTGGTGTGTAGAATTTTTTGACATAGGGTGCTGGCAGATTACGGGCCTCCTATAGCTGCTGCCAGGCCCCTAATCTGCCATAGGCCCCTATATACCGCCTCCTCATGCTGCTGCCAGTTCCAGAGTCTCTCATGGGTCCCTGTACGGCCTCCCATTGCTGCTGTCTCCATCGCCACACTCTGCCATGTGCCACATTCAGGTCTCTTCACACTGCTGGTGTGTTGAATTTTTTGACATAGGGTGCTGGCAGATTACGGGCCTCCTATAGCTGCTGCCAGGCCCCTAATCTGCCATGGGCCCCTATATACCGCCTCCTCATGCTGCTGCCAGGTCCAGAGTCTCTCATGGGTCCCTGTACGGCCTCCCATTGCATCTGTCTCCATCGCCACACTCTGCCATGTGCCACTTTCAGGTCTCCTCACACACTGCTGGTGTGTTGAATTTTTTGACATAGGGTGCTGCCAGATTACGGGCCCCCTATAGCTGCTGCCAGGCCCCTAATCTGCCATGGGCCCCTATATACCGCCTCCTCATGCTGCTGCCAGTTCCAGAGTCTCTCATGGGTCCCTGTACGGCCTCCCATTGCTGCTGTCTCCATCGCCACACTCTGCCATGTGCCACTTTCAGGTCTCCTCACACTGCTGGTGTGTTGAATTTTTTGACATAGGGTGCTGGCAGATTACGGGCCTCCTATAGCTGCTGCCAGGCCCCTAATCTGCCATAGGCCCCTATATACCGCCTCCTCATGCTGCTGCTAGGTCCAGAGTCTCTCATGGGTCCCTGTACAGCCTCCCATTGCTGCTGTCTCCATCGCCACACTCTGCCATGTGCCACTTTCAGGTCTCCTCACACTGCTGGTGTGTTGAATTTTTTGACATAGGGTGCTGGCAGATTACGGGCCTCCCATAGCTGCTGCCAGGCCCCTAATCTGCCATGGGCCCCTATATACCGCCTCCTCATGCTGCTGCCAGGTCCAGAGTCTCTCATGGGTCCCTGTACGGCCTCCCATTGCTGCTGTCTCCATCGCCACACTCTGCCATGTGCCACTTTCAGGTCTCCTCACACACTGCTGGTGTGTTGAATTTTTTGACATAGGGTGCTGCCAGTTTACGGGCCCCCTATAGCTGCTGCCAGGCCCCTAATCTGCCATGGGTCCCTATATACCGCCTCCTCATGCTGCTGCCAGTTCCAGAGTCTCTCATGGGTCCCTGTACGGCCTCCCATTGCTGCTGTCTCCATCGCCACACTCTGCCATGTGCCACTTTCAGGTCTCCTCACACACTGCTGGTGTGTAGAATTTTTTGACATAGGGTGCTGGCAGATTACGGGCCTCCTATAGCTGCTGCCAGGCCCCTAATCTGCCATAGGCCCCTATATACCGCCTCCTCATGCTGCTGCCAGTTCCAGAGTCTCTCATGGGTCCCTGTACGGCCTCCCATTGCTGCTGTCTCCATCGCCACACTCTGCCATGTGCCACATTCAGGTCTCTTCACACTGCTGGTGTGTTGAATTTTTTGACATAGGGTGCTGGCAGATTACGGGCCTCCTATAGCTGCTGCCAGGCCCCTAATCTGCCATGGGCCCCTATATACCGCCTCCTCATGCTGCTGCCAGGTCCAGAGTCTCTCATGGGTCCCTGTACGGCCTCCCATTGCATCTGTCTCCATCGCCACACTCTGCCATGTGCCACTTTCAGGTCTCCTCACACACTGCTGGTGTGTTGAATTTTTTGACATAGGGTGCTGCCAGATTACGGGCCCCCTATAGCTGCTGCCAGGCCCCTAATCTGCCATGGGCCCCTATATACTGCCTCCTCATGCTGCTGCCAGTTCCAGAGTCTCTCATGGGTCCCTGTACGGCCTCCCATTGCTGCTGTCTCCATCGCCACACTCTGCCATGTGCCACTTTCAGGTCTCCTCACACTGCTGGTGTGTTGAATTTTTTGACATAGGGTGCTGGCAGATTACGGGCCTCCTATAGCTGCTGCCAGGCCCCTAATCTGCCATAGGCCCCTATATACCGCCTCCTCATGCTGCTGCTAGGTCCAGAGTCTCTCATGGGTCCCTGTACGGCCTCCCATTGCTGCTGTCTCCATCGCCACACTCTGCCATGTGCCACTTTCAGGTCTCCTCACACTGCTGGTGTGTTGAATTTTTTGACATAGGGTGCTGGCAGATTACGGGCCTCCTATAGCTGCTGCCAGGCCCCTAATCTGCCATAGGCCCCTATATACCGCCTCCTCATGCTGCTGCCAGGTGCAGAGTCTCTCATGGGTCCCTGTACGGCCTCCCATTGCTGCTGTCTCCATCGCCACACTCTGCCATGTGCCACTTTCAGGTCTCCTCACACTGCTGGTGTGTTGAATTTTTTGACATAGGGTGCTGGCAGATTACGGGCCTCCTATAGCTGCTGCCAGGCCCCTAATCTGCCATAGGCCCCTATATACCGCCTCCTCATGCTGCTGCTAGGTCCAGAGTCTCTCATGGGTCCCTGTACGGCCTCCCATTGCTGCTGTCTCCATCGCCACACTCTGCCATGTGCCACTTCCAGGTCTCCTCACACTGCTGGTGTGTTACATTTTTTGTCATAGGGTGCTGGCAGATTACGGGCCTCCCATAGCTGCTGCCAGGCCCCTAATCTGCCATGGGCCCCTATACCGCCTCCTCATGCTGCTGCCAAGTCCAGAGTGTGTCATGGGTCCCTGTACGGCCTCCCATTGCTGCTGTCTCCATAGCCACACTCTGCCATGTGCCACTTTCAGGTCTCCTCACACTGCTGGTGTGTTCAATTTTTTGACATAGGGTGCTGGCAGATTACGGGCCTCCCATTGCTGCTGCCAGGCTCGTAATCTGCCATGGGCCCCCGTACCGACTCCTCATGCTGTGACGTTGCAACAAGGTGGAATTCAACCCTACATATGTTAGACCGCCTTTACGAACAGCGAAAGGCCATCACAGATTTCCTGATGTTAAAAGCGGATAAAGGTACTCCCTGTGTAACTTAGATGTCAGCCATTGGCAGCTCATGCGTGACACCTGCCGCTTGCTCAGGCCCTTTGAGGAGGCCACGCTATTCGTGAGTCGGCAGGACTATGGGATGAACGACGTCATTCCTCTGTTGCACGTCCTGGAACAAATGCTGTTAACAATGGCTGGTCAGGGTGCGGTAGACGTGGCGCACAGATCTCAACGCCACATGACCCCTGTGGGGGCAGGACAGGAAGAAGAGGAGGAGGTAGAGGAGGACATTGGTGCTCAGGAATTATTGAGTGAAATGGGTGGTTTTTCCACTCAGCGGACAGGAGTGGAGGAGCAGGAGCATCTGGTAGAGGAGGAGGAGGAGGAGACAGAGGACCCAGACGCACCGTGGCAGTATGCTGTGGAGATGGAGGCAGGGAGTCCCTCGCATTCCTTGGCACAAATGGCCCATAGCATGCTCGGTTGCTTGCGTAGCGACAGCCGAATAATAACCATCAGACAGAGGGATGACTTTTGGCTGTCCACCTTGTTGGACCCTCGCTACCCTTCCAAAATGGTGGCCTTTTTCACACCTGCTGAGAGGGAGGCCAAAATTACGTACTATAAAAACCACCTATGTAGTCAGTTGGTCTCTGCCTTTGTGTGCCAACGTCCATCCTCAGACACTGTGGGCCCTGTGCGCTCGCGTTCCGCTGGCATGGCAGCAGTTGAGGGGTGGGGTGGTAGGAGCAGTGGCAGCTCCACCAGCAGCGGCTGCCTCAGTCTGCAGTCGATGATGAGTAGCTTTCTTCACCAGCGCAGTGAGGAAACTACTAACCAGCCGCAGCAGCAGCATCAGGTGGACCTGGAGCAGGAGCTCAAACAACAGGCTTGGGCCTACTTGGACAGCACCCTGCCAACCGAGGTAGACAATCCCCTTGACTACTGGGCAACGAAACTTGACCTTTGGCCCCAACTAGCTGAATTTGCCCTTGAAAGGCTGTCATGCCCGGCCAGTAGCGTGGCATCGGAGCGCGTGTTTAGTGCGGCAGGAGGTATTGCAACTCCGCGGAGGACACGACTGTCCACCCAAAGTGTGGAGAGACTCACGTTTGTGAAAATGAATCAGGCGTGGATTAGTCTGGATTTCAAACCACCAGTTCCTGACACAACTGACTAAATCCGCCATGTATCATGCCCCAAACATGTGCCACTTTCAGGTCTCCTCACACACTGCTTGTGTTTTCAATTTTTTGACATAGGGTGCTGGCAGATTACGGGCCTCCCATAGCTGCTGCCAGGCCCCTAATCTGCCATGGGCCCCTATATACCGCCTCCTCATGCTGCTGCCAGGTCCAGAGTCTCTCATGCCATGTGCCACTTTCAGGTCTCCTCACACACTGCTGGTGTGTTCAATTTTTTGTCATAGGGTGCTGCCAGATTACGGGCCTCCTATAGCTGCTACCAGGCCCCTAATCTGCCATGGGCCCCTATATACCGCCTCCTCATGCTGCTGCCAGGTCCACAGTCTCTCATGGGTCCCTGTACGGCCTCCCATTGCTGCTGTCTCCATCGCCACACTCTGCCATGTGCCACTTTCAGGTCTCCTCACACACTGCTGGTGTGTTCCATTTTTTGTCATAGGGTGCTGGCAGATTACGGGCCTCCCATTGCTGCTGCCAGGCCTGTAATCTGCCATGGGCCCCCGTACCGCCTGGTCACGCTGCTGCTGGGTCCACAGTGTGACATGGGTCCCTGTACCGCCTCCCATTGCTCCCACTCTGCCATGTGCCACTTTCAGGTCTCCTCACACTCCTGCTGGTTTCCATTTTGTCATAGGTTGCTGGCAGATTACAGGTCTCCCATAGGTGCTGCCAGGCCCCAAATCTGCCATGGGCCCCCGTACCGCCTCATCACGCTGCTGCTGGGTCCACAGTGTGACATGGGTCCTTGTACCGCCTCCCATTGCTCCCACTCTGCCATGTGCCACTTTCAGGTCTCCTCACACTCCTGCTGGTTTCCATTTTGTCATAGGTTGCTGTATGGCCTCCCATTGCTGCTGCCTCCACCGCCACACTGTGGCTCCAAACACTGGTTTTGGCCCCGTGACTGGCCAAATGAGTGAAGTGTGCGGTGATTCTAAGATCGACGGCACTCATCTGCATGTCATACTGAGTCACAGTATTATTTCTCTTCCCCAGCAGACTCCAAGGGCATTTAAATTAAAGGTACAGTGTTCTGCACTAATATTAAGTCTCTCTGAAGCCTAGAAACACCCTTTTTTAAGTTAAATTCACAGCGAATTTATTCGACTCGAATCGAATATTGTCCACGAATTCGCCGAATCAGTCGAATCGAATTTTTCATTTCTTCGCTCATCTCTATCAATAACAATACATCAAAATTCGACAGAACTTGGGATCCTTTCCATCCCTTAGCAGGACCCTGGCTGGCCCTCTTTTACTTCACTCTTTTTCTTATTCTCTTTTTTTCTCATTTTCTCCCTTATTCTTTCTTCATACTTTTTGTTTCCATTATTAACTTTTGATGTATCTGACTATAGTACCGAACTGCTGTTTGGTCACTTTTTTCATAGTGAAATATGTACTGGAACTCTGTTCATTGTTGCTGTTTACCCCTTTTATCTGTGGGTTACACCAAAGGGACTTCTTGGTCCCACATATGTATGCAATGTTCGTTTCCTCAGGACCAGTTCACACCACAAAAATGCACTCCAGATGCATTCCGGATATGTTTTTGCTTACAGTTCACACCATGTGCAGTTCCGGTGTAGTTTTTATACAGTTTGCTATGTTCCAGTATGGTTCTGTGCAGAAAAAATGCAGCATGTTCTACTTTTTTTTCTGCATCGGAAACTGACTGGAACTGACTGCACTGGTGTGAACTAGGGCCATTGGAATATATGGAAAACCCTGCGCATGCATTTTTGATGCAGAAAAAAAAACGCACTGGACTGCATCTAGTGTTAACTAGCTCTTAATCATTCAGTACAATGCCAATGCTACCTATGTTCACATGTGAATATTGTCCTGAGAGCTCAATATCTCTCATTTGTTTGTACTTTCGGTTTGTATGTTTGGTCTTTTCAATAAAAATATTGAAGCATAAATAGGGCCCTTAGTCGTAATGGTATTACTAAACAAAGTTTTAGTGCATCTGCTGCCAGATACACTGTGATATTAGACATTATTTTTACTTTTATTGCTATTTTAAATGCTTATTGCCTTAGGTCATTGCGAACATCGTGTTGCTATGGAGACATGGAGACATCCATTCATTGCTGACCAGAAGAATGGAAATAGCCAGGAGAACAGAAAGTGTAGAAAGAAAATGCCTCTGACTATGTTGTCTTTATTCCACTGTATTTCAGTTTTTTTGTAACAATTTAAAAGATATTTTGAAACATATATGTATATACAATTAATACTTTTTATTAATCAAGAAAGTTTGAGAACCCTTTGAGTGGCTTATAGGGCCATAACATCTGTTGAATAATTCCCTTTTCTATTTTTGACTGCAGATAGTTTTTGGGCTGTGCTTAGTGTAATTTTCACCATTACATGATCATTGAGCTTCTCAGCAGTAAGGTTGCTGTCAATCTTTAATGAAATCACCATTTGCAAAAATGTAGCTTCGTCTTATAGGAAGCCTTCACCATGCTTCACTGTGTTCTGTTAGAGCCAAATATTTAAAATTTAGCCCTTCCTATATTGTAGTGAGAATGTTGACATTTACACTTGGCCAGGAGATGAAGACTGTCTGTTGAATGTGTTTGTTACACTGGCATATCCCATTCACAGCCATGGTTTTGTTTTTACTACCGACTACTCTTTTATTCCACCTGGCTAAGCAAACATTTCCAGGCAAAATGTGCATTTTGTAAAGAAAAGTTATGGCACAGGATTCATTTGTTGCATACTGTACCTGTTATTGCTTTGCAGTATGTTGTGATGAATGTTTTATTTTAGGTTTCTTGCATATGCTCTGAGTGATGGTGTTGCGCACAAGACTTGGGTTGCCAGGACCTGTAATGAACTATGGCCTGTATAACAGACTAGATGTACTGCCTGGTGTCACCAATGTGGTAAAGATCATTGTAATGTTATAATGAAAGCTGATAGACAATGCTACACCTGACAGATTGTGACTAACAGCACAACAAATACATTAGCATATTCTCCACTGCTATGCTTTATGCCTTTTTAACTTAGTGATGGAAGCTGTGTCTGACAACATATCTTCCACATTTCTACCAGAAGCTTCTTTCAGCACTTATTTGGAATCACAGTACACAGTAGCTCTGCTAAATAGGTTGAAGCAGTTGACTTCAGATAAAAATGTTTTGTTTTTCTTCAGTTTACAATATTCAGTATTTTGCAACATATCAAACTTTGCTTTCTAGGAGCTAATAATGCTTTAAGTGGTATTAAACCCAAATCAAACATTTATTATATTTCAGCTTACCAATTCTTAGATGTGATAGCTGCATTCATTTTCTTTTTCAGGCTTTCTTTCTTATATTTTTATCTGGTGATCCAGCCAACAAGTCTATTGTTTTTCAAAAGCACAGCTCTCCAGCAGAATGCATCTGATTCCATGGATGGGACAAACCATTTAACATAGGCAACGGTGCTTAAAATGATCAGCTTTTATTTATTCATGTAAAACCTTTATGCCAAAAGGAAAAAAAAACAGCTGTAACTGATTAAAGATCAAAGAGCTGGAGTTTGGCTTCAATTTGTTATTATATTTAAATCTGCTAATACATTTACAACCCCCGGCTGTCTGCTGTGCCTCCTGAGCTCCTTCATCCAGTGTGGGGCACTCTAATATAGGAGGTGTGTTACTGGCAAGATCACCAGGTGAAAACAGAGAATAATGCCAAGAAAACTGAGGCAGGCACTATATCTAATGATTGATAAGCTGCAATAGATTACATTTTTGGTTTTGGGTTTAACACCACTTTAAATATTTAGTTGTTAATAAATATTTAATTATGGTTTAGCGCTCACTAAATACTGTGATGTTAAAAACAAGTTGCTGATGGTTCTGCAGTTGTACTTCACTGCAGTACCACTTGTATTGCTCCAGCAATCTGTGTCTATATCTCTTTTTTTAAAGTGGTATTAAATAACAAAATGTATCATATTGTAGATTATCAGTTCTGGTGGCTGCATTAGTTTTTTCTTAATTTGTTTTTTTTTTCTTTATTTTCACCTGTTGAAAATAACCTCTATCAGTAAGTCTGCTATTTTACAACTTCCTTTAACAGAACCAGCTGTCAAGCAAAAGTGGCAGTTAGCGGGTTTAGACAAACAATTTAGCACTGACAGGGGTGCTTACAATGGTCAATTCATTTATGTAAAACCTTTATCCAAAAGAAGAAAAAACTGTTAGCTGTAACTGCTTAAAAAGTGTTAGCTGGAGTCCAGTTTTATTTTGTTAGTCAAGTCCACCTATATCTACTAGCGCATCGCACACTAGCCTATTCCCATATTGATAGTGCTTCTTTCCAAAGGTGGCTCTGTTGCTTCCCCATGCAGTAGAGTCATTCAAAGACAGGAAGTGTGCAGCCACCACATGTTAAAGTGACACTTAATTCAGAAAAGCACCTTCTTTTGCTTTTGGCCTCCTCCAAATCTCCACATTCTTTATACCTTTTCAAATCGGGAGCAACGGCTGTGTCTGTGCAGTTACTGCCTCCCAAAAGACATGAATGGGAATGCCTGCACAGGGATGCATGGAACACCTGTGTATCCCTATGCGGGAAAACATGGCCTTCACAGAGGTGTTCGCGTAAAGTGGTTGTAAACCTCAGACATGAAATATGAACAAGCCATATCCATCTATAGTGTTTACTTGTCTCAATCCAGAGCATGTCCAAGTGTCATTTCTGTCTTCTCCCTTGTTCCTCTGCTATCTGTGTGCGTCACTTCTGATGAGTTCTTCTGACACCAATAGAAAAATGGTGACAGGGTAGGGCAGAACTTGTAATTGTCCCTGTGTGTTGTGTGAGGTGGGGGTGTCCCTTCCCTCCAATCAGTTCTCAGAGCTCTCCTCACTGATCCCCCTAACTTCAAATCTCCGCTTCCTGCTTCTCAGAGCTCAGAGATCCCGTGTAAATCCTATTTAGAAGGATTTGTTTAACATTGTATCTATCTTTCTCCTTGCATAGAGAAATCAAAACAACTGTTTGTTAAAAAAAAAGATAAATATATATTAAAAAATAAAGTAAAAAATAAAGAAAAAATACCTAGATCAAGGTTTGATCTAGTTCAGTGCCAGCGTTAGTATTTGGGTCAAGGTCAGGGTCAAAGGTCTGGATTTTTTTTTTCTCATAATTTGTATCAGTGTCAGTGTGTTTTAGGTAAAAAAAACAAAATGTACACTATTGTTTCTGGGCTATACTGTGGGTACAAACAACAAATAACACACATTTATGGTATCGCTGCGATCGTCAAGAGCTGGAAAATTTATTTTGGGTTGTTCTTTGGTGGTAAGTTATGGTAGTAACAAGAAACACACAGCTAAATTAAAAAAAAATATTTTTTTTTTACTATTTTGGACCATTTTTCCTTTGATAGTAGAAAAATCAGGAGATATCAATTACCATTTACCACCAAATGAAAGCCCAATTTGTCCTTAAAAAAACAAGATATAATCCACCTGGATGTACAAAGTAGTTGTGATGATATGTACAGATTTACCAACATGTCAAAGTTGCAAAATTGTGCATAGGCGGTAAGATATCTTTTACCCTTAGGCGTGAAGGAGCTAATCTCTATGTATCACCTGAGGCCAGTCACTTCACTGGGTACATGTAAGTGTTTACAACCACTTTAAGTACACCAGTGTGAACAAGTCCTAACAGTAATGTACAGACATGCATGCATACACACACATGCATCTAAACTTAGGCACACATGCATACACACACACTCGCATACATATAGCCTGTTGAAAATAACTCTGTTTACTGTACCTGGCAGATGCCAGCACCCGTGTTTGGCATCCATGCTTCTGAGTAAGATGCTTGTGTACACAGTACTGCATGTTAAATGTAGCCAGGGCTAGTTGAAACTCAGGAAGAAGCCTTTCCCCTTCCACATCTTTGCCCATTACTACCCGCTCTCACTCTACAGTTCAGTGCTTCTCTGCTTCCTGGAGGCAGAGAGCCAGTTGGTTTCTCGGCTTGTCAGCCAGTCACCCCAGTTGAGAACGGTAGGTAGTAAATATGTATAATTGTAAATTGCGCTAAAGCAGTGCTGTAAAAAATGTTCCCTTGGAATGTTTCCTGAAAAATAGCAGTGCACTTCCTTCATTGTGTTTGTGAGGGTGTCTAGGCACCTCAGCCTTATAGCTGTAAGTCTGCTATTTGGGATCTAAGACACTGTTGCTTCCATCCGCTAGTCTCACTAAATTTGGAGTGAGAGTGCTACTGTGCCACTCACTGTTCTGCGTACTAGGAGCTCTGAGATGAGAAAGCAAAGCCCTGCCTCTGGAGACTAGTCCTGTGTCCTCTGTCATTTTAATTGGCCAAAGCTTCCAGCGTTTTTTTTTTTTTTTTTTAAATCGATTAGACAAGGCCTAGAAACTCTGTAACTTTTTTTTATTGCTTTCTGTGTCCCCACCAGGCACATTTACCCTCTCTGATTGTCATGTTGACTGTTGTCATCAAGACAAAAAGTAATAGAAAATCCAAGGTTTTACAGTTCACCAGTGCAAAGGCTAATAGTGTAGCATGTTTAAAAACAGAGTGTCTATTGTGAAAAACGAATAATATGCATTCACAAATGCAGTTGAGGAGCAAGGCACATAACCACCAAGGCAGAATAGACCACACAAGCGTCGCAAAAACTGGTGATTGGGAAATCTTGCAGGGATGGAGTAGGATGGTTTTCCAATGGGAACACCCATTTTGGTGACAACTGTCTAAGAGCTTGATTTCTTTCTCTTTGTAGAGTTTTCCCTCTCAGTTCCTGTTACATCATTAAAACAAGAAGTTCAGAAAGAGCTCTTACAGACTGCAAACAATAAACTGATGGGGTTTTTAACCCTTGCCTACTCCACCCAAAATTAAAGAAAATAATTTTTTGGCTGTGCATACTGTTAACCACTAACTTATCTACAACATTGGAAGAACATTTATTTCAATGATTTAGCTGACTCAGAAGGACTGATTTACATCAGTAGCAGAGACTTTAGTAATTAAGGTAAAGCAATGTTCCCTACGGTCTTGTTTTTTGGTTTTGTGAACAGTAATGTAGTAACATACCTGTTAACACATACCTCTGCCTATACAGTCTTTGTGGATAATGAGATATTTTAAGCATCCTTAGATTTCATGGCTACAGTTACTATCTGCAGGAATCGAGTATAGGACAATAAACGTGTATTTCTCATTTATCTGTAGAAAGTGGATGGGGCTACCTGACACAACCTTAAACAACAGTCTCTTCAAATTCGCCTTCCTTTCAGCCATCAGAATGGCATTATAGACAGCACTTTACAGACAAGAGCAATTTCTTGTTATATATTCTGTAGCAAAAAGCTGTAGAACTTTCTTCCCTGGAAAACTTTCTGATTTAATGGTATAAGGGGAAATGAAGCTGGGAGCTAAAAAACTAAAATGTGAAAGTAAAATGATGATAATTTTAATTTACAGCAACTATTTAAGCTGAAAGTAAGAAGTCATCAACCACAAGCATAGTGGAGTCTGTAACGGATTCCCAGCGGTGCATTTGATAGACTTGCTCTGAGCACAATGCACAGAGGCAAGCCTTCAGTGTCACAGAGTGTTGTTGTTTCACAGTGTGCAATCCATCAGCTGGGTTTCAAAAGAAATGGTAAAGTTAGCCTGGCTCACATTTCTCTGGGCATGAAAGACGAAACACTCTTTTGACAATCAAATCCAGTTATATAAGAATATGTGAGCCTGTGTTACATACATGTTTGAGAATGTTTTTAAACAATTTTTACTCTGCATTTAAACGTAATTTTTTTTTGATCTTCAAAGACACATATAACAATTCTCTTTAATTAATATCTGAAGAAAATACATATTTTTTTAAAAAAATGTACAGAGTTAGGAAGGATTGGAACTCTTGTTAGATTTTACTGCTGTCAGAGACTCCGTTGGAGAGATTCCTTCCTTCATTTTCTGTCTGGTAATTAGGTTGGCCCCAGGGCAGAAAGTAAGGGAAATCTCTCTTTAAAGCGGAGTTCCACTCACTCTGTAAAAAAATAAAAGTCAGCAGCTACAAAAACTGTAGTTGCTGACTTTTAAAAAACAGCCACTCACCTGTCCCACAATCCCGTGTTGCCCCCACCACAGCCTGTTTCACTGGCCATCCTGTATTCCAGGAGGCCGGCATCTTCAGTGTGGGCACCCGGCTGAGACAGCTTGCGGCTTCACAGCCGGGTGCCCACTGCACATGCGTGAGTGCCGCTGCACTTCATGAATGGCCCCATTGTCTTCTGGGACTTGTCACATGTCCCACAAGACTTCGCGGAGGGAGGGTAGGAGGAAAACGTTTGGTTCCGGTCGCCTAGGCGATCGCAGCGGAAGTGGGAGTGGGTATCTGTCAAATTTGGCTACCCATTCCCCCTCCCCTGCTCCCCAAAGGTGCCAATCCTTAATGGGGAGTAGTGGACCAATCTTTAAAGCGGAACTTCCCCTTTTGGGTGGAAATCAGCTTTAACAGCAAAATAGACAAAAGTATTTTTTTAAGGGGAATGCTAGAACCCCTATTAGGATTTTATTGTTTGCTTTTCTGTTGTTTTTCCTTAGCTTCCTGTCTAGTGAAAGTTTGTCTCCAGTACGATATTATACTAGCAGCAGCCCTTGTTATGCCTCTTAAAAGCAATTTGGATTGCTTTTCAGTGGCATTTTGACAGGTAGTGAATTGGCGATATCTCACCATCTCACCCCGTTTTAACCCTATATATGCTGCACCACTGCAGTGCCACTTCATGCATTGCATGCAAGTGCAGAGCATATGCAGTGCGTCCCCATTCGCTTGAAGGCACAGGGAAGATAACATTTTTGTAGCCAAGTAAAGGATTATGGCCACAGCATGTGTACAGGAGTGTGGAAATTTTATAAAAACCTACTTGTCCAAAGGACTAAATCAAGGCTTCAGTCTGCTTGTTCCTTTGATGAACTACTTGTCCTGATAAAAAGAATTAATTTTAACCAAAACAGTATTTAAATAATTTTAATACAGTTAATAATTAATTTTGCCTGTCTCCAGCACAACACTCGGGGACTAGCAGGGAGGGGAGAGACCTTGCAGTATGATGAGCACTGATTGGGTTCTAGTTTGGAAAGGGGAGTGTCGGCCTCTCTTTAACACTCTACAAAAGCGCATCTGTAAATGTAAATGAAGCACTGGTCCCAATGAGAATAAAAAAACTTTATTCCTTCAGGTTACCCTCAAACACGGAAGCACTTGGGTGCTCAGTACATGTGCATGCTGAGCAGCAAAATCAAGCTCTGGTGTCCGCTCCATGAGGCTCCATTCACACTTGGTTATTTTGGGATCGCGGCAGAATTGATGCGATTCTGCCTGCAATCTCAAAACACCCTACAATCTCAAAACTCATGTTCAGGTGCCATTATTTTCAATAAAAACATAAAACGCACTGCTGGTTTGCCGCAATTTATCACATGGCAAATCGCATCGTGTGAAGCTTGTCACCCAAAAGCAGCTCCTGTTCCTTTTTGGGTGTCAGTCTTCATGTTATGCGATTTGCCATGCAATAAAGCAAGCAACAGTCATGGCAAGACTGCTCCGTGTTTTAGGTGTCATTATTTATGTAAAATAATGGCACTTGAACCTGCATTTTGCAATTGTAGTGCATTTTGAGATCACTGGCAGAATTGCAGTGATTCTGCTGCAATCCCCAAAAAAAAGTCAGATGGGAATGGAGCCTTAGTTCTGGTTCACACTGATGCGATCTGATGCGGATGGCATCTGAAAAAACATTGTTTTCTATGAAGGATGTTCACATCTATGCAGTGAGATTTTCATCCAATTAAAAAAGGGTCCTGTGCAAGTTTGGAGCAATGTGTTCGAAACTCGCACAGCATAGAATATGGTGGCATTCTGACATAACTGTTCACATAGGATGCCATTCATAGTCAGCTTTGCATAGAAGAGGCTAGAAGACAGATTTGAATAGCACCTGAACTGCTGAAGCACTACCTTTGACAATCGCACTGAAAACTTATATGAAAATCGACTGCATAAAGTAAACCCTGCTGCTTGCCTGCAGCCAGGTTAAATGTAAAAAAAAAAAACACCTGCCTGGCACTTGGAACTGCATGTCCTTGGCATCAGGCACTATGGTTTGCACATCCCTGTTGTACAACCCTGTCTGGCTACCTTTGCAGCTTTTGGCGGAGCAGCAAAAATGTGGCTCAACTGCCTGTTTTTCCACCGCCCCTGCCACAAGTGTAAGCAAGTCCAGATTGACATGAAATCTCTTTAACCTCCCTAGCGGTCTGATTATGTCCATATTTCTGTGCTCAAAGCGGTACATTTTTTTGCATGGAAATAATAATAAATTTAATTCAATAATATAACCAAACCAAAAACACTGAAATTTGAAATATAGCGCCAAGTTCGCACATCACTGAGCAAAGTCGCAGAATCGTTTTCAGTGTCTGATGACGAATTTCATTATCACTCAATTCAAAACCTAAAGGGACGCTTTTTGGACGCCATGGACATTTCTCAGTTTCCAGGCAGAAAGAACAGTAAAAATGTAGGCAGGACACCTGACAAAGCACTGGGGACAAAATGTGTGTTAAATGATTTGATACAGTAATGTTTTACTATGTGATTTTAGTGAATTTAGTGAATGTCACTTTTTGTCATTTTCAAATTTCCCATCAGTTCCGTCCCCATACGTCCTGACGTCGCAGGGGACGGAACCCAGAAGACAGATGCCGGCATCCACCAGAAGACATTACAGGGGACACTGCAGAATTGACATCGCGGGAGCGCAGGACAAGGTAAGTCAAGCACAGATCCCAGAGCAGCACCACATGGTAAGCCCGAGTGTAGCTCGGGGTTACCACTTGTGGTACTGAAACTTTATCCCGAGCTACAAGCGGGAATACCACCAGGGAGGTTAATGGTGCCACAGACAGTAGTGAAACCTAACAGGTTTTCTAAGCTTTCCCTATCCTATCTAAAGTTTAACCCCTTGCTGTCGACCACACGCAAATTAGCAGCCTCACAGAACTGGGCTTTTTTCCGTGGGGCCGCTAATTTACGTACATGACTTTCTGCTGGGTGCACGGTGCACTCCCAACACAAAGACCAGGGTGGCACTGAGAACCCCGGGTCCTATTCTAATGATCGGTACTCATGATTCCAGGTCACCTGATCGCTGTGATAGCCTCTGATTGGCTATCACAGTAATCAGTCACTGTGAAGCCCGCCACCCTTGTTTTCTCTCTCTGAATTCTGGAGAGTCATACATTGTATCTCTCTCTGTCCTTTCAGAGAGAAAAAAAAAAGTGTGCGTAGAAAATAAATAATAAAAAATAAACAAAAATACCTAGATCAAGGTTTGATCTAGCTCTGTGCCAGGGTTAGTGTTTGGGTCAAGGTCAAAGGTCAGGGTCAGTTTTTTGTTTTTTGGTCAAGGTTTTTTTTGTCAATTTTTAAATTAGTATCAGTGTCAATTAGTGGCAGGATAAAAAAAAAGCAAATTGCGCACTATTGTTTCTAGGCTGTACTACGTGTACAAACAACAAGTAACATACACATATGTGGTATCACTGTGATCGTCAGGAGAAGGAGAAATTATTTCTGGGTTGTTCTTTGGTGGTAGGTTATGGTAGTAGCAAGAAATATACAGCTAAATTTAAAAACGTTTATTTTTTAATATTTTGCTCCAGTTTTCCTTTGGTAATAAAAATTATCAGGAGATATCCATTACCATTTACCACCAAATGAAAGCCCAATTTGTCCTGAAAAAAACAAGGTATAATCCACCTGGATGCACAAAGTAGTTGTGATGATATGTACGGTTTTACACATGTCAAAGTTGCAAAATTGTGCCTAGGCGTTAAGATTTGTTTTACCCTTAGGCACGAAGGAGTTAAAAAAAAAAAGTTTGGGGTATAGATCACTTTAATAAGGTCTTGAGCAATCTACTGATATATGCTTTATTCCTTTTAACTAATAATAACTGAATGATTCATACTTAATCACATGGTCTGCCTGTAGTTTCTGATTTCTTTAATATTGTTGGTAGGAGCTACAGAGACGCTGCAATACTCTCATTTCACTGATAGAAAAAGAAAACTTGGAGATAGAAGAGAAAGAAAAAGCAGAGAAAAAGAAGAAAACTGCAAAGACATCGGTAATATTTACTATTTTCAAACCCAAGATGTATTAAGCAATCAGAATGGGTTGTGGCTGATATGTTAACCTTCATACTTCTGTTCAAAGCTCTGTTCAAGGCACTTCAGTGTTTAGCATAGGACATTTGAGGAATGTCTGAACAGGAGAATTGGGTTGAATAGTCATGAAGAGCATGTAGACTCTCTTAGATGTACTATCAGCGACGCAAGCCCACAGCGAATACTCGAAACACAAAGTGGAACTTGTTTGGTGTAGGAGTAAATGAGAGGGGAGCAAGTAAAAACCAGCTGTGATAAAATTTGTAACAGCCTGCAATACCTCAGACCGCCACTAAAAGGAGATATCCCTCATCTATCTGGTAGGCCACACATGGGCAGATACAAATTCTTACATGCAATCTAGTACACCAAGGCACGGGTGTCAAACTGGTGGCCCTCCAGGTGTTGCCAAACTACAAGTCCCATGAGGCATTGCAAGATTGACAGTTACAAGCATCACTCCCAAAGGCAGAAGCACAATGAGACTTGTAGTTTCGCAACAGCTGGTGGGCTGCTAGTTTGACACCCCTGTTCTAAGGCATGGGTGCTCAACCTGTGGCCTTCCCATCTCATCATGCCTTTGCTTTTGGGAGTCTTGCTTGTAACTGTCAGCCTTGCAATGCCTCATGGGACTTATAGTTCCGCAACAGCTGGGGGGCCACAGATTGAGCACCTGTGCTCTAAGGGTTGGGGATCAATCTAGCAATTTTACACACACTTTTGGGATTTCTCAAGCTACCCTGCAAACTAGAATCATCAGAGACGCGACTTGGCTTGCCACTTACACTATGTCAGCTTGCCACTACCTAGAAGTTTGTTCGCTGACTGGTCTTCTAGGCAACCATACACACGCACAGATTAGCAATACAGCCTACTGCAGAGGTGTCCTACCTAACCACTGGCCAGTGTCTGCCTTCCTAGCACAGTCTCTCTTCCTTCACTGCAGCCAGCTCCTCTCAGCCTGTAGCCAGATCCATGCATTCAGTTCAGCATGTGATGCTGGCAGAACAGATCCTCTAGCAGTAGCATGTGGTCAACAGCTCACAAACACACAGGCTTGTGCCTTCTTGCAACCCTTAGCCCTGTACACTGGCTCCAGTGATAAACACTCTCTGGTGACATTCTTAGCTCCCAGGCCTTACAGCAGCCATCACAGAAAGCCCTCAGTCCTATTCCCCTTTCTTTTCATCTTCTACATGGATTTGTCTGCCTTCTCCCAGTGCTGGGTGGGAGTAGGACATGTCCAGTATCCAATCCTGAACCTCCTGGGATCCCAGCCAGTCAGAGGTTCCAGGGGCTAGTACTGTTCAGCTGCAGCAGCAGCCAATAAGGGCACAGTCCAGCCTCATCTCTCCTTTGGCTGTATATCAAGGGGTAAAATACAAAAAAAAAGATTTTTGCTACTGCTTATTTTGTTAGCAATGTTGGGAAAGATTTAAAGAGCCCAGCCCAGTGTTACAACAGCTATTTGTAATATTACTCAATTTATATATGCTTAATTTTACACGTGCTATCTCTGTCATAATGGGGGAAAGATTCTTACAGATTTTCCCAACATTAATTGTTGTCAAATAGCACTATTACAGTATTCCTTCACATTCAATCCTCTGGGTCCAAAAACAAGAAGTGTTTGCCCCACCCCCCCTTTTTTATCCACTTAAGCTCTGTAAGGTTTTGCCCCATTCATGACCAGGCCATTTTTTGCTATTCGGCATTGCACTATTTTAATTGGTAATCGCACAGTCGTGCAACACTGTATGTAAATTATGTTTTTTAATTATATAAACGATAAAAGAAAGACATTTTTGAAAAAGAAAAAACAATACTTTCTGCTATAAAACATTCAATAAAAAAAAAATCAAATTTCTTCATAAATTTAGGCCAAAATGTATTCCGCTACATGTCATATAAGTATATATTAACTGATTTGTGTGAAAGTTGTAGTGTGTACAAACTATGGGATATATATTTGAAAATTGATAATTTCTGATATACTGACAGCCTATCTCTTGAGGCCTTAAAATGCGAGGACAGCACAAATACTTTCCAAATTACCCCTTTTTAGAAAGTAGATAGTCTGAGGTATGTTAGTAAGAGGTCTGGCAAGTTTTTTACAGTTGTTATTTTTTGTCATAAGTTTTGTGTCCAGAGGACACAGTGGTTGTTTGAGCGGCGTGTTGCACGCCACAGGGGCCATGCAAGTTAGCTTGTGCTAAGCTTGTCTGTTGCACACATTACCCCCAAACATTCTGTATGGAGACTCCTGATAAATCCTGTTTCAAAGTCCTGATAAATTGTTCACTCCTCCCAAATGTTTTTCAGGTTTGCATCTGTTTGAGGAGTCCTTTATTAAGAAGTGAGCTGTTTCCACTGTTGACCTGGCAGTGTCATGTCCTAATAAAGCACTGCAGAAAAGGCATGTAAAAAGTGTCTTTTGCACATGCCGTTTGAGGGTCAACGTCTCTTTAGGGCTGGACAGGATGTCTGTAGCTGTAAGAGTACTCATCTACCACAGCAGAAAAAGCTTAGGCCTCCCTCAAGCTAGGAACACACGCCCACCCTTTGTGGCCAAGAAGAGTTTGTTTTGTTGCTTTAAGGCTTACACCAATAACCAAACATAAGCCAGGGACCCAGTTCAGCCACAAACCTTGGAACTTTAAATCCCCCAAACCTGTAGAAAGATCCATTTTGGCATGAAGGGATGCCCCAATATTAATAGTAGTGACACATCAGTTATCCTTTGCAGATATGTGAATAGACAGCATCTTAGATGCATTGATATGGGCAGTGTTTAGGGTTACAAACTAGAGTTCCAATTCAGCCCTCACTCTGCTGTATGTTTTCCAATCTTTCTGTGCCACAACACAGGTTAGCAGACCTCCATGAAGCCCTTGCTGGTCTTTTGGATCAAGGTTTTATTGCCCCAAATTCTATAGCAGAAAGGTTTCCCCCGATTTTATTCCAACCTTTTCACAGTACCCGACTAAAAAGGGGCTCTACCCTATCTTGGATCTCAAGGCTTTAAATGTCTGTATTCAGATCCAAACATTCCACATTTAATCAACCAGTCATAACCTTCCTCCATCAGGGAGATTTACTGTCCTCTGTAAACATCAAGGATGCATACTTTCCTACTTGCCTGTCCCTATTTTTCCAGCACTTTCCTTCGCATTGCTGTGTGTCCCCAACACTTTTATTTTGTGGCCCCTGTGCTTGCCTTGTTATTCTCTCAAGACAGTCCCATTGCTGGATATCTGGACGACTTCCTGTTAAGGAAGCGGTCAGCACAGGTCTGGACTGACAGTGTCCCTTAGACAATTCAAACCATAAAAAAGTTTGATTGGATGAACCTTCAGAAGTCATTGTTGTAACCTACCCAGGTTGTCTCATTGGGAGGTGAATGTGGGGGGCACAAAAGGGGCTAGCAATCTGACAGTATAAGAGTGAAGCGTGGATCCATATTTGTTCAGCAATTTGGGAATGCCTAGCACTCTGGATCCTCACATTGGGGTAGAGTTGTGGAGTTAGGCCTCCTCACATGGCAGGCATGGTGGTCAAGTGCCTACATCTCAGGGCAGGTTATAGCGTATTTCTGGTGTATTGGAGACTTTGGAATGTATAGATTGAGGTGCCCTAAATTGACGTGATTGTGCCTGCATGTCACAAAGTTAGTTACGGTGTTCCTTTGGTCCTTCTGGTCAGTATTTTCAAGGAGGACATTGTTGCTGCAGTCTTTTGCATTCGGGTGCCTTCACTGGTTGAAGGCTCTTTATTTCTCCCTGCTGATCTGACAGATTTGATAAGGCTATATCATCCACCGAGCTGAGCTCAGATTCTTGATTGGTGAGTGCTGTCTCCTGTCTAAAATTCTAAGACCTTTGCAGTGCTCCTGTTTGTTGCAGTCTTCCTATATAGAGATTGGGAGATCTCTGACAAGTTTTTTGCCCCTTCCAATTGTCTGTCAGTCTTTTACTCACTTGAGTAGAACTTAATAAAAAAAAAAAAGTGGACTTCAGCCTCTGTGGATCTGGCAGTATCCCATCTTAACGGAGTGTTCCCAGTAGAGCATGGGTGATCGACCTGTGGCCCTCCAAGTGTTGTGGAACTACAAATCCCATGAGGCATTGTAAAGTTGACAAAATACAAGTATGACTGCTAAAGGCAGAGGCATGATGGGACTTAAAGTTCCGCAACAGTTGAAGGGCCAAAGGTTAAGCACCAATGCAGTAGAAGATGCGCCTATATTTAGGGACTCTACCAACAAATGGCTGGAGGCCCTTTCTAGAACACTTTCTTTCTAACAGGCCCTGCAATACAATTTGTCTTGACTATGAAATTTGCCTCTCAAACCCTAGCTGATGGGGGTAAGGTCATTAGGATCTAGTTACTAAGTCAGCTGATCTTTCTTGTCATAGGGCATCTGTTGTTGACTTAAAGAACAACCTCTCCAGTGCTTCAAAGGGGTAAATGCCAGGAAACGGACCAGGGAATCAGACATGATGATGGCCTAGTAGTTAGGTCTTGGTGATGAAGCACTCCTGTGACTGGGGGATCAAACCAAAAACTTGAAAAAGAAGCACACAGGGGGTGAAAACACATAGCACATTATCCAAGGTTTATTGAAAGTGTAAAAATGACACAGGTCAGGCAAGAGGGCTCTTTCCTTAGTAGAAGATTCTGGCTGTCTCGCCTCAGGTTTCAACTCTTCAGTCCAGAAGCTGGCCACCTGTTCACCTCATAATGAATGTTAGCGCTGATGATCACCTTCTTTGACATAGTTCACTTTGCCAGGTTTCACTCCAGACATCTGTAGAGCCAAATTCCATCATCATGGTTCACATCAGTTCTGTCTTTGGATTGGCTGTTTCAGTCTACACCAAGGAAAAGACTATCCCTGGTTTGGTTCTTCATAATTCCAACACTGAATTTGGGCAAGTCTTCCTGGAAGATTCATAGGACAGATGCCTGGCTGTGGAGCTAAGATGGGGGGTGTCATGGGAGTCTTGTCGGTGCAGAGGACCTGGTTGTTGGAGGAATCTCTTCTCATTGTAAATATGGCTGTTTTTTCAACTTTGGACTGACCTATTAGAGGTTCATCTGACATGTGTTTAGTCAGGCACACTTTAACCATCAAGTAGCATTCAGAAGCCTTGCAACATCAAGAGGGATCAGAAGGATCCTATCCTGTGGAGAACTTCTAATTCCAGCCTTGTCCGCTGTTTATATTGCAGACATAAACTATTGGCAGGCATTTTCCTCAATCAGCAGTGTCTGGTTGCCAGTCAGCAGAACTTCACTTTTCAGCCTTGTCCGGAGTTTACACTCCAGGCACAGAAAAATGTCAAACAGACATTCTCAGCCGGCATTGCTTGGATCCAGGAGAATGGACCCTACACTGGAAGGTGTTCTAGGACATGGCACAGCTCCAGGTATAGGGGGAAGTCAGATATTGACCTCCTGGCCTCCAGGTTCAACAACAAGCTTTGCGGGATTACAGAGATCTTCTGGCTGGTGCAGTGGATGCTCCATGGGATCAGGACAGCTTGATTTCCCCTCATCGTCCCTTGAAATTTTTTACTCGTCTGTTCTGCAGGATCAAGAGGGAAGGCATTCCAGTGAACCTTATAGATCCAGATTGGGCCAGGCAGATGTGGTATCTCTCAGACTCCTGCAGATGCTCCATGGGGCCTTCCAGATCCTCAGGAACATTTATGCAAAGCACTGGTTTACTGCTGGGTTTAGCAGCTTGACTGTTGAAGTACAAGTCTTGGGGGATAAAGATCTCTCTGAATCTGTGATTCCTACACCTTGCAAAAAGCTAGGAAGTCCACTTTCCAAAAGGTCCACCATTGCACATCAAAGGAAAGATGCTTTCACCCCAGATAATAATTTGCGTGGCATATTCTGATCCTTTTTACAATTAGGTCTGGACCAACACTTGGCCCTGAGTACCATCAGGTGTCAGATTTTGGCCCTTACTATCTTGTTAATTGTACAGGATGTGCCTCATATGGTTCTCCCTGATAGTTTACCCATCACTACGTGGGATTTGAGTTGGGGTTTTTTTTTGCCACTACAAAAACTTAACTTGAACCTATAAGGGATATTTCCTTTTTCCATGCTAACAAAGTTGTTTTGTTGCTATGTATGAACTGGCAACCTTGTCTTTTAAAAAACCTTTTCTGGTGTCTAGACAAAGTAGTGTTGACGCTCAGAGCCTGTTTCATTGGTAAGATGAGTTCAGCCTTTCATCACAACCAAGACATTGTACTGCCATCCATCTGTCCATCTCCAGTACATCAGCAGATTTCCTTTTATTGTCCGAATGTAGTTCGTGCTATACAAGCCTACCTTACAGTCACTGCTTCTATTAGGAAGAGAGACTCTGTCTTTGTCAAGTCAGATGGTACTCTCAAAGGAGAAATAGCTTCTCTTTGCACCATTTCTTGGTGACTCATATTATTGTTCAAGCCTATGGTCTTAAAAATCGTGTTCTGCCATTTCCTGTGAAAATACTTTTTGTAGATCTTGGCTTTTTCGGCATAAGGCAACTGTTTCACAGATTAGCAAGGCTGCCACCTGGTCCTCTATTTTACCAGATTTATGTTCAGCACTTATCTGATGTCAGCTCTGGGTGTAAAGTCATTTAGGCAGACCTGTTGTTTATTTTAGTGAGCCTGTTATTGATTTGTTTGCTGTGTTGCCCATTCCTCAATTGGACTTCTTTTGGACATCCCAAATGTCTCTTAATTTCATGTCCCTCAATTACCAGGAAAATAGTATTTTTGTACTCACTGTAAAATTATTTTTTTTGGAGTTTATTGAGGACACAAGTCCCACCCCTCTGTCATTATGGTCTTGTACTTGGCACTACTTTGTTACAAAACTGACACATGCTTGAAATGGGAGGAGTTATACCAGGCTGGTCACTGTTTTTTGTTTTCCAGTATCCAAATAATTCTGTTGGTGGCAGTATAACCCAAAAGTCTCTGACTCCTGTGTCTCCTCAATGAACTCCCAGAAAAGGACTTTACATTGAGTACAAAAATCTTATATTACTTTTGTTTATGAACTTTCAAATTTTTATAACAAATAATTAAATATGATGCAAGGAAAAATATGTGACTGTTTTATATTTTTTTCCAGTCTGGTAAAAGAAAAGCCGAGACAGCAGCAGACAGCTCCAAAAAGGATGCAAAGAAAGTGAAGTCTTAATCTCATGAAGCTCTTTGAGTTATTGTTACAAAACTGCTGTTTTTGTGCATTTGTTAGATATTGGGCCTCATTTATTAGAGTTGTAGACAGATGTTGTTGATAAACATAGCACTGTTCACCGCAAGTAAGCACAAAACACAGTAAAAGCTGTGTTTGATGTGCTTTGCCTGCAAAGTGAATGAATCTCAATAGGAGATTCTGTGTCCAATGAACCACACAGCAAAACTAGTCAAGCAGGATTAGATCCATCATCCCCTTTGCTTCCTTAAAGTGGTCTTCAAACATATGCCAAATGCAGAAATTGTGCACATCCATATATGCCCTAAACGTGTTTTGAGTTGAAACATTTTGTTGCCCACACCCCTCAAACACATTCAGACTTTCAGATCCCAGCTGTCAGTTGAAAGTTTGAATGCTTGAATTTGGTTGTTGCCTGAAGGCAAATCAAATATTGGCTTATATATAAACTGTAATTTCTCCCTTCTTTGCAAAGGAATAATGCTTTGTGTACTTTCTCTACATGTATAAAGTAGAGGTGCAGCATTATTACCAGCCATGAAACAGATGAGAATAGGGTAGGACCTACTGAGAAATGGATAGACCCAGTGCCCATTCCATTTGTGTTGGGGTCTTCTGTAGGGGAACTGTGCAGTGGACCCTTTCATGCTTGGGATAAAACATTTTATAACACTTATATAAATTAGGCCCAGTGTCCGAGTCAAAGTTGTGCTTTATTGCAAAAATTTAAATGTGGCCAAACGTGTATATTTTTACGTCTTTTCCTGAAATACATGTGATATTATATTTTATGCCCCCTCCAGTATTTACATCTAAGGTATTTTGTGAATTTCATATATTTCATAATACGGCTGTCTTGGTTTTATGCAAGTGCAAAAGGTTTTGGCTTTTGTATGTTTTATACTGTATGCAGTTGCTTTGAAATAAAAGATCAGTTGGATTTTTTCTCAATGTTTTCTTTAATTCAAGTATAATGCACATAATAAAGAATATGTGTCTGGTCAGGTTGTGATAACAGTTTATCGCATTATACAGTACGTAAAAGGGAATGTAAACACAATAAGGCTCCTAGATGATATCTAGTGAAAAGAATGCTTAAGGTACTCATT